>NC_142204.1:11539893-11839893 GCF_049639895.1 Pseudopodoces humilis | reverse complement strand
GAGCCAGTCAGTCCATGCCTGTGGCTCGCGGACCTCCATTTATAAATGTCACTGCCATGATGCAAGCACGACGGCGGCATCGGACCATCCACAGATGGAGACAACCTGTCGCGGTAAACAGTGCAACATGTTTGAAGGGGAAAGACACAGGTAAATGCAGTTTCTCTCCTCATTTGGGGCGGATCGAGTTTGCCTCTTCCCACATACCAATCACATGAGCTTGCTATTTTTTTATTTTTATTTTTATTTTTTTTTTGTCCACCACCGCACAGTCAGCACTACGTCTCCCCAAAATCAGAATCTACATTTCACAAGCAAACAGACTACCACCTCTTTTGGCTTTTAGAAACCTGTAGCTTGCCCCGTCCCTGCCACGCTCGGCATTTGAAAGCTCAGAGAAACTCACGGCACTGTACTTTCTCCTGAAACAACCCAAAAATGGGGCTAACAGGTGACTCTGCTTCCATCCTTCCCAGGCAAAATTCTGTCTTTCCCTTGAAAGCCCTTTGTCGGTTCTAAATGTTATTAACCAAGCTTTTATCATCGCAGCATCTGATGCCTTTGCTGGCTGCAAGCCATATGCTTAGCCTACACCATTTCTTAGCAGCACGGATCTAGAGGAAAACATTCCCCTTTTTACCCGTCCCTCCTCCCCGTCCCTCCTAACTAGTTGGCAATTCCTGGTTCAGGCTCTGGACATTTTGACAAGCTGACTGTCCCTGCTTTCTTTGGCTCTGTTCTCAGGAAGGAGGTGAATATGATTTAAATGTCACTTAATCCCCTTTCCCTTCTTACTCATTAGCATTGAAGACGGCTGATGCAAAAGAAAGCATATTTTTTTCCTTTATGGGGAGATGGCTGTCACACAAGGAAGCATATTTTTGTTTCATATTATATATAATTGGGGTATGGCAGCCAGATGAAAAAGACTTCGCTGTAGAATATACTTATTATTTAAAAAAAAAAAAGAATCGATGTTTGCCTTTGTAATAGTAAAATGCTTCTTGCAGAAATTTCTTTTTCAATTATTACAATGAATTATTCATTCCTGGGATTATTTGAATCATAATTATGATTTATTCATTTGCAGGGTTAACTGTTGAGAAGTCCTTTCAAAACAGCTTTTGGGAGGGGTGGGAAAGCTCCCAAGGTTTCTAAGAAGACACACAGGGCACATCTACATGACAGAGCTCAGCCTGTGCTGGTTTTGAAGGAGCAAGCTTCAGTCAACAGAGCAAAGAGAGCGTGCAGCTCCAGCATGGCTTGCAGGACCATTTTCCAGCCCACACAGGCATTCCATACTGCACAGCTCTGGGCTTCCCGTTACCTGGGCGAGCAGTGCTGCAGACAGCCGAGGTGCTCCCTCCCTGCATCCCATCCCTTCCCACCCTCCTGCCACAGCCCAGCTCCGAGCAAGCACTCAGGCTGCTCTGCACCACCTGGGCTGGCTCCTGACAGCCCTTCAGAAGCCTCTGTCTTTCCTTTGATGCCCTCACGGATCACCTCAGGCTCGTTATTAAAGCCAGAAGCCCTTGCGGTGTGCAGCACAACTCTTTTCAGCGTGCAGCCTGCAGCGCGGTGCCTGTGCAGCCACACCCCGCACTTCTATATTAAGAGGCAATGCCAGCTGCCACAATTCAGCCTTCGTGCAGATCCTGCTGGGCCAGGAGCTCCTGATGGCACACAGTTTGCAGAGCTGGAGGCAAGGGAGACCCAGAGTTGCCGGGAGGGACAAGAACAATGTTCCCAAAAGCCACACTGCTGCACCCTAACGCTCCCTAGAGAGAGATTTGGGTGCTGGCTCTGAACCCAACACCACGAGGCCGGTGCCACCTCAGGGTGCCACTAAGCTCCTCTTTGAGGCAGTGGCTGTGATCACATCTCCAAGCTCAGGTCTGGCACCTCACTGTGGTTGAAGAGTTTATGATGACAACATCCTCCTGCAGGCTGTATTGGTCATTAATGCCAAGGTGCACAAAAATCCCTTCGGAATTCATGGGGAAAATCATTCTGACTAGCACAGGACACCCAGTTCTGGGATCTCATCCTGCTGCAAAAACTGGAGGGACATTGTTTTTCCAAGCTTGGTCTGTGCAGGCACTGTCAATCTGCAGCACAGGAGTTCAGTTTCAACCATTCCCTTGGATGCACCCCCAAACGTGGCTCAGCATTTTGGGTAACATTTTGTGTAATTTTGGATTTTCTTTAGCTCCCTTTTGCAGGATTTGATGTGATCAGCACTGCAGCTGCCGAAAAGTTGTGAGCATTTTCTCAGGAAAGCCAAACTCGGAGACCCTTGCTCCAAAACTAAGGTATCCCAAGTGGCAATCCAGGTTCGAGGCTAGGGCATGCAAAATTTCTTAACCACTTTCTTGTCTTCCTGCATTTCCCAGTTACCCTATCATCTCCTGAATTTTCCAATTCCCTCCTCCACAGCTCCTGTGCTACCCCTATCTTCTGCTTCCCACATTCAGGTACTTTTCCTAATTATGGAGCTTCTCATCCCTATAACCCTACTACAGTTTCTTCACTTGCTTGCAGCCCAGTAGCAAAATACTTTTCATATCCCTTTTCTGAAACTCCTTTTGGGGCTGAAGGCTGCCCAGTAAGTGCTGGAGATGCTGGCTGACAACTGGACCTTCAGCAGAACAGCTTGACATTCTTTGCTCATGTGACATTGGTAACACTCACCTCATCAATCGAAGAAACAAGAAGAATACCCTCCATACCTGCAGTATATTTTGGTGATCAGTGCACCTCTAAAATCATCCAGCAACACCTTAATGTGCAGCCTGGGAGGCACAACAGAACCTCCCACAGGCTGGAAGCCCTGGGGTAGGATTCATTTCCCAGGAGCCAAAATATTCCACACATCAAACAAATCCCCACTGTCTAAAAAGAGCAATAGACAGGGAAAAAAAATGCAATAGCTGGCAGAGCATCCCCATTTGAAATGGTAATTTACACTTATGCACAGTACCAATTACAGCCAACTTCATACTTCCCTTCTTACTCAGAGCCATAAATCCATAAATGAGAGTGCTGAACAGGGGAGGGAAGCAGAATTAGCTTGAGCCCTGGAGCTGTTAGGCATACCACTCGGAAACAGGAGCTCTCCTGGTTTGTTCTCTCACCAGAAAGCAGGAGAAACATGAAGGATGTTTATTAACATACTTCCAGGCATCAGAGAATCAACTGCTGTGGCATCAAATGTTTATGGTCAGATCCCTGAGTGCCTTCAGCCTCTTTATTCTAGTCCAAGTGAAGTCCTGGGTTTGCAACATTGCTCTGCATCTCAAAGAATGCCAGACTCACTTAGGATAGGAAAGAGCCGTGATTTCACTGCATATGGGCAATGAAACCTTGGATTTCCTATTTGTTTTACACTCCGAGAAGGAAGAAAATGCAAAAAGAATTCTCAATTTGTGTATCTGCAGATCTCAAAGCACCAGACCACAGCAAGGTGAGGAGGGTTGGGGCATCTGGATTAAAAAGTCCCAGTTTTCTCAAAACAGAAGTAACCCTGAATATTCCCTGATGGGAAACCATCTGTCCCAGTCCTAGAATCATAAAATGGCCAGGGTTGGAAGGGATCTTAAAGACCATCCTATTCCAAACCCCTCCCATTGGCAGAGGGGACATCTTCCCCTCGCCCAGGCTGCTTAGAGCCCCATGCAGCCAGGCCTTGAGCACTCTCTGTCCCAGCCTTTGAAAAGGGTGTATTAGAAACGAGATTCACTTAATAAATTATAAAAAGTTTAATATAAACAAAAAGACAATTAGGAGACAAAGGAAATAAAGCAAAGGGTTAAAACGGCCGGGTGCTCTGGCGCGCTGCCAAGAGCACACCTGGTATCTCGGGAACACTCTTTTTATCCCCTCCTTGCTGTGAGGGTTTAATGCATATTCAAACTTTTTGAACAAGTATTTAGCATGTCCCCTCCCTGGTTCCACTTATTTAGAACATGATCTATATAGTTTTTATTTTTGCTGACAATCGTTATTTATGCTGGTCATCATTATTCTTGCTGGCCAACATTATTTTGAGTCTGGTTTCCTTTCTTCTGCAAATGGTCAGTGTTGATAACAGTCCAGGCCCCTCATCCTTCCTTTGAGGGCAGCTGGGCTTCATATCTTTCCCCCCTGCTGCCAAGGCCTGGTCCTGGCTTCAGATAACAACTTGGGCTCTATTGTTCTTCCGCTGATAACAGCTTGGGCCCCACTGTCTGCCCTCTGGGGTTTTCTTGCTTGTACTTAGATTCCTTTAAGCTTAAAACTTGTTAGCAAGAAAAAAAGTACATACATAGCCAAAAAGTATTTAACATATAATATTCATCTTAATACTTGCGAAAGCCAATATCACAATACAGATTTATAACAGGTGCTTGTGCCATTGCTGACTGAAGGAAGAAGAATTGCACTTCCATGAAGTGAAGGTGACAGTCCCATTCCCTGGATCATCCCGGACTGTTCCTGGAACGCTGTCCTTTCTGTGTTTTGAATGAGGACAGGCTCTTGTACTGGCAAAAACATATAATGGTATAACTGAAGATTTTGTCACAATACTGGGATAAATGGAGGACAGGAAGACGAAACAGGTTGCAGCAGAAACTTTCACACAAACATTTCTTAGCTTTCAAGTACTTCTGCCAACCTAAATTGCCTTTAATACTATGTTTGTCTTGGGTTTTCCCCCAAAATCCTATCTACAGATGAGTTAACTTTCAAACCTTTATTTTTAAATCCCTTTAGTATTTCCCATGTAAATACGTTTGGTATTTTTTCAGATGCCCCTTCCCAGAAAGACACTGGGAACATCCTGCCCTTCTGCCTGCCAACAGTCCCAGCCACAAAGGGGAGGGAAAGGATTTGGCCTTCCTGTAAATTTGAATTGCCCTTCACAGGGATTTCTGTTCACCCCTGGAATGGAAGTGATGAGACTTCCAGAGGTCATCTGGCTAAAATAGGGTCATGTCCCCACCTGTGAGGACACAGCTGGTAGCACTGTGTTCCTTCTCTCACCTCAGGCTGCCTCTCCCTTCATCCCATTCCGCGACTTCTGTGGCCTCCCACTTCCCAGCGTCCTGCCTGCAGGCATGGAAATCCCTGGAGACACAGCTCTCAGCCTGCCACCTGTTATCCCATCCCTCCCTGCCAGGAGCAGCAGGTCTTGGCCAGCCAGAACAGTCCCTCCCATTGGTACGGGAACATCTGGTCTTTCCAGAGCAAAGAAATCCTCAGAGATTTCCATGGTAAAGCTCTGACAAGTCTCTGAAGAAATGCATTTTAAAAAATGCGTTGAGCAAATTTCTTCAAGGGTGGCAGAAAGCACCACAATGTCAGAATAGCTTCCTGCCAAATTTTCTGGCTCTGCTCAAAAAGTAGGAGAGCTTTGTAGCAAAATTAGTATAATAACTTCTGACAGGCAGAGCAAAAGATTTTCCACCAACTTTGTTTCAGAGACATCCAAATCCCTTTTTTCCCCCCCTGGTTTGTTTTAGCAGAGGCTTTCCAAATAAAAACAAACAAGAAAATTAGCTCAGAGGTAGAGAGCGACATGAAAAAAATCTCATTCAAGCAGTCTTAAGATCAACAAGAAACCTTCCAGCTAGGGCAGAGAAGGCTTTACCAGACTCCTCAAATATAATATTGAACTTAGTATTTTGGGATTATTATTACTGAATATAAACCAAATAGACACCAAATTAAATTAAAGCTCAACCTGATGTACGAAACTCAGTATCAGACTAAATCCATTCACACAGACTTCCCACCTTCTTGGCTATAAAGGCTATAATAACTTCCCCTCTTCTTGGCCACTGGAACACGAAGTCAGTCTTCAAATAGACAGCAATAAAAACCAGATGTAAGATCAGCTCTGTAACAAAAGTCATCTCTTCCCCTGAGCAAAAATTGCTGAAAAGCAGTGGGGCATTGCAGAAAAGCTGAATAAAAAGCATAAGAATCACAGATAAGGTAAGGATGAAAAATATCTGACAGAAATCACCCATGCAAGAATCATCTGTGTCTGTTCCTGGACTTTCTGGAAACCACTGGAAAGCCACAATTTCTGATTCTTTCAATCTGAATCAGATTTCAGGGCAAGAGGAACTGGCTCCATAAGTAAACAGGCAAAAAAAATGAAAGCTAATACATAAATGACCCCATTGCTCAGTGAGGTAGGGAAGGTAGAGAAAAAAGACAAGAAAAATCTGAGGCGCTCACTGCTTTTTGGGGTTTTTTTCTTCAGTTTTCCCAGCAATGTTGCCTCCCTTGTTTTATCAGGAATACACTGGGGTCTCATCCTTAAATGTCCATTATCTAGGAAACAAAAAACACTGCACTTCCCTGGCTATGTCCTGTGCTACAGCTTAGTGGAATCTGAACAATGTGTTAAAATGCAATGGAGGAGAGCTATACTGCAAATTTATATGAGACCTCCAATTTTAAGCTTTTTCGAGATTTGGAGCTTGGCAGAGTCACGGTTTTAAGTACTCGATGCATTTTAAAGCCTTCTGTGTTAATCTTGAAAGCAGATCTGGGAGAACTTTGCTGTAAAACCTCTTTGAGAGAGGGGGTTTACAAAGAAAGGGTTTTCTCCAAGCCCCAGCTGCTGCTTGCAGATCATAATCTACAGCACCAATATAAAATTATCACTGGGATCTGATCAACCTGAGGCATGCGGGAAAGGCTCCTCAAGAGGGGAAGAAAGTTTCAGGATCACCAGGAGCCAAGGGAAAAAGCGCTCTGTCCTAGTGCTGGTGTCAAACTATGGACGTGTAGCTGGCACCTAACACCAGATTAAACCAGGGATCTGAGCTCTTTGCACAGCCCAAAGCAGTGAATCACGCTCTTTCCATGACATCTCTCCTATTAGATCTGTCTTATCCACTTATATCCAAGAGTTTCCTAATAGCTGCCAAACCAGGCCTCAGCTCTTGGGAGGAGGAAAAACAGCAGCACCACCACTTTCGGGTTTTTTTGTTTTGTTGGTTTTTGTTTGCTTGTTTTTGTTTTTTTTTAAATCCACCCTGAACAGACACAGTCTGCCTGTAAAACAAATCTTCCTAAACCACCCTTTGGAGTTTAACAAAAAATCCATAAAATTAACTTTTTATAGCATTACCAGGTCAAGGCTTACTGTGAAGATGTCAGCACCCAATGGACTGTGACTGTAAGGAACAAATACTACACAATCTTGGACTCGGGAGAAGCCTTTTATAGTAACTTAGGTACTGTTGGAGGGACAAGCATGGGAGCAGTTTTCCTCAGCTGGTGGAATCCCTCTGACCTCTTTTGGGATCACTGTGAGGGAGCCTGGGATGTCAGTGGAGCCAGGCTTTCACACTGCTGAGGGCTTTTCTGATGAACACTTCTGTAAAATGCTGTTCCAGCACAAGGGTCAAACAAAATTCCTTAATTATAATGTTGATGCTCACTTCTTTAGAAAGAAAGGAGTGGGAACGTCTCCCTCAGCCTCAGTTCTCTCTCCCAAGACTGACAAAATTTTAACTTTTTACTCTAATAACCAGTACTATAAAAGGCTTTTTCCTCTCAAAATATATTGAATGTCTCTTTAATAACAATGTAATGAAGAGGATGTGGTTGAATAATGCAATTCTTTTGCCCCGGTTCTAATATTTTTTTTTTATAGTGCTCATCTAATTCACTAAAAGGAATTAATATTTTATTGCTCTCTATGAAAAATGCATAATGCCTTTCCCATAGCAAGGTTTCAAACTCCAGTTGCTTCAGTTCAGACTGGAATTCTTTTCTCATTTTGCTCTCACTGAAGTCAATAATCCCCTGTGGGAGAATACCTAAATTATTTGTTAAAAGATAAAGAGGAGCCTTACATTTCTCATGGAAGCTGTTTCTGAATGTCAGCCATAAAGCTACTATCATGTTTTAGTTCCACAGCCCTGAAAACCCAGAAATTTCAGTTCCTGTTTGTACACATCATCACATACTAACCCTTTTTAGAACTCTGCTTTGAGTAGCCCCTGATTTTTAGGGAAAGCTTTCTTTACAACATATATCATCTCCTAACCTTTTCCTGTTACGTATCTCTGCCTGTGTGAGGCCAGTCAAACCCTTGGAACCAAGATATTTGCAAACAAGGCTTTATCAGACTGTCAATTAAGCAAATATAACTGAGCTGACAGGTCTGTGGAATCAAAACTATTGCTGGCATCTTGGTGTTGGAGGAAAAACAAGGAACCTCACTTGAATTTAGGAAGTGCTTAAGCATCCCTAAAGCAGCCAGATTCACTGCCAGACATCTAAAAATAAATTAAGTATTCTGGACTCTTAAAAAGCAAACAGAACCCCTCTTATTTCCCAGTAGGTTCTCAGGAGCAGCTTCTCTAGGATTTTTCCCAAGGGAACCATTTCACCTAAGGACAGTGAACCCAATCCTGCAGTTTTTTACCCTGCTGAGAAGTGCTCTTTCAGCCATTTCAGCATAACTAGCACCTAGCTTGAGGAATGGATTGACTAAATGATCAGGAAATGTGGATTTCTGAACTTCAGATCATTTGTGGAAACATTGCTATTAATATTTAAGAATAATAATTTAAAAAATCCCCATAGATCAGCTCAGGACAGAAATAGCATTAACTGCACTTAATTTTGTGAGGCATTCTGAGCTGTCATCAGAGCCAGCTATTGGAATGGAGCCTTAAAGATCACATCTATTTTTGTAAGCCCAAAATGACCAATAATTCTGCAAATGCTGAGATTATTCCAATAATTCTGGAAATGCTGAGCTCTTTGCAGCACCTGATGCACAGGCTGTGGAGACATTGCAGCTCAGTAAAACACTCCCTGTGTGCTCCCAATAAACGTACAAAGGAAGTTACACAAGAAAAATGTTTGCCAAGCCAGGCTCTTGCACAAATTTCTTTCTCTGCAATCAGTCAGTGCTCTCTCCTAAGCACATCCCCCAGGAACACTGGAAGAATCAGGCTGTTTTACACTCCAGTGGACCCCTTTGACAGATGTTTCTGCAAAGGTAATGCAAGAGCATGTTCTGAAAAAGGAATTCCAGCCTCCGTGTAGAGGCAACACTGACCTGAGAGTCATTCCCCTGCCCGTATTGCTGGAAGGACATCAGTGCTACTGAAAACCCACTTAATGGATCTGCTTCCAGCATTCCTTCAATTACATGTAAGCCTATCCAGCTTGCAGTGACAGATTCAGAGGTTTCCGTGGCCATGCTTCTCCCGCTCTGAGGAGATGTCTCAGCTGCTGTTTATCTCTGAATTATGGGGAGATTGCAGCTGGATCCAGCTGAGCAGAGCACTGTGACAACAAAGCAATATCAAACTGCTCAGCCCTCCAGCATGTGAAGGAAGCCCACAAAAAAGATGTGGAGAGACTTTTTACAAGGAGATGTAGTGACAGGACAAAGGGGAATGG
Source organism: Pseudopodoces humilis (assembly GCF_049639895.1). Classification (NCBI taxonomy): domain Eukaryota; kingdom Metazoa; phylum Chordata; class Aves; order Passeriformes; family Paridae; genus Pseudopodoces; species Pseudopodoces humilis. Next base: position 11,830,473 of record NC_142204.1, on the reverse strand, counting down.
ATTTAAACAGAGAAGGTTTGGATTGGGTATTAGGAAGAAATTCCTCCCTGTGAGGGTGGTGAGGCCCTGGCACAGGTTGCCCAGAGCAGCTGTGGCTGCCCCATCCCTGAAAGTGTTCCAGGCCAGGTTGGATGGGGCTCTGAGCAACTTGGGATAGTGGAAGGTGTCCCTGCCCATGGCAAGGGGTGGAACTGGATTGATCTTTAAGATCCTTTTCCAACCCAAACCATTCTGTGATTCTATGTCCACTCCTGCCTCATGTCAGATGAATTCACCTGGCCTCTGACTGCCAAGGAATGATAACCTAAACTAACACCATGTCCTTACCTGTCTTACACTTTTTATCAGTTCACTGTACCAGAAATGCACCTGTGGAAATTCTAAGTGCTTGTCATTAAGGGTTTGGTTCCTTATCTATGCATTTCCTTCTTCCCCCATTTTCCCTCCCTGCTTCTAAGGAGAAAGAAGATTCAACAGTGGTTGTTTATAAAAACCATAAGACTGAGCAACAGCCTCCTGTGTCTTTCTGCTTTGCCCTTTCCCAGTGCCTGGCTTCCAATGATGCTGCTGAGGGGAACAGACAGAAAGGTGGCTGCTGTTCATCCCCATCTGGCAGCTGCTCCTGAAGTTTTCTCTGAGCAGAGAGGCAAGGATCACTCCCTCTATTCATCCTAGAGAGTGAGAAATAAAAGGCTTTCTTCACATTAAATCTCAGCTGATGATAATGCCTAATAATATGCATTTTCCATCAGAGAACTGTCCTGACAGAAGATTCTCAGACAGCCTTGGTTAAAATGTAATTCCCAAATCTTTGCAAGTAAAAAAGGACTACCATCCTCATTGTTCAAAAGGAGGTTTGTTTGATACCCAATTTCTAATTCACAGATAGACAAGTGAAAGAGCATCCAGTAAACAATCACAGTTTCTGAGCCCAAAATGTTATTGATTATCCCTGGGTAAACATGCAGACATTTGCCGGCAGTCATCAGGATCACATCAGGGTAATTGAGGTCCAAGGGACCCACAGGACACTGTGGATGACTTCTCACTTCCAGTATGGCAAATGTATGCAGAATTTTGTCCTGAATCAGAAGAGAAAATGAATTGACAAGGACCTTCTAACAGACACAGGTTTAAATTTAAAATACAAACTTGATAGTTATTTAAGCTACAGAGCTGCTCCTTTGAAGGGTACTAAAACAGGCAGAATTTCTGTCAAGAGAAAAAACCCGAAGTACTTCTGAGGGACAGAATTTGTGTGCTCCATAATCTTCTCGGTGGACTGCACATAAAGTCAGAGGCATAGACTGACATTGCAATTCAGATAATTGGGTGAGGAATGAAAAATTATCATCACAAAATGGATTTCTCTCTGTTGTTCCCAAGTGATTGCCATTACTTGCACCAAGGAATTCCATAATGAGTTCTAAGCACTACACAATGCCAAATCATCTGATATTAATTTCTTAGGAAGCAAACCAATATCTCCACCTCCTTTTTTTCCTTCTGTGCTTATTACAGAGGCTCTACACTTGATCTCAAGTTGAAAATCATACCTCAGACTCAAAGAATGCTGCTTCCAGAGAAACTTGAATTTATGTGTGAGCTCGTTTTTCTATTTCCAGAAGAAACTGCTTTGTTTGTGTGGTTTTGGTACAGCTTGGAAAGAGGAAGTTAATTTTCCAAACTAGTAAAGGTCACACTCTCAGAGGTGCCTGACTATGGATATTCAAAGTTAATGCACTTCTGAATCATTAATCCACTTTTCAAAGGAACGGTGTACAAATCTTCCTCAACTAACTGACATGAGAAGGAAACATTCTGCTGAATACAAAGATCTTCTGATTGCATCATAAAGGAGCTAAAACATTTCACCAGCAAAGTGACAGGAGGTGAATGCCTTAGGCTTCATGTAAAACAAAAGGTGCATTGAGCCTGAATGGTTCAGATGAAAGAATCCTTTTATTCCAGGGTAGTTTGGGTGCAAATTGAGTAGGTTCTTTCTCAGAACAGAATGATCTTTTCTTTCTCTGTCACATTCAGTGCTAAAAGTTTGGTGTCTGCAAGTCCCAACTTTTTAAGGGTCTCCTTAAACAGAATGATTACAAGTTTCAGTAGTGCCTTCCACCCAAACTTCTTGACTCACCTTTAGAATTTTTGCCAAATTCAAGTTTACTCTGCCCAGATATGTGGGTAGTTATTAAAGCCAAATAAGTGCAGACTTTGTACAAATCTTTAGGTTTATTTGGACGTGTTTGCATGCATGTTTGGTTGCAGGGCTATGCTTATTTACAGAATTTTCCCCCTGTCTGTAGAAATACACGTCCTTGTAAATTCATACATGACAATGTTACTGAATCTTTTAGGGGAGTTTTTGCATGATGCATTCGAAAATGCACCTTTAAAAACTGTTGCATTAATTTTTTTTTCCCCCTCATGGATATCTTTCCTGCTTTAGTGGTTTCAGATACTAGAGAAAAAATGGCCAATGCACAGGAAGAAAGGAAAGGGGCTTGCCTTCAAGCAAACAGTTCAGAGGCACCACAGAATAACATGAATTTAACATCTGCTTTTCACTGTGAAGTATTGTGATAAATATTACATTGGATAAAAATTCGTGAAAGAGAATAAAGAATTATATGTTATATTTGTAATACTGTAAAGATGCAAAATGTAAAATAATCCAGAGATACCTTCCCCGGGCAGTAACGACCGGCAGCAACGCTTATCAACACAAAATAAAAAGCAGGACACAAGCAATCAAACCAGACAAATGAGAGTGGCTCCGTCGAGATATCCATCTCCTCCGCACCCAAACTGGACACTCCATTCAGGGAAATGCAATCGGAGGAAAGGACTCTGCTCCACCGACCATTGACTCAGCTCAACGGATCCGGGAAGTCTATTCAAACTCTTTTGTTAGACGGTGCTTACTCCGGATTTTGCCCCAGGATACCAAAACCCCTCTAAGAACCCCGGACTGCAGTGCCTACTTCGTGGATTTGGGTAAATCTGTACCTCTGGGTATAGACCCCTGTCCACCCAGCGCTGCGCTGATTTATTTTATTGTGGTTTTTTTCTCTCGTTGTTTGTGATTGAAATTGTTTTATAATAAATCGCTTTTTATATTAACCCTATTTTTGCCATTGCATTTATAACAGTATCAACTATTTATTTCAAGAGAAATCAGGACTGGATCACTCCAGAGACCAAGGTAAATTTGTTCTATAATTTACTCACAGAGAACATTTCAGTGAGATTTAAATCAAGGCTTTAGAAGATGAGCAGCTTTATTTTTGGTGCAGCATTTTGATGCTCAGCACCCTCCATTAATTAGGGATCTTCTCCAGACAAACTACAAAACCCTAAATCTTTCTCTGAAAAGGGTATGGCTTTGGAACAGGCCAACCTTAGTGATGGGCCCTGTTTTGTAGATGGGGAAGAGGCACAAGCTGAGTGCCCAAGGACACAAAACCCCTTAGTGGCAGGGCTGAGGTTATTTTAGAATTATCTCTGCTCAGTCCAGTGCTTTAATAGGCCCACATCCAGGGGTGGCAGTGTGGCATCCCTCTCTTGTAACACAGACCACATCTCAGCTGGTTATTACAGATACAGAAGGAGGTTTGTGTCTTCGAAGTGGACTTGTTTCAGAGGAAAACTTATCCCAAAAATGCCTATCACTGGTCCACCGTGCTCTTTCCCCACCCCAAGTGCCCTATTCTCTTCCTGAAAATCCCCAGCCTGCATCTGGTTGTCAGGAAGGGAGAATGACAAACAATTGCAAACCTACAAAAAATCACTGTCATCTGTTAATGCAAGCAGGGCGAGTGGAGAAATGAGATATTAGACACAAGGTCCTGCCTTCAGGGGAAGATGCAAGGCTTTTCCCATATCACAGAGGACTCCTGCTCAGCATCAGGCAGGAGCAACTCACCAGCAGTGAGCAGAGCGAGTGCTGAACCCACTGAACACAGGATCAGAGCCTGAGGCTCTTTAGAGGACAAACACAACCCATCCCGAGGCTCGGCTCCCGTTTCACCACAGCCGGATGGGAAAGAAAGCAAAGCCTCCAAGTCTGTCACGCTCCTCAGAGCTTCGGACACACTGGAAGGAGGGTGAGAGCACCAAGGAGAGGTTTGTAATTGAATTTCTGTTTATTTTGGTCCAAGGCTGAGGTCAGTGCACAATGAGGAGGTTATCAGATGACTCATATTAGCCTGAGCACTGTGATGGGATAAAGTTAGTACTGTGCCTACTGGGAAGATGTGAGGTTGTCAGATAGCCAGGGTACAGCCTTATATAATTAATTTCTATTCCTGAAGTAATTTTCTTGACCAAGTCTGAGAAGGGAAGGAGCATTCTTTTGTAATGGCATGAGGGGTTGGGAATCTGGGCTTTATCCATAATGTACTCATCTGAATTGACAGGAAAACTCAATATTAAAATACATTACTTGCACTTTTTAACATTTACCATGATGATAAGACATACACAGCAATATCCAGGGATTTTTATGTGAAAAACCATAGATGTACATTTCTAAGAAGCATTTCCTTACTGTTTTGCCTAAATAATGACACAAGCAGCAGGAGTAAGACAAAAATTTAAAGAACCTTTTTCTTTTTTCCCCTCTTCATTCAAGTCCAAGGCAAAACCTTTTTATTCTCGGTGGCAAGACTATAGAACTTCCTGTGTGTCACGAGGGAGACACAAAATTAAAGAGATGACTGTGCTCATACATTTTTGCACAGGCCTGTAGGAAAGACAGTCAAAATGTTTTAGCCACGATTATCCATCCTTTTGGTTGAATCATAAAACACTCCTAAAGCATGAACAGCTATTTCAGGGAATCTTTTAAAAGTAAACTGGAATGATTTCAGTGGAGTAGCACCAAAGCTGTCCAGCCTTAAGAGTTTGTCCTGTGAGGAGAAGCTGAAGAAATGGGCCTTGATTACTCTGAAAATAAAACCTTAGGGATATGTTAAAGTCACATTCCAATCCCTGGCAGGCTTTTGCCAAGGCCAAAGAGCTGGGATCTCATATGCCCAGCTACAGAACAATAGATAATGGTCCTGAATTGAAGCAAGTGGGGTTCTTACTGGACATAAAGGTGGGGGGAAAAGGCACAGCAAAATGTCAAAGCACAGGAACAGGTTGCCTAGAGATGGTGTGGTAACTGGCAGTCTATGGCATTAAAGGTTTTCAAGACCCAGCCTAACACATTTCTGCACAACCTGAGCTCACTTCAGATATAATGCTGCTTTGAGCAGCAGGCTGGACTATGGACATCCAGAAATACTTGATTAATTTCATTAATCCTGTCATTCTGCCTTGTGGCCCTGAATTATGCCATAAAAAATGGTAGTAGCTCAGAGGCTCTGACTTGTTCTCTGGAAACTAATCAAGAACATGATGTGGCTCCTGGTCTTCCAAGGCTTTCCCAAACCATCCCCTGCAAAGACAGAAGATGGAGATCAAGGCCATGAGGGTGTTTCTTGAAGCTATGAATCCAGAGTAGAAGGGAGACTCTTGACAAAGGGCTGGAGTGACAGGACAAGGGGCAATGGCTTCACACTGACAGAGAGGAGGTTTAGATTGAATATAAGGAAGAAATTCCTCCCTGTAAGGGTGCTGAGGCCCTGGCACAGGATTCCCAGAGAAGCTGTGTCTGCCCCATCCCTGAAAGTGTTCCAGGCCAGGTTGGATGGGGCTCTGAGCAACCTGGGATACTGAAAGGTGTCCCTGCCCATGGCAGGGGGTGGAAACTGGATGATCCTTAGGGCCCCTTCCAACCTAAACCATTCTATGACTCTGATTCTGTGAAAATCCCCTATTTTGGGAAAAACAGTTAGATTTTAGAGCTTTTGAAAGACAGAAAAAAATCTGAGCCATACAGTTTCTGAATAATTAATTCCCCTAACCCATTCTGCATGTCCTGATCTCAAATTTGAAGCCTGATTATCCTAAGGATCAGTGGAACAAAACCCTTTTAATCTTTTCCAGAAGTATAGGTGCTAAATATAGAACCAGCTTAAACTTTTAAAATATAATACGCCAATTCATTTGAAAAGCAACAAACCAATTAATCTTTATTTCTGCAGCTGTGGGCACACGTCACACTGTATTAAGAATGACGATAGTGACAACACAGACTCTCAAACTTAGTTGCAAAGAGAGCACTTTTTATTCTTCCAGATCCTCTTTTATAGACAGTTCTGTAAAGGTCTGAAAAGGTAAAACTTACATTGGTCATCAAACCAACACATCACCATCATTGGACAGTGAGGACAGCACTCCTTGACTGTTTCTTGCAAGTAAACAACACCTGCAAAGGTTGTTTTCCTTCTCTAAGGACTGTTTGAGTTCCTCCTCACAGTTTCTCAGGCCACACTTTCTCAGGCCAGTGTGAGAAAGCTATGTGACTTAGTTTCACACAGACAAGGTGCTACCTACCTGATCTCTTGCATTCAGCATCCACAGGCACATTTTTCTCCTTTAGCCACAGATTCCTGCAAATCTTTTGCAGAGGGAGGAGTTAACACAAATGACAAGGTATCATTTTCAAGGGCTCCTGTGTCACAGAAACTTCATCAGCAAAAGCCTTCAAGATCTAGACAGGCAAAGCCATGGCTGATGTGACCTGGTGGCAATTTGCCCTTGCAGGAAGACTCCCAGAGGTGCCCTCCAGCCAACACTTCCATGGCTTTTCAAAGGCTCCTCAGCAGAACTCTGGCAACTCACTAGTCATACAGAAGTGCCTATAAAAGTCGTATTGAATAGATCTCTTAAAACTCTGCAGCCACTCCACTTACCATCCTAATCATAAAAACCCTATTCTCTACCATGTGAATTTTCCAACAAGAAGATGAGGAATCAAATCTGCATGAGCATGGATCAGCTCAGGAGTCAAAGGACTGATACCTCTTCATACAGTCTCTGTTAGAGTCAGACAGAAAAATGGCTGTGCATCTCAGCTTGAAAAAAAGGTTTCTTTTTTGGTTTTTTGGCTCAACTTCCTAGCCCTTAATGAAAACAAAAAAAAATTTTGAAAAGCTATTGAAAATTCTCTCTGGTACATCTGTTTTCTACAGATTATGCTTCTTTTTTATTAACTTCAGATCAAAGCTCTTCAGTCTTTAAGTAGGGAACCAAAGGGATCCTGTAAAGTAAATATCCTCTTCTCTGCAATTTCATGTGCAAACACTGAGTTTTCAGGCTTGGAAGACATGGTTTAATAGTTTTACTGCAAAAGAAAATTCTGTGTTTATACCTTGATCTTCACATGGATGACTTGGCTCTTTCTCACTATTTTTTTTTAATGTGATGATTTTATCTAACCAGGGAGGGCACATGAATTAATTCCTCGGTTCAATACAGGAAAAATTAGATGAAGTCTCTCACCCATCGTCATTAGACATATTAGATGGACTATTCTATGCAAAAAAATAAAGTGAGTAGACACCTCAAGTCCCCATTAAAACATTTCCCAAAGGCAATATCCAACTGTATTATGCTGTACAAACACTGCCAGAGATTTTTCCTGCCCCAGCCAGTCATTTACATTCAAATCCCATGCAGCTGAGCTCTGTCATGTGCTTATTTGGAGCTTGTTTGCTGATGAGAAGTGCAAAACCAGTTTTGCTCCCATCAGTTGTATTAAAAATAAAAGTTTGATCTTGAGGCCAGGCCAACATTTTTGTACCAGTTGCCAACCTTAAATGAATTTTAAGGCCAAAACTCTATAATAAGAACCTAATTATGAAATTTTACTCTACTAAGACCTGCAGCTCTTCTCAACTGGAAACTCTATAAAAGTGAATATTTGCAGACTCATACCCTCACCAAGAGGTAAATCCAGGGAGCTGGATTTATTACTGGGGATGGGGGAAAATAATCAATTTCAGACGTATTATCTGTTATCAAAGTAGCTATTCCTCAGCTTTTTGCTATTTTGATAATAATCTGCTAAGGAAAGAGAGACTATTTACAAGAGCATGTGGTGACAGGAGAAAAGGGAATAGCTTCACACTGAAAGGAAATTTAGATTAGATATTAGGAAGAAATTCTTCTCTGTGAGGGTGGTGAGGCCCTGGCACAAGTTGCCCAGAGCAGCTGTGGCTGCCTCATCCCTGGAAGTGTCCCAGGCCAGGCTGGATGGGGCTCTGAGCAACCTGGGCTAGTGGAAGGTGCCCTGCCCATGGCAGGCTTGGTCAGTATAACCCATATTTTACAATAATTGAGCCCGTTTATAATAACATTTTTAGATCAATTTCCCAAACTCAGTAGGAGAGTGTGTGAATTTACCCCTTGTCAAAGAATCTTGAGGCACCAACCAGTGACAGCTGAGCTCCCACAGTTTTTCCTATCTATGAGATGAAAATGACTCCCCAGGATCACTGATGCTCCCCCAAAGGACACAAGGGTTCCTCTAAGCCACTCTCAGCAGCACCTGAATCAAATCAGCCTTAGAAATCCTCATTAGCTCTTTCCATTGCAGCTCACATGCCAGTACATCTATAAACAGGCCATAAAACACGGCCTCGGATAAGGACCTGTGCTAAAATTGTACAAGAACTGCTCTTTACTTAAGTGCCACCTGATTTCTCTCTGCCCAAGCATCTGCCTTTGTCTCTGTAATAGTGCCACCATTGTCTGATTTCAACCAAACGCAACAGAAAGACATTAATCTCTGATACAGTAAGTTTCCACAGGAGAGGAAGCCTAGAAATTGCCCTTCTAAAGAGAAAACAAAAAGCCCTCATTAGTTGTTAACAGAGAAGAATCCTTATACAATTCATCCTTGAATGCCTGTGTAGGGAAATAAGAAATAAAAATCAGCTTAATAAAATTAATAAAAAATAAAATCAACTCCAGTGCTCAGGTGCCTGCTGATGTGCGCCCTGGGCGTTTACACACACATTCCTTAGGAAAATGTCAGGCTTGCAGTGGTTACACAAGCACTGAGCAGGGGGGAGCAGCACAGAGTCTGGATCTTGATCTGTGTCTGAGAAATTCAGCAAAGCCTCTTCTTACAGGGTGGCCACATTTTAAGCCTGCTGGGAGCTTGTGAAAGTGCTCTGTTAACATATTGGAAAGTGAGGGAGACACATTTGGGGCTAAATCCCTGCCTGCCTATCTCACTACATGTTCCTGGCTTTAATCAGGGGGTGAATATAGACAGAAGTAGGAAGTGGGAAGAGATGCAGCTCAACTATTTAGAAAACAGAACTCTTCTCTGGTGAATTATGCAGCTTTCCTCCATTATTTTCAAAATTGTTTACAAGGAACAAGTTGCATTTCTCCAGCTGCAAAGACCTAAGGCTTTGGGAAGATTATCTTTCCCACAGGGGAAAGATGAGGTGAAATCCCCCCAGACATGCAGATATTGCTTTCAAAGCTGTGAAAATGACTCCTGAAATGCAGGCTATCACTTGGAAATTTATTTTTTTCTGTAGCAGTAGGCTTAGTTTCTCATCTACAGGGTTGTTTAGGAGGGGAGAGAGGGGACACCCCACTTTATTTTAAAATGGTTCAGATGAGATGTGGAAAAGTTTAACAAAGGGAAAAAAACCCAAAAACCAACTACAAAAGTTCATGGAAAACTAGGGGGAAAGGGCACTTTTGCATAGATAAAGAAAACAAAGAAATCAGCCCTTCCATCAATGAATTCTGAAGTTAATCTAAATTTCTTTATTGAGCATGTCTTTTCAGGATCTACAGTAAGCCATCGAGCTGGAACTAAGGAGATTTGTCTTGAAGTTCAGCCAGGTGCCTTAAACCTCCTGGATGAAAAAGCACTTCAACACTAAGCACTCCTAATTCGCAGCTCATCCCTCACAAATCTCAGGACAAGCAGCAGCAGAGGCAAAGCAGTCCCATGTTGGTTTAAAGTGATTAAAAAGAAACACAAACAGACAGAGAAAATAAAATCTCTTAAATTAAAGTGGATGGCTGATCAGCTCCTCCTCTCCATCAAATCTGGTTTTCCTTGAAGGGTGCTGGAGAGCCCTTCAAAGTGCAGTGATCGTCCTGGCTTTGGGATGGCACAGCAGGTCACTCCATCTCCTGGGTGAAATTCAGCTCCCTATACCCCAAAGGCAGCTCCCAGATCTGTCTAAATTGTGGTCTAGAGATATCTTCAGGCTCTGTTTAGACTGGAAACAGCTTTGGGTGCACACCATCCACACACAGAGATGGAGAGGCCACTGTTTGGTTCCCAGTTCCTTGGTTTCCCAGCGACCAATCACAGTAACCACAGCTTGGATTATACGATCTTTAAGGCCCCTTCCAAGCCAAACCATTCTTGATATGATTCTATGAAAAATTACCTAGTTTTAAGACTATCCAAGGATGAAGAGCTCACTGTCTCTTGGAGCTTTACCAACAGTGAACAACTCTCATGATGAAAACCTTTTTCCTTGCATCACATCAGAGAAGATACAGGAGTCTGCACCACAGACCTGAAATTGCAGGCTCAGAATGTTTTACTTCCCACACAATTATATCTCAACTAGAGCTGTGCACTGCTGCAAGCCTAGACAGAAATCTAAAATTAGTAATATCTTCTTTAATTTCAAACCTACCTTAAGACCCTCTCCTGCTCTAGGTGTCCAAAATAAGTTCCTTCCTGAAGACAGCACACAGGGGCTTGCAGATTAAAAGTGTTTTAAACACCAAAATAATGAAAACTCCCCAATCACAATCCCTAAGAAAGGAAGTGAATATCCTCATACATTTTCATTTGCTGACTAGCTCTTGAAATCATCTTTTGGTGGGGGACTTCAATTTAGCAGGTTTCTCCTGGAAATACAATGCTGCAGAGGGGAAACAGGAGAGGAGGTTCCTGGACAAGAATTTCCTGGCACTCCTGGGAGGGAGCTGACAAGGGAAGACACTCAGAGAAGGACTGGTGGGAGTTTGAGGGTTGGAGGCTGTCTTAGACAGTCATGAGGTTTTGATTCTCTGAGAAGTAAGGAGAGGTGGGCAGCAAAACTTCCACCCCAGATTTCCTGAGGTCAAACTTTGGCCTGTTTGGGGTGACAGAGTCCCTAGGGAGGCAGTGCTGAAGGGCAAAGGAGACCAGGAAGGCTAGAAATTCTCCATGAACAAAATCCTACAGGTGCAAGAACATCACCATGGGCCAAAAGATGAGATGCTGGGGCAGGAGACCAGCCTGGGTGAACAGGGACATTTAGATAGAACTCAGGACAAAAGAAAGTTGTTCCTAACCTTTGGAAGAAGGGTCAGGTGTGCCAGAGGACTATAAGGATGTGGTGGGGATCTGCAGGGAGGAAATTAGATGGGTCAAAGCCCAGCAAGAACTTGATCTGGCTGCTGCTGTAAAAGGCATTAAGAACCGTTCTGCTACTAAATCTTCACCCAAAGATACTGTGGGCCATTGGAAAATGTGCCTTTTGAGGGTTTTTTTATTTCTGTCATTTCATAAGGATGATAAAATCAATTTTAGAGGTGTTGGGAACACAAGAGAACTATTCAAGGAAGAAAGAGGCAAACCTCCAGGTTATGCAGGAATTTAGGCAATGCAACACTACCAGAGATGCAAAGCAGCAAGGCCTCTGATCTCTGAATGTTTCCTGAAGTCTTGCAAATATTTCAGTGTTTGGCTCTGTCTTTACTACACTTGCACTGGACTAACCTAGTTGAACCGCTGCCTTGCATTCACCTAAATTTGCAGTGACCTCCAAACTTTTTGTGTATCCCCCCACTTGGCTGATAAGAGTCCCCACTCTGGTAGGTCCATACTAAGGAATGCGTTTACCTTCTTTTCCCATGTTTCACCTCTGAGAGCTGTCTTGAGTCTGTTCATTCAGCTGTGCAGCATCCAACTGAGAGCAGCAGCTTCTCACACAGTCCTGAATCTTACCCACCTCAGAAGTGCCTCATGTTCAAGAACAGCATAGGTTTTCCTCATCCAAAACCCTCCCAGGGCTCCTGCAGTGGAGAAAGGAATCAAGAAACCCCCTCCCTTTCCTCTGGACATAAGCCACACACAAAGTTTTCTCTAGAGCCGTGCTCTGCAGAAACTAGAGGACTTCAAGCCTTGGTACTGAGTGGAAGCAAATTTTGCACAAATCAATAATTCCTTCTAAAAATTCTCAGTCCTATTGACAATAAATGAAATGTCCCTGCCTGTGGACTCCAGAGGCACTTCATTCAACCTTGAAACACACTCTCTTTAAACTTCAAAACTGGTTCAGGTTGATGTCAATTTGTACATTCCTTTAACCTCCCTGCCCCCATAACCTTATTTTCAAAGCTGAGGACCACCCAACATTCCCACCTCAAATGGAGACAAACGTTTTCCTGCCCTTTTTATTCTTTAACTTGTTACATATTTTCAGGGTTTTGGTTTGTTTTCCATGGGCAGAAAACATTTATTCTGTAAGTGGAGAGGACAAGGAGACCTGGTTGCTTTGTGGTTTGCTTGGTTTTTCATTCTCATTGCCAAAAATAGTTGACAGTTTATACTCCAGATACCACTTCTAAAATGCTGCTTTTATAGCCATGACAATGAAGAGCCATATCATTAGTTCGTTAAATCAGGCTTTTTCAGAAAGGCTGGGAAATCAATCAAAAAATTAGGTGAACTAAAGGATTATAATTATAGAGATCACATTAAATAAACCAAGTAAACATTGTCTATTCAGAGATCGATCAGAATTTCTCCTTTGTTATGTGTTCAGACTGAAAAAGAATGAAGGCTCCATTTGCGGCTTGATTACAGGATGACTACAAGAGATCAATAGGACAAGACTATGAAGGCAGTTAAGAAAATGCTTTGAATGAAAAGAAACTAAGAAGAAAAAATGCTTACTTTATCTTGACTAAGAAAATGAAATTGAAAATGCCTAAGAAGTTGATTGCTTCTTTGGCATCCCAGGAGAGAAAAATGCAAACGAGAAATTTCTAAGCTAAAAGACAATCTTGGCTTAAGAATATATGGACTTGTTTATCTACACTCCCCAAGGAAACATGTGGGTTGAAAACTGGGGAGAAGTTTCCAAGGATCAGAACTATGAAATTCTGGAACAGCCTTCCATAAACAGGGGGAAAGGGAGCCCTTTTTTGACATAGAGCTTGAGTGGTTTTTCCATTGCCGAATTTATAGGCTGTGTGCATGGTGCATGCATGAGAAATTACCCTAAACAGCATTATGGGAAACTGCTACAGATCAGAGTTATGAAACACTTGCATAGGCCTTATTATTTTTTATATAATATTTTTTGGTCGAAGTTTACTGAATCTTTCCCATTCCTAGTAAACTTTCTGAGGTGATGAAATCACAGGAGCTTAAAAAGCCAAGACAGAAAACTGTCCATACTGATGAACAGAGTTTTAAACTGAGAATGATGAAGGAGGGAGAGACTTGCCGTGGCGACGGAAAGCCCGGAGCACCGCGACTTCTCCAGAGGCAGCCTTGAGAAAGGCTGGGCCGAAGCGCGTGTGAGCAGCTTCGAGCAGTCGAGTGATTCCAGCTCAGCTCAGTAATAGTAGAGTGATTTCAGCTCAGTTCGGCTCAACTCAGCGGCGGCGGCGGGCAGGCAACACAGGAAGCAGGGATGAGAAAGCTGGTCCAGCGTTCCACCGAGGCACAAGCCTTTATTCAGGCAGAGCTTCGGCAAAGGGTGCCGGTAACAGCGAATCTCCCAAACAGGGGAAAACCCAGGATATTTATGGGGAAGGAGAGGGGTGGGGGGAAGCCCGAGATACCTGTATCGGGGTGGGACAGCAGGGGGGAACACCAATGAAACACAACAGTTTAACATATCTAACTCAAAGACCCCTGGGAGCGACACATTGTGTCTCTCTCACAGAGAAGAGCCAGGGGAGAGCCAGGGGAGAGCCAGGATCTCAGGCCCAGCGGGCTCCTCCGTACCCACAAGACTGACCAACAGTTTGGTGAAGAAATGGTGGATGAGGTTATCAAGCAAAGAGGCTGGGATGATGTGAACAAAAGGGACCTTACTTGAAGTGAGGGGACCAAGACTGGGCACAGCACTCAAGGTATGGCCTCACCAGTGCTGAGGGACACAGAGGGACAACCACTTCCCTAATTAACAGCATAGGCTCCTAAATCCTGGCATTGCTCAGGGAAATGCACAATAATTAACTTCACAGTAGTTTATCAGGGTCTGTGCAAATGCAATCTGCCATAACTGCACCAGCAAGATGTTGTGAAGGACTTCTCCCTTACAGAGAGAGACGTTGGCTTATATTTCCAAACATTTAAAAGTGTGGACAGTGTGATACAGTCCCTAAAATACTGCACTGTTGCAGTGTCATGCTTAGGGAAACAGCCCATCTGTGGAGGCTTCAAGCAGTCAGACACTTCTAAGGTTTCTATCTTGAAAGGAAGAGGATGATCAGGATGAGAAATGAATTTTTTATGCCCATTTTTTCATCTCATTTCATGGAGAAGGATGGAAGGATTTCTCTGAGAAGGATCAAATGACATAATTATAGAATCATAAAATTGCTTGGGTTGGAAGGGTTGAAAGATCATCCAGTTCCAACTCCCCTGCCATGGGCAGGGACACCTTCCACTAGACCAGGTTGCTCAGAGCTCCATGGATACCTCCATTCCCAAACATTCTATTGTTTTAAATTGATAATGGTAAGTTAAGGCTATTTCGTGTTTGCTGACACATAAGCAGTGCCCATCACAGAGAGTTTTAAGACAAATTTAACATGTATAAAGATAACATTTTATTTAACATGTATAAGGAAGATACTTTGGAGAGAGATATTTTGTAGAATAACGAGTAAGAGTTGTTTGCCCTGTGTGAAGGTGAGATACCGACCTCATTGCGGCTTTCCAGTACCTGAAGGGAGCCCATAGGAAAGATGCAGAGACTCTTTACAAGGGCCTGGAGTGACAGGACAATGGGGAATGGCTTCTCACTTACAGAAAGGAGGTTTAGATTGGATATTGGGAAGAGATTGGATAATATGAAGGTGGGGAGGCCCTGGCACAGGCTGCCCAGAGAAGCTGTGGCTGCCCCATCCCTGGCAGTGTCCAAGGCCAGGTTGGATGGGGCTCTGAGCAACCTGGGACAGCAGAAGATGTCCCTGCTCACCTCAGGGGGTTGGAACAAGATGTTCTTTAAGGTCCCTTCCAACCCAAACCATTCTGTGATAATCATGCAAGACCTCACAGCCACAGGTCCCTCCAAACTCAAACACTAAAATTTCCTCTCTGCTGATCCCATAGCTGTAAGTGTGTTTGCCATCATCATCTTGTTCTCAGGGCTCTTCCCCTGCAAGCCCAAAGGCCTGTTTTAATTGGGGGGTGTTCACCACTGACATTTAATAAACAGTAATTACTTGGGCTTTAATCTGTTCTGCAGGTTCTTCTAAGAGGAACTCAAACCTTCAGGGAGAAAAACAACTGTTATGATGCTTTTCTGAGCTATAAGCAGATGAGTTTTTTTGCCTTCCCTAAAGAGAAGCAAGCCCTGTCACAGTGTGACATAGGTAGCAAACTGTGAATGTAATTAAGTGTATAATTATGCAGAAGATTGCAGCACAGTATGCTATTACTTAAACCAACTGACTTGCATACCAGTCCCAGAGACATAGAACTCTATGCAGACTGAGCTGAACACATTAAGGGAGCATTTCTAGGGCGGGGTGAAGAAGCCAGGCTCAGTTCATCCACACTAACAGCACCCACATTACAACAACAAAAAAACAACCCAGCAGACACACAAATTCAAAGCCTAAAGGAGGTGCGATAACAAACTTGGGCAATGCTATGGAGTTGCTCATAAAGGTTTGCAAATATTTGTCTCAGCTTCTTTTGGATGTGGCTGTCAGTGTAGAGCTCTAGCACAACATCACTACTCCTTAAACTATAGCAAATTGATAATACCTGCTCAAATTGCCCATGTACGAAACTAGGTCCCCTTTATCAAACTCCCCTTCCCACAGAAGAAGTAGTTGGAAGATGTGTGCTATTGCACCATGGAGCTCCCAGATTTGAGTCCTAAAACTTGCAAAAATAACACTTCCAGCGAGAATTCCTGTTAAATAATCCACACAGAAGTGACCTACATTTGCAAATCTCTTTTGAACCACTGCAACAGGAATACAAATGGAATTAGAAGCCAGCACTGACTTCAGAGCTGAATTCAGAGCTCTGTGTGCCCACCACAGCAGGGCTCAAGTAAGGTCTTATTTTAGCTTCAAAGCTGCTGCCATTACCATTGTTGCTTTAGGCACTTGGAAACAGATGGCACATTTCTGGGGAATTCTGCTGGCAAACACACACTGCCAGGTACCATTTTGTCTTGTCTGGGAGAACGAGGGACTCCAAGTAGATTCATAGTGAACAGATGGAAAAACACACTCTGAAGTAACACTAAGTCTCCTGAAAATAATGGAAAACATGGTTTGAAACTTAATCTGAGATTACAGCTGTGACTGATAACCGAAGACAGAATCTGCTGGTGTCAGGGAAATATAAAACAATTGCTAAAATCACATTTGCTTACAGAAAGTTGAGCTGAGCATCTAGGTACTGTCAGTGCTTGGTTTCAAGCAGGGAGCTGCTCCATGCAAAGCCCCGGATTCCAGGCACAGAGGATGTGACCCTATCTGCCCTGTGGGATTGATGGACCCTCCCTGTCACTGGTAGTCTTTGGTCTTGCAGAGTTTACTGAGAGTTTTTGAGTGGCTGAGCATGAGCAGCTCTGCCCTTTAGCCCTCTCAGTGCTGGTAATTAATTGCCAAGCTGGCAGATGTCCTCACCACACCTGGATCTTAGCACAAGGGAAAAAGGCTCCTAGTCTGCTGAATATTTAAAAAAAAACTCAGGTTATGTACCAGAAAATTAATGCAAAATGCACTGCACTGAAAAATGGGTACAGGAGGAGAGATACACAGCAGGTTAGACAGCATCAACAAAGCCCAGAAATATCATCCAAATAAGAAAAAAAACCAAAAAAAAACAAAGAATGAGGGGACCTACCTGTACTTTGTATGGGAATGGAAAACTTGTGCTGTGATATGGACAGGAATAGTGACAAACAGGTGAAACCAATAGTAAATCATCTAACATTCTGAAAACTACCATTTTTCTTCTCTTGCTTTTGACACAAGACAGATGAAATTCAAATAATAATTTGGCTCAGCATTGCCCACTGATCCAGACTAGAGCACACTTGATGCAAGCAGGGCTCTATACCTCACTGATAACAAGCACACCTGATGTTTCAACAGGGCTGCATTTTCACAAAGAGGGAGGAAAATGAAAAGGTAAATCTAAATTAATCTCCTGACTTTAGAGGGGTCACGCAAAAAAAGATGTGAATGAAAGCAATGTGGTTTTCTTTAACTATCTTATTATTATCACAGTTTCACCACACAAGGTTTGATCAGAGTTAATCAAATCCCCCAGCAACAGATTAAATGATTCTTGCTATTCTCTGATTAGTTTCCCCTCAAATAAACTGACAATTAATTGTCCTTAAATAGCTCCTGTCTCCAGACCGGCTCTTCTTGCCATTCCACCTGATACTACAAAATAAAACATTTTCTTCCTTTTCAAATTCTTCCTCTCAAGGTGCTCATGCAGAAAAGTCAAGCAAGCATGAGCACACAGCCAAGGAAGGAAGCACTTCCTCTGCATTTCTGAATTTTCTCCTTTTCAGCAAGAATTTCTTCACAGCAAGTGTTATCAAGCTTTGGGATAGGCTGCCCAGGGATTCTGTCTGTGGTTCTAAAATGAAGTCAGTGGCCTGGGTAAATCAGATTAGGAATTTCAAATAGACTTAAGCCAGTTTTTGAAGACTAGCATAAGAAAATTAAAATATTTACAGTAAAAGTTAATTAATGGGGAAGGAGATTGTTCTTTAATTTATGCTGTATCACTCGATTTTTCTTGTATCAAGAAAATACAAAGATATGAGAGATTATTCTTATTTTGTTAATGATTCATAAATGCACTGAAGTGCAGGCTGGGAAAACTCTAAAGGGAAGCAAAAAGAAAGGAATAAGGTAGTCTGGGGAGGAAGAATAATGGAAAAATGAGTGGCTCTTTCTTTCCTACCCAAGCCAAATTTAAGGGTATAAAGCATGGTGTGTATGTGGGAGGAACAGGTAAGAAAAATATTGGCAAAACTGGAAACAGGAAAACATATTTTGTTTTCATTTTCATTCAGTGGTGTTACTAAATTACTGCTCTGACACATTTTTGGGACACAACCTCTGCTTTTCTCAGGCTGCCCTTGGAAGATCAAAAATGCAGTGGCAGCACTAGCTTTATTTTAATTAACAGCAATATTAGCTAGAGGTGAACTTACTAAGGAAATTTTTCCTACAGAATGTGTATGTGCTCCTATTTCCCACCCTTCCCTCAGTAAATCCTGTTGGCCAAAGACAGGGAACAAATTCACTGAGAACAAAACCTGCACTTTACCCACTTGTAGAAAGACTAGAACATAAATTTAAGCCTTCCACACCAGTTAATTCCATAGCAGAGAGACAACACAAACACCTTAACAGGGACAAAATGAGGCTCTGATACTGTTATAGCCCCAAGAAACCAACCACAAGATACAAACCCAGAAGAAACCAGATATCTCCAGGGGAGAATTCTTCAGCTTGAGAGGAATGATGAGCTTGTCTTTACAAACAAGCTGTGGGTCAGCTGATAAGGTGTAGCTATCATGGAGAGACAACAGAAACAATGGGATGGATTCCACTAAAAGATCAAAGAGGCACTGAAAGAACACTATGAATTCCATAAAAGTTAAGAAGGGATTATGCATTGGGGGTGGGGGGGGAAGGTATTGCAAGTATTAGGCGTTCCGGGAAGCCTGTACCTCTCAAGTACCTAGGCCTATGGGGAAAGGGAGAAGGGACAAGCGGCCGGGAATTAGGATAAAAAGGAGGCTGCGCCCTCCAAAAATTTGAGAGACCCCAGGGGAATGCCCCATGGCCTCTCCCTTTATTCGAATAAAGAAAAAGGACTCCTCTGTCTCCTTTTTGGACATAAACCTCTGGTGTTTGTGGATTAATTTTCCTGACAAGCTGCTCATGGAAACTCCAGCTTGCAAAACCATCCATTCTTGAACCTGTAAAACTCATGACAAATACTTTAGATAGCAAAAAGGCAAAAGAGCAACTTTTCACAGACACTGCTAGCTGAAGGGAAGCAGCAGCTCACCAGAGCTCCCGCAACCACCTCTACCAGCACCAAATTGACTCCTTGCCATGCACCTGCCCCACCCCCACCTAGGGCTGCTTTAAGCAGTTTGTTGTCACCTTCGGCCCCAGTCTTCCCTGCAGCCACACCTGAGCACACTTGAAAGGCTCCTCAGGTGCAGGCAGTTGGACAAATCCCTTACAGCACCAGAGGTGCTCCTCTGGCAGAACCAGGTTTCTGTTTCTTGGAACAGACTGCTTTGACCAGGGACCAGAAGCTGAGAAGCATCTTCTCCGTGTAGAGGAGGTTTGCAACGACAAGATTCAGGGATAATCTTGAGACAAGTGAACTCAATGGTTTTAAAATTGCCAAAATCACAGAATGGTTTGGGTTGGAAGGGTAAAGATCATCTCGATCCAACCCCCTGTCATGGGCAGGGCCACCTCCCACTAGCCCAGGTTGCTCAGAACCCCATCGAACCTCGCCTTGGACACTTCCAGACTTCCAGGGTGCTGGGGGTTGGGTGTCCTCCCTTTTTTTCTGTCTCACCTATGGAATTTTTACCCATCAGTGGCGGGGAAATCTGACTGCGGGTACTTGTTGGGTGCTTGAGAAACACAAAGAGTTCGGCTGGGCCAAGGAGGGGAGGGGGCAGCTGGGGGCTGGCTGGTTTCTTCAGCTTCAGAGCAGGACACATGCTGGGAGCTGTTGCGGCTGGGGAAAGGGAATTCACTATCACCCAGACGGAGCTGCTGCTGCTTCTCCCTTTTTCTTGGATTCCTACTCATTCCTGGAATTCCAACTAAGTGTTCCTCAGAGTCCTGCAGGAGCACCGGGACTGACTGCCCGAGGGAATTTGTGAAACAAAGCCTCTCCTCCATCCCTTCCCGTCTTGGCTGTCACGGGGTCACTGGTTGTTTTGTTGCTAACGCTGTAGCTGTTGTTTGTTTGCCTTGTTATAAATACTAGTAAAGAACTGTTATTCTCCCATATCCCTGCCTGAGAGCCCCTTAATCTCAAAATTATAATAATTCGGAGAGAGGGGGGGTGTCTACATTTTCATTCCAAGGGAGGTTCCTGCCCTCCCCCGCAGACACCTGTCTTCCAAAACCGAGACACAGGGGCAGGTTGTTCTTTGGACGACCTGCGCCAGGTCCCTCTGGATGGCGTCCTGTCCTTCAGGTGTGACAGCTCTGCTATAGTGTCATCTGTAAACTTCCTGAGGGTGCACTCGATCCCTTTGACTACATCATTAAAAAAGGTATTAAATAACACGGGTCCCAGTATGAACTGCTGAGGAACACCACTTGTCCCCGATGTCCATCAGGACAACAGTGAGCTGTTGACCACTACCCTTTGGATGTGTATATACCAAAAAAAAAAAACTTTGAAGGGAATTATTTAATGGCTTTTTAATCAGTTGTATCATCCCAGAGGATGAATATTGGGCAAAGAGGTTCTGGAAGAGGTGGATGGAAAACTCTGGATCAGGATTTGCTAAGTAGCAGCTCCGACTACTGGCGATTCAGTGCAAGCCAGGTCTGTGGATACAGGGGTAAAGCAATATACACGTTGCTATGGATGTTTCTCCAGCTGTGGATTCCATATCCTGCTCCAAACCAGAATCTCGACAAAAAATCCCTGACCTTCCCTAATGATGAGAAAGGCAATTTACATTCTGCAGTTTACAACATGCCTAACTGATGCTGTTTTTCCAAAAAGGAGAAACTTACTTTAGGGAGTAAGCAGCACACCATCACTGTTTTCAGCTCTGCCACCAGCTTCCCTTTGCCCTTTTGTCAGTGCCCTTCACCTTCTGCTCCCCCACCTCAAAGAAGATGCAATAATATTCTCATTAATTACTCAAAATTTAGATTACTTTAAATGTAATAGTCTCATTTCATAGAATCGTACCCATACGCATTTCTTAGGGCAGAGGGAAAAGAAATGACAGCAGGGAGAGGTAACTACAGAATTACTGCCAGCATGAATGCTCCTCTGTCATTAAAATCTGCCCTCTAAGTAGCCAGAGAAACCTTTAAGCTTTTCTCAGCCTGGAGAAAAGGAGGCTCAGGGGGAGCCTTCTGGCTCTGCACAACTCCCTGAAAGGAGGGGACAGCTGGGATGGGGGAGGTGCGGAGGGGTGGGTCGGGCTCTGCTCCCAGGGAACAAGGGACAGGACAAGAGGAAACAGCCACAAGCTGTGCCAGGGGAGGTTCAAGTTGGACATCAGTAGGAATTTCTTCATGGTAATTTCTTCACTGGAAGGGACATTCTGGAATCCCTATCCCTGGATGTGTTCAAGAAACCACTGGATGTGGCAGTCAGTGCTCTGGTCTAATTGTTAAGGTGATAACCAAAGACTGCACTCAGCAATCTGGGAGGTCTTTTCCAACCTTAGCAACTCTACGGATTACAGCAATTCTTTACACAGGGCTGTATTACAAAAGAAAGGAATTGCTTCAGTAAAGTAACTAAGAAGAAATCACAGCAGTTTCTTCAATGTGGGAAGAGAACTGCTGTGTAAAGCAAAGTATTGTGGGGTGATGCTCCAATTTACCCATATTCTTGATGTGGAACAGCTGCTTCAAACTAAATTTCTCATGGATATTCAACCCCTTTCCCACTCTCTTAATGGCTGTCTAAATTAAGATCCTATAGGAGACCTCAGGGATGCAACTGGAAAAACTGTGCTTTGAATGGGGGGCACGGGGGAGAGGGGAAATAAATCACTGCACCATGGTAAACATTTCCAGAACTGGCACCTCACATTCCAACACTGCCTTTGACAGCTTCTCCTGCAGCACTTTTGCCACCTGAAAATGGAAACTGCTCATTAGCCATGCAGGGCTACGTGATAATTGCATCTCTCTGTACTCTTGTGAAGCGGCTCAGGAACAGGAGTGCTTTCACAGCAGGATGTGAGTAACATGCAATATATCAAGATCAGGGCCACACTTAGCAAATGAGTGCTAATGAGACTACAGAGTTAGGTTCTGATAGAGAAAAGCTGGCAATCAAAAATAAGAAAAGCTGAGGCTCAAATTACTAATATTTAGTAATCACTTCTATTTAGCCCTAGCTTTTGAACTGGCAGATTTATTTTAAAAGCAGTGAACTTATGTTATCAAAAGAAAAAGAAACAATCCATGAGAGCCAAATATAATACTTCCTTCGAAGGCAGGATCAAAAGACTCACACTATTACAAGAGCCCACCTCCTTCTCACAGAGTAAACATTAGCAGCAGCAGTTTTGACGTGGAACAACTAAATATGGAAGCTCTTAAAATTTGAGAAACACTTTGCCCAGGAGTTTCACAGTAGTTTGGCAGTACAGAAAAAGTGAGAGATTCTGTTCTGTGCCTACAGCAATGATCTGGGGGTGTTTAACCTGGAGAAAAGAAGGCTCAGTGACCTTCTGGCTCTCTACAACTCCCTGAAAGGAGTACACTTTCTGTAAGAGCTGTGTTCAGCACAGAAAACCAAGTTCAGAAGAGTGAAAAACTTAAAACAAGGGCTTTGTCTGAGACCTCATGGCCTGAACAGGTGGCATTCCCAGCAATCCCTACTGGAAAGGGCACATTCTGGGTGACCTAGTCCCTAACAGAAACACTCTTGAAACCATTTGAGCACCTAAAGCTCAGTGACACATTTGCTTTGAGAGCAAAGGGAGAAAGGAGCAAGTGTTATGGCACATTCCCTCTACCCCAGCCTTCAAAACATTGCAATGCTCACCAGCTAAGCAACCATATTATCTGCTTTTGTGGCAGAGAGAAAATCTGTGTTGCAGTGACAGTCCCCCCTTAACTGAAAAGACAACACTGGTGAAATACAGTTTACATGATTAATACATTTTACTCAGTATGTACACAGTCCTCCAAAGAAGTTGGGTCATCCAAAGGCAGTTTAAGAAGCTTTAAGTATTCCCCTTTTCAGATGTTACATGGGCTGTGTTTTTGGCTTTGCTTCCTCCAGCTCAGCGTCCAACCAGCGGAATCTGCGGTGACGGCGCAGAACTTCGATGGCTTTTTGCTCCAGGGGGGTTGGTTGAATCCCCAACTCTTCAAAACCAGGAAGGTCAGGAAATGTCATGTCTGTTGTGTGAAACTTCAACAAGAATGGGGAGGGTAAGGAAACAAAAAGATAATTCACTTGAAATTAACAGCTTTACACCCAATGCAATCATTCTCCTGCCAAAAGAAGTAGAGGAAAGAGAAAGATTCAAACGCAACTGTGGCATAATTACACAAGGTCTTGAGTACCAAGACCTTCAACAGGAGGTACAGGTATTCTGCATCCAGCAAAAGTCCTTCAGGCTTCAAGTCAGGAATAAATACCATGCAGGAAGTGTCTTCCTTTTCTCTCCATACATTATCAGGGAGGTTACTGAATCACAACTGCAAAATCAAGAACTCAAAGGCTATACCTGAACTCCAATTATGGATATTCTGATTTGTCAAAAAAATGTGCATTGAATTATCACCTCTGGTAGATTGTTTTCCTCTGTTTATGGTTCCAATATGGTTCTGTACAGGACGAGTATTCTATTACCATATATGCAACCCCTATGGCTTAAATACTAGAAAACAGACTTCTCTTATGCTGGTGTTCCCTGAGAGGTCTTTTAAGTCAAACATATCTAATATTGTACAGATTATTTAAAGATAAAAAGCTTTGAAAGAGGAACAATCAAACCCAGAAGTGACATGGAGAAACTCCCTCTTACACTACCTATGCTATAGCTGACTTGCAGTAGTTTCAGTGATTTGGTGCAGGCTTATTTTATGATATGTAACTCAAGAAACTAGAAAGGCAGCTGGAAGAAAGGCTTTTGGAGATGTTACTGGGGGATAATCAGGTTAAGTAGGCTATTGATACTGTGTTGTAACAAAATACACTGAAATTCCAATGCTGAACAACAGTTGGGAGAGTCACTGTAATTCAGAAAGCAGAAAGTTAAGGGAATGTACATGACTATCTTTGCTAGCCTACACATATGCCAAATTCTGACACTAATACTTGTCAATTCCTACTTTTTCCTTGCTTGGAGTTGGTTTTTTGCAACTTATTTCTTCAACCCCAAAGAAACACTCTGAGTAGTCAGGAATAAACATGAAGTGGCAACATTCTCCCAAGAAACGCACTTGAATATTAAGCAGGATTTTGGAATGTGCACAGTGCATCAGTTCAACTTCAGGTGTTAAAAACCCCATTCCCTGGATGATGAAAGAGATTTTAGTGCATCTAGAGCTACATAAACTGATTAAGAGTGGGGAGCACTGCCCCGCCCACTTTGCTCATCCAACCTCTACTTTTGGCTGTTTTCAATTCCATGTGTTTTTGGAAAATGCAAAACTACAAGGGGGAGTTACAAACGCACAATGAAACACTTCCCAAGAGGGATTTTTGGCTGGTCCCATGCTTACCCGATCCACCTTGTCCCGTGTCAACCATGGTTCAAATGGATTCATCTCAAAGAATCTTGCAACTAAACTGTGAACAGAAGAAATATTGCAGAAGTGCAGTCATTTATCCAGATACTCAGAAATCTGGTAAAAATTACTTCAGACTTAACAGACGGTGAGCAAGAGCTTGTTCTGAAGTTGTTCTTGCAAGCTCTGAGTTCATTAAAGCACTAGATGTGCCAGCCAACAGGTTCTTAGTTGTGTTTCTGGTAATTAACTGTTCCTGAATTATTGGATCTTGTATTATTTTACTTTGGATGGAATAGAGAAGCAGATATCTAGAAATTAAAATGAGCATTAGTGGGTGGGGAAAGTAAACTCCACATCCAATTCCCCACACACCAGAGGGCTTAGTCTTGCCCCTGCTTTTCATCCAAACTCTTCCCTGCCAGTGTAGGCAGCAATCTAATTAGTCACAAAGTTGGATTCAATGACTCCAGGAAAAAACACAATTGCTGACAATTAAATGAGTTATCAGCAACACAAACAAGCTGGTGGAATCTGGAGCAATATATAATAAGGGTGAGGATTGGGATACCTGTAGTTTTGAGAAATGAAGTTTCCCTTGAAAGAAAGGAAATCTGACAGGGATAAGAAAATAATGCTACAGCTCTTGCTCAGTGTCTTGGGGCCAACAGCAGAATCTCTTACTAAACAGGTCCTCTTGCTGAAGTGCACACCTGGCAGATTAGGGTGTTACTGAGTTACTGCACATAAACATAACCAGGCTCATCTGCCTTTTAGGTGCATTCTTTTCTCAAAAATATGAACTATCACTTAGTTTAGCCCATAAATAAAGAAGTGTAACATGGACTGCAGCAAATGTGAATAAAACTAAGAAACACCCACACAGCACCTTTTTAACAAGCTGCTCTGTGTCACCAGAGCCATGTTATAACCTGGTACCTGTTGCAGCCAATACAGGAACAACCACAACAGTTTAGGAGGTTCTAAGCATTATCCATCACCACTTCCATGAATCCAAAGCTGATTCCTACTGGCAGAAGGGTTCTAACTCTGGTGACTAATTAAGCTTATTAATTTGCCTTGTACTAAAAATGAGGAGGACCAGGATGCCAAATAATAACACAGCCCCATCATGCCAAGGGCAACTTCTGAAATGGCACTTATTGCTTGGGGTAGCTCTTCAAAAAGATGTGATTACTTCCCAAGGATCAGGCCCAGGCTCAGTAGCAGATCCTTAAGATTTTGCACAAAAATCTGTCAGGGCCTGCAGTCAGCAACATACACAGAGATTCTCCCTGTGGTATTATTAAAGATAATTTGGTTTGCTAGTAATTTTATCAAATTAGGACCTTTTGCTACTTCTTGGCTCAGCAAAGCCATTCAGTCACAGCATCACTTAGGTTGGAGAAGACCTCCAGGATGATCAAGTCCAAGCTTTGCTGATCACCACCCTTGTCAACCAGACCAGGGCACTGAGTGTCACGTCCAGTTGTTTATTCAACACCTCCCTGGGTAGCCCATTACAATGTTCAACCACCCTTTCCATGAAGAAATTATTCCTGATGTCCAACCTGATCCTTCCCTGGTGCATCTTGAGGCTATGGCCTCTCATCCTGTCCCTAGATGTCAGGGACAAATGACTCTGAAATGAACAGCTATATTAAGCTCACTACAAGCATGCATTTCAAGTACCAGATCATCAAATGCAGGCCTGTTCCTGAGCTGAAGGCTCAAAATTGGCTAACAAGTATCTCAGGAAAGGCAACTTCTACAACCCCGCCATGTTAAATAAGAGCTGGGCAGAGTAAATAATCCATGCAACAGGTATTTTGCTTCTGTGCTGCCAAGAGCTTACTGAATTAGGGTCCCACTTACTGGTAGAGAGGCCGTGGCAGGGGGTAGGGAATGAAGGGGTGGTGGGATATGGTGTAGATATACTCGACCATGTCATACAGGAGATACCGGTGAGGTCTGGAAGGGAAAGCAGCAAACATCACACCTCAGTCAGCTACACTTCCGTATTTGCAGCAAGAGAAAAAAAAATTAAACACTCCACCCCTAAGGCTACAAAAAGCCTATTTCTTCTATCCAAAACATTTGCCAGCAGAGACTCCCCCATGGCTCACAGAGAGGAGGTTTATCCTGGAGGACTGCAGCCTGGAGAAGGGCCCACCCTGGAGCTGGGGAAAAGCATGGAAAAGAAGTGACAGGAAAGAACAGTGGGCTTTTGGCCGAGGCTAACCACAACCACACTGGATGAAATGTATTCCGTGTGCTTTGAAAGCACACCTGAATGTGCCTCCTTCCATGCTGACTCCAATTCTGAACTCAAGACTTCCAGCACTATGACAGAAGTTTGTTCAAACCCACTTGGAAGCCAGAAAGCAAATGGAGAATTAAGGACACTTTATTAACAAGACATCCCATCTTTGGTAGGAAATGGCTGCAGGGATGTTGATTCACTTGCCTTTACCTGACCAACAATATCTTGTTTTATTTAAAAGCAAGATGAATTGTCCAAAAAATGCATTCCTCCCCTCTCAAGATGGAGTGAATGAAGCAGTCAGTCTTTCATACACCTGTCTAAGAGTAACATAAACCACTGGGAATTCCCATTCCTTTCTTGTTCACATTCTGCCTTGACATTTTAGGCTCTCTAAATGGCTCACATTGGCTGTCAGCTATCTCCCTTGGCTTTCCAGGCAATTTGCTGCCATTCCAAAACGCTCTGAAAAGCTCCATGACACCACAAGCGCACACTGCTGAGCAGTTTGATAAACCCAGGATATCACAGATGCCAAGGTCTGAGGTTACAGGTATGATAACTGAGTCTTCAACTAACATGAACTCAGGAAAAGTTCCAAGTGATCAGAGACTCATAAAATGGTTTGGGTTGGAAGAGACCCTAAAAATCATCTCATTCCAATCCCTGTCATGGGCAGGGACACCTTCACTAGCCCAGGTTGCTCAGAGCCCTGTCCAACCTGGCCTTGACGTCTTCCAGGGATGGGACAGCCACAGCTTCTCTGGGAAACCTGTAAATCCAGTTTCTAACTATAGATCCACTGTAGATCCACTGCCTCTAAGCCATTCTAATTCCAGGTGGTTTCCACACAGCTTTACCAGAATTTTCCCCAAATCCATGTTGTCAAGCATATTTCCCAAGCTGCCTATTTCTTTGTGTGCACATACATCACATGAAATGCAGTGGGGCCCAGAGTAGTCACAGTAAGAGCCTGGGCCATTTTTCCTCCCAAAAAGGAGGTGAAATTTATTGCAGCTCAAACTGTGTGCATGGGTGGAGCAATTAAATGTACTGTGCAGCATGCCAAAAAATGACACCCAAAAGATGTACTACAGTTAATCAGAATCACAAAAAGTGACCTACCCAGCCAAGGCATATGTTTTTCCTTTTGCATCAGGATTCTTAATTGCATTAATAATTGCCTTTGCTACATCAACCACCTGTGAGGAACAAATTCCGACAGTTACCATGAGAAAACAGGAATACATGCACACACTCTTCTTTCAGAGGTGGTTTACAGACCAACACATCCACCCACTGAGGATTTGGGATTGAGATTTCATGGAAAACTTACATAGACTGGTTGCTTGGCTGTTTTCTTCCCCAGAGCAATAAGAGGCACACCACCAAACCAGCGCATGTCTGATAGAAAAAAAGATAAAATCTGGGAACCCTTTCACTATCAGAATAACCAAGACATTTTACACCACACTGTGTGTGGATCTCTTCTGAAAATTGACTTCACTTTTAAAAAAAATATAGAATTGGGAAGAATTCCCAGTCAATTGCAGCAGTATTTTTTTCAAGACACATTTAGTTTTTGTATTAACAGCAATGAGAGGGCTGCATTTGCTGTTTCTTTAGAGTGGCTCAGTACACACCCTCCCCTCAAAAGAAAATTATTGCAAAAATAAAAACAAAGAGCAACATCTAACTAGATTGAGAAAGAGTTCTGTCATGAGTGAGAATTTAGTATGTTGCTATGTATCCCACACATTCCCAGTAAAAACACACCTGTCTGCTTCTCAGAAGCAAATCCCATTTTCTCTCTGTTCTCTACAGGCAGTTATAAAAATCATACATGGGTTTATTATTCCAAGAGTACATACTTGCATAATGATTGAGAAATCGGTCCTCTCTCCCAAACATCTCAGAGGGCTTCAAAATTATAGCATCTGGAAATTCTTCCCTCACTACTTCCTCTCCAACAGCCTAGCAATTAAAACAAACACATTCATTAGATCCATACTGAACCAAGCAGTAGATGCCTTTCATAACAGAAAACATCCTTACTACAGAACTAAAAGAAATGACACCATCAGTAGCACAAAAATTATTTATATCTAAGCCATTTGATCCTTGAGATGCTGCACTAAGATAAAGCTCTCATAGAAAGTCCAAATATTTTTCAGCAGCAGAGAACAGTCTTTTGTAAATTCATACACTGATTTCCTTCAAACAGACCCAGCTGGGGGAAAAAAATAGACCCAAACCAAACACAAAGTACATTCTCAGGAAATATATTTGCGTGGATTCCAGACTTACTTTGACCCTGAGGTATTTGGAAGGACTCTTCATGCTAGCATTCAGGTGAGAGATATGAATGAATTTTTCCACACCGGCTTCCTTACTTATGTGTGCAATATTTTGAGGAATATTTACAAATTCATCTTCAAATTTGAAGTTTCTAAAGCAAGGCAAAACCCAAATGTTACTTTAAGAGCAATCAACAATGGCTACCAACCAGCCATAAATCAATTATTATGTATTACTTGAACGTATTATCAAAAACCTATACTGACATTCTTCGTTAGAAACAAAATTTCCCTTCATGATGGACTCTTCATATAATAAAATTTAGAGGCAAGTGACATTGAAACCGTAATCTTCAATTTTAGCTTCTCTGCCTTTTCACCTGGTAAGATTAAGTCAGTACGAAAAATCCTCTTGCCCATTTGTCTGTGACAAATAGAAGACTCCCACTGAAAGTGAAAACAGCTTATTTTTATTAAAAGCACTCCTGCATCTTGAACTCTGAGCAAGGCTGTATTTTCACAAATCCTGTTCAAAATTTGCCTTGATTTGACACATTAATTACACTACAAAGAAGCTAAAAATTTCTGAGCAGCACAAGTCAGGTCAGATGCCTGGCAGGGGGGAAGCAGACAAAAACAAACCAGCTAACACAGAAGTGCTCATGCAAATGGAAAAACAATTTGTCAGAGCATTTAGAACCATTTCAGAGCTGAAAGGGACTTCCAGGAGAAGCAAGAAGAAATCCTCCCCTCACTGTATGACATTCAAGGGGCCTAAATTAGGAGGTTATACTGTCAACCAGTTTGGTATCTGTTCAAGAATAATACAGAAGCTCTGTCTCCACACAGAACTGACATTACAGGCTACCAACAATCCCAAAATTCTTTCCAACTATTCCAAGACCGAACTGGCTTCTCATGTCATTGTATTGTCCCTGTAAGCACCCCTGCACCTTGACCATTTGCTTTGGGTAGCAAACATCTTACCCACACACCTCCCTCTGTGTCCTTATCTCCTCCCACAGCTCTTCAGATCCTACTGAAGTCCAAAGAAAGCCTTAAAAATACAAAGTTATTTTTGAGCCTTCAATAACTAATCTGATCCTGGGAACCATCACTCCTGCTCTGCTCACCAGAACAGATTTAGAAACACATGAGAATGAACAACATCCCTCCCGTAACCATGGAGTTTCAAACAACACAGTACACATAGAGGAGCCTGGACACAAGTACAAGGCAAGAAGGAAAGTATTTCATGGCAGGCTTTGCTTTTTTTTGCCTGATCTCTCTATCTAATCTTACTTTTCTTCCTGCTCAAGTTTTTCGCAGGCTCTGGGATGATTACAATGGTTACTCAGACTTGATGTTTAACAAACCAGAGAACTTGATCTCAGGGTTTCAGCACCACCAATACCCACATGCATAAAATATGTGATTAAAACATTTGTACCACACAGTGGTTAAGTTCTGCAATGTCTGGAAGTTTTAAACATGGACCAAGACTTGTCTGTTTGAATCTATTGAACTGTACAGAGAACAAGGTTTGGGAATTTTTAAATAGAATGAAAACTTTCTGTTGTTTCCCTTATATTTCCTTTTAATAACAAAAGAAACTCATTTCTATAAATCATACTTTTTGCACAAGTCCAGAAATTTTGAACATCAAAGGGCTGTTCATAAAAAGAAAGGCAACAAAAGCATTAGGGTGTAAGCAGAGATGAAACTGGTATCTGCATTTGTTTCTGTCCACAATGACAGCAGAAATTATGCACCATATAAAGGCAAATCTCACCATTAAATTTTTGTCTAACAGTTCTACACAAGGCTTTAAATAAAATGGATATGATTGCCTGAACACACACACACAAAGAAGGCTGTTCTCAGAGAAGGCACACACACAGGCTGTTACAGGTATTTTTAACCTAAAATATGGGAATTTTAAAATTAATTTCAAAAAGGAACTGTTCTTAGAAATTATCATCAAAGAATGCTTCTGTAGCTAATATTGGCTGTACCAAAATTCTATCAAGGAATGATGTTATTAGTCAATCTTAGGGACTCTTCATCAGGTATTCCTGTTTGATCATGGCATTTTCTAGCAGGCTACAACTCACCATGACATCCAAATGACAGGACGAAATCTTAGCTCTGTGATAATGTAAATATAATCTAAGTATGAGTTAAATAAAAATAAAATGTAAATGTAAATATAAGAAATTGGTATAAGAAAAGGCCCTGTCATCTATACGAAGGCACTCAGGGAACACCTGTGAGGTACATGAAAGCAGCACATTAAGTTGTACTCTGGAAAATTTTGGAAAGAATGCACTTTTCCAAAGCAGATCACAACCAGGACTGGAGCTAACCATTTAAAGAAATTTTATATGCAAAATGTTTGGGCTACCTTTTCACAGAAGCCAAGAATAATGACAACATCACTGCACACACATGCTGTAAAACATGGCTACAATACCCGATGCAAATCTATCATATACAGGAAAAGGAAAAAAAAGGAAAATTACTTTGTTTCCCATTCCTTTCCAATAAGATTAATGACCACATTGCTGTGCTCCACGGCTCTTCGGATGGAATCTTTGTCCCTGCAGTCCCATTCCTGCAAGCAGAGCATCAAATGAGGGAAAGATGACAAAATGTGTCATTAGGCATCACCAAAGTAAGCTCTTTCACACCACTTCTACTTAGAGGCTACACTATAGCTGGAGTTGTGTCTTTGAGAAGGATTACCTGGCTGCCCAGGGGTTTGAGCTTGATCTCAAACCAGACTCACCATGAAAAGAAGCTGCCCCAGGTCACCCATGGGCCGCAGATACATCAGGTCATACTGATCACAGCGATAGGGGATGATGACTTGAGAGCCAATGCGACCTAAAGGGCCACAAAAAACCCAAAGTTTCAAGCAAATACATCCCTTTAAGTAGATGAAGTTCTAAATAAAGAAAGCTCCCTTTTTTCCCCTGGCATTTAAGCATTACAATTAGACATAGATATCTTCAATACACATCTGCAAAGCTAGAAGTAGAACAGAACTAAGGTTGTTCTTGAACCTGTATAATTCAAATTTTTAAACTGGATTCTTTCCTTAATATTTAGGCTTGTAGACAAAATGCCAAAGCTTGTTAACAAACAACAACAAAAATGGTGTGTCCTATAAACACAGCACAATAACTAAAAAAATTAAATATATACAAGGACCTCTACATTTTTTAAGTTGCATGAAATGAAGGAGGGGAAAAAAGCAGCATGGGTTATTTTCCAAAATTTAAATACAAAAGGGAAGTTTTAAAGAATTCCAATGAAATTCCTGCAAGCCTTTTATAAAGTAAAACGTCTTAAGTCTAATACCAGAAGAATCAAATACATGCTGTAGCTCTCCTCAGGCTTGCGTTCTACAGGAGTAAGACTTACTTTAATGACCTTAAGCTTCCAAAGCTCCAATATTTTCTTGATTAAAATGCTTTTTACTATTTGTCACATGCAGTCTCAAGCAGACTGCAAAACACTTAAGACCCAAAATGCCAGACACTTCTCCATCACCCTGCAACCTAAAGAGTAATTAGTTTTGTTAAACATTTTTTTGGGTAGTTTTTTTCATCAGTACTCCTGGAGAGCATTACCTAAGCGGTTGACAACATATCGTCCCAGGAAACCTGTGGCTCCAAAGACAGTGGCCACAATGCCACTGACAGAGGATCTTCCACTTCTCCCATGAGGGATCACGGCATGATGGACTTGCCGGTGCTGCTGCAACACCAACGGTGCTGCAGTCAGGACAGAAGCTCCATGGCCTGCAACACAGAACAGGAGAGAGTTTGGGACATTAACTGGGATTCAGCACTGCTAACTCACAGTTTATCTTGGTTTTCCCATCACAAATCTCTAGCATCCCATGCCAAGACTCCTGATAGGCTGTTTCAGAGGTATCTGGAGAGGTCAGAGGGGAGCAGACCTGGGAAGCTGTTGGTAAAGTTAAGGACCAAACTGAGACAGGGAAGGAGCTGACAAAGGTTATCAGTTCTTAAAGAGCAAGCAAAGCTTACTGTGAGTTTAAGGTGAAGCAAGTAAAGAATACTCAATAAAAATACAAAATATAGCAGAGGAAGCAATAAAAGATACCTCCTGTATCACAGGCTCTGAAGTGAGGAGATAGGGAGAGATGCAAAGAGCCAGATCCAGGATACACAGGATACTGACTCAAAGCTGTTTCTTTCCTCAAGAAGCTAGGAAAACTTGGGAGCCATGGAGGCAGGACATAATTAGGATACTGATATGCAAGAGCATGTGGTGACAGGACAAGGGGGAACGGCTTCACACTGACAGAGAGCAGATTTAGATTGGATATGAGGAGAAAATTCTGTGAACCACTGTGAATGTGGTAAGGCCCTGGCACAGGTTGCCCAGAGCAGCTGTGGCTGCCCCATCCCTGGAAGTGCCCAAGACCAGGTTGGACGGGACTGGGAGCAACGTGGCACTTGCACACTGAAGATTTTATCCCAATGTCATTAGGAATTACCAGTACACAGGGGCACTGACATTGCACCTACAATGTTCAGAAGATTAAAATGATAGGGTGTGTTGAGGCATAAATTATATTCTGTTACCCCAGCTGGCAGAACTCAAACCAGAAAGTCCAACCAAATTTCAGTGACTGATGGAGGTTTTTTGCTACCCAAACATCTGCCTATCCCTGTTGTCTCCACACCCCACAAACTGGGAAAAGATATTGCATCCCCAATTTTGCCCTGAAAGGCAGTTTGACAGCCACTGAAAGTTAAAAAAATCAATAACAATTTATATATTTCAACTATCCACTGGCTTTTCTACTGTTACTTCTGCAAAAAATATTGGTGACAGGCTCTTCATAATGCCTCTTCACTGTCATACTAACAAATAATATCTAATTACGGTTTTGTATCCTCTCACTTTTGTGTATCCCCCTGCTGTGCTTACCTTGCACTGTAAGGTGTTTAGTGATTAACATCTTTCCTTGTTCCATAACTCTATGTGGTCTGGCTGTCACAAATTATCACCAGCTATGGCTACATGCCCAATCATCGCTTCAAATTCCATTTCCCAGAGCAGCTGTGGCTGCCCCATCCCAGGCACTATCTGAGGCCAGGCTGGATGGGGCTCTGAGCAAGCTGGGATAGTGGAAGGTGTCCCTGCCCATGGCAAGGAGTTGGAACCAGATGATCCTTACTGTCCCTTCTAATCCAAATAATTCTGTCGTTCTATGAATTAAAGCTCAAATATCCACAGCAAACCCAAAGTGCCCTTTTCTCTACTCAAAAGTTTGTCTATCCCCATCTTCTCCCATCCCCACGAACTGGAAAAAGACTCCACATCTCCCATTTTGTCCTGAAAGGTAGTCTGACAGCCACTTAGGTAAATAAAGAACACACTGCTCCCATAAGAAGGATATTGAGCTCCTCCCTCCCCTTTACCAACAAAACCTATTTACCACCTCCCCTGTTACTCAGAGTGTGAGCAGACTCAAATACGTGCTTTAAATATAATATTGGTAGCTGAACTGTACCACAGATCATGGTCAAAAGGTCACAGTCACCTAAGAAACAGCAAAAGGAACCTAAGCTTTTAGCTTACAGGGCAGTGAACCCCAGCTACATCCCGAGCTCCTTGTGCTCCAACCCCCAGCTCCCTAAGGAGAAAGGAGACAGAATCACGATCATTTCCGCGCTCCCAGAAAGTATTTCGGCAGCTCCTTCCCCACCACTACGGTGGGAGCTCCCCTCGCGCAGAGCCGGGAGCGGAGCACGTCCCGGTCTGGGGCAGAGCCGCACGGACAGGCCGAGTTCGCTGAGAGGCGGCCGGCAGCGCCGGGGCCGGGTCGGGGCCGACACTCACCTGCCCTTGGCAGCCGCAGCCCGCGGGCGCAGCGCGTCGCCGCCGCCATCTTGTGCCTTCCCGGGGCGGGGCGGCGCGTGCGCGGGGCGGCGGGCGCAGCGCGGCTGCGCAGGGTGGGGGGCGCGGGGTCCCTCAGGGCCTGCCAGCTTAATTAAAAAGTCACGGAACTCATTAGTGTTGGGGAGGTTGTTGTGGTTGGTGAGACTGACTTGTGATCCAGTACTGCTGTGTCAGCTGGGCTATGACAGTGAGTGGTGCCTCCAGTGTTTCCTCCAACACCTCAGGGTGCAACGGTAACTCCAGGGACGGTAGCTCCACCTCCAGCTTGGCAGCCTGTTCCAATGTCCTAGAAAGAATTCTCCTTTAAGTGAAAAAATTCTTCGTAATGTCCAACCCGAGCCTCTCCTGGTGCAGCTTGAGGCCTGTGCCTTGTTCCCTGGGACCAGGGCCCGGCCTCACCTGGAAACCCTTCGTTAGCGGTGGATGTGCTGCTATACATAGCTGACAAGGAAAGTGCCGGACAAGGGGAAGATGAGGGCCTGGCTCTTCCCTGGGCACTGTCAGCGCTCATAAAACCAGCCGTACAATGGCAGTGTGGGCTTGCAACAGAAGGAAACACTCCTGGCTTTGGTCTAAACTACTCCAAGTGCAGAGCCAAGCTGAAGATGTCACTGCTCTCCAATCCACTGTATCAGGAGAAAAACATTTCCATGATCTTTCCCTTCCAAATACAATCTCTTTATTTGTACGACACTCAAACGGCAACACAAACTTCTCTGGTGGAGTCCGGCTACAATCGTGGAACCATCCAGCAAAAACAGCTCACAAAAGTGCCAGCTGAGAAAGCTCTTGTTGCTTACAACTTCAATTGCACCCAAAGAGCTACCAGTACACACCCTACTGCCTGCACTTTGCTTCTCCACGCTATGAACCATCATAATCCTTCAGTCTCAGAGAGCCAGGATGCAAATTGAACAGCACCAGTGACTGCTCACACACTAAAGGTACTAGGACAGAAAGCTCAACAGCCTGGCTTTTGCATTCCCACCATAAGCTCTAACCAACAGAACTGCCTGTTAGGAAAAGCCATTAAATGTCACCAAGACCACCCAATCTACAGATCCAAAATTGGTTTCTTTGCCAAAGAGAAGAACTATAAGCCTGTCTCAAAAGAAATTAGATCCCCTTCACCAGAATGAGCAACATCCAAGAAATGAGCCCCTACAAAGGTGCCAGAAAACTGTCATTGGGCATTACCTGTCCAGGGCACTCTTACCTGCTGCACACCAATCCTGAGCGTAGCTGCTTACCTTGTCTGAAATAAGTGCACTGACAAAATTTCAGAAGGCCATCTCAGAGAAGTGGGAACCACACGCCAGATTGAACAGTGTGAGGAGCAGTTCTTTGGGTACAGCTGAAGTAAGGAAGCACCAGTATTCTCAGCTGACACTTCTGTGAGCTTTGCTTTTGCCGGATGGTTTCAATTTTGTAGCCGAGCTCTGCGAGAATGAAAAAATGTATTAGCGTAAAGGAGTTTGTGTTGCCATTTAAGTGGGAGGTAAATAACAGTTTTTACTCGGGAAAGCAGCGAAATCCTTTTGTCCTGAAAGCTGATTTGAGCGCAGTGGCGATTTCAACCTTGACCTGTATTTTTGGTACTTTAAGATAGGCGAGGTGCATTTTCTTCTTTTGCGAGTCCACACCGCCATCCTGTGGTTCGTCTTCTCAGTGCCCAGGGGAAAGCCGAGCGCTCTTCTGTGCCGGCTCCATTCGTGTGAGGGCAGTTAGTGTAGGAGTTCTGTTGTGGATGCTTTCTTCGAGACTGAAAGCATGTGATCCTGCATAGAAGGGAGGGACGTGTGATTCTGTATGCGAAAGAGTTCGAATTGTTTCACCGTTGTCTGGGCAGTTTTTAAGGCTGCAAAGGGAAAGTGAATTCCAGCCCTGCCTCTTTGTTCTAGAATTTCTCCTTGGGAGCAGCTGCTGAACATTCTTAAATTTGTAACTGGACTCTATGAGACTGATGGGTGCATGAGGGTCCCCAGAGCTGTGTGCACAGACCTGGGTGTGCTGCACTTCAAAAGTGGGGACAAAGTGGAAGCCAGCGCTTACTTTTTGTTCTAGGAGCTTTGGATTGGGAACAATAGCTGGACATAGCAGGTTTTGAAGGTGGGCTCTGCAAGAGTGAAGGAATGTGATGGTCCATGGGCATAAATCCACGGTGTGTGTTGCTTTTTACAGGATGTGAGTTAAAAACAACAGCCTCCTGAGCGGGCACCTTTTGTGACCAATAGTTCCACTTGATACGGTTTAGGTTCAGGAACTCCGCGTGATCGAAAGAAAGAATGGGGTAGTCCATTTAGTTTGAAAGGAAAACTCCTAGCCCCTGTTCGCAGGATGATGTTGATAGCCTTCAAAGGGAATGTGAAACTGAGCAGCTGTTTTCTCCTCTTTTGTTTCCAGATTAAAAGGATGCAGTTGGGCTCAGCGACAGAGCCAAAGTGTCAAGGTACATGCAGCTGAAAAAAAGGAGCGTAATACGAATGTGTGTTGTGCGGTTTAAAGTTGAGCAGGAAAAGGGATGCCCACCACTGTCTCTTTTATTACAGGTACTTTTCTTCAAGGCAGCTGACGATCCTGGAGGTCTTTAGGTGAAACTGAAAGGATAGGATTCCACATGCAGCTTAGAAGAAACTTAACTTCCATTTGAAAACCTAATGAGACCCTGAGTACGGCAGTCAAGTGGCACTCAGACTTCATGTTCTAGGGAAAGAAACGGTTGCTAGCCAACCCCTTCTTCTCGCAGCTTTCCAACTGCACACCTCAGTATCGGTTTACATGCATTCCTTCTCAAGTTTCTTTCACTCTTCTAAATTATTTCCTGAATTCTCTGTAATAGTTTTCCCCAAAACATTTGCATTTCACCTCTCCTCATCTGTGTTGGAGTCAAAATCTTTCAGAATCTCACAGGAGGCTGCAGATCTTAGTGACAACAAAGCTTGCAATACTTTTAGTAAATGCGGCTTCTCCTCTTTTCCTTTACAATAGCCCACAAGAACAGTATTAAAATAGAACTAGAAGAAAGGCAAAGAATTAACAGCATTCTTTTTGCTTGTCTTAGCCTCTCTGCAGTGGAATACAAAGGTGTTAAGGCCATAACTCCTGTTCCTGCTTTTGCTTAGTTTGAGATATCTATGTGACATGAAAAGATAGATAATAGGGACTTTGAAAAGAGATCTAGATTTTGTTTTGGTTTTTTGTTGTTGTTGTGGGAGCTGCACTTCTCATCTTTTCTGATCAGAAACCTCTTTTTAAAATTCTTAAATACCATCTGGTTTCTGTTCCATCTCATATAGTGATGGTTTGTTTTATCTGGTTTCTTGTGGTGCAGAGGAACTTTCCCATTTGTCTAGTAAAAAAAAAATATATATATATATATAAAATCACTATCTTTATCTAGGCAGATATTTAAGTCTTCAATTCTATTTCTCTGTAATTATACAGAGAGAGTAAACTCAATTCCTTATGGCTTCACTAGGGTCTGAAACCTTTCCTACAGAGTTCTTGATGGAGGACATTTTGTCCCCCTTTTCAACTCCTGTACTGCTGCTGCATAGCTGAGTGTCCTAATAGACTGTCTGGATCTTAAAAAGAATTTCAGCACAGTATTAAAAGCAATGAAAAAAAGAAGCAATAGTATAAACTTGGCTAACAGGCGCCCAAAACCCCTGTGAAGTCACAGTAATTTTGTCTGTGCTGTTAGAAGCAACTTTGTTTCAAAATTGGCTTTTACAAAGACATTTCCAACATTACTCTTGAGAATACAAGGAAAAATTGTTGCTAGCTCTTGAGATTGTAATCTTGTTTGATTTAAAAAAAAAAAAAAAGAAGATACTTAAATTTCACTAGATGGCAATATCAGCAAGAGGAGGGCTTGTAGCAAGTCACATCTTTACCTTTTTATGTAAACGTAAAATTATGTGTCTTTAATGGTGCAAAAGGTAACTTTCTATTTTGGAAGACAAATCAACTCAGTATACTGTGTGGAGGTATTTTGCCATAATGTCTGGTTTGCTCTGGAGATGGTTTGGATACTGTGAGGTCTGGAAAAGATCAGTGTAAAAACAAGTAGAATCCTGAGATTTGTGTCTTTTCCTCCCAAAATATTTCTCTCCTGAGCACCCACCTGACAGCCTTTGCTTTGAGCCCTTTTGCAGGGACAGGATCCAAGCTACACTTTCTCACTTTTCCCCCGGAGTCTCCTGTCTTACAGCAGGCATGTCACAGTCAGAAGAATGTTTCTGCATTTCCATAAGGACAGAAATAATGATTATAGCATTTATGGAACAGCTGCTGCCCAAGTTGCTCGAGTAAATGTTAAAAACAGTCTACTCTTTGCACTGAAAATCAGGCCCCCTCATGAAAGTGTGTGGTGAGAAATAATTCACAAGGAACCGTGATTGTCTCCTACACATGATAGACTGAGCAGGCAGTCTGAAGGAAGTACAAAATCAAAAGAAATACCCTATGAAGAGAAAATATTCCTATTTCTTCAGCTGTTCACTCTGCTACTCAGGCAAAGATAAGGAGAAAACAATATTTCCTGCTATTTTTACACATACCTTGATCACAGGTATTCTTACTGAGGAGAACAGTGCTTTCCTAGGACCAGAGACAAATTGATTACTAGTAAGAATCAGAATAAACAGGAAAATATGAGGAACTGCTCTTAATGCTTTAGGCATCTTCTTTAATTGATTCTTTCTTTGCAGGACTGCAAAAATTAACAATAAAATCCTGAAATTGCTGTTTTCTTGCACTGACAGATACCACCAGGTCTTTCAAGAAGTGTTAACTTACATCCAGGAAGGCTTCTTAGTACATTGTGCAACTGCAGTGCACAATGAACAGTTCCTCAACAAGCAATGTAATTGTTTCTCCCCCCCCCCCCTCCCCCCCCCCACTTATTCTTTCAGAGAAAGGTAAATACTGTGACAGGAGGTGAGTACTTAGAAAAAGAAAAGGCATGCTGTTGTCCCAAACTGGTACCCACAGGCACATTTTAAACATGCTTGGGTGAAAAGGCAGGCATTTTAGCAGTTTTGTAGGGGTTCAGTGGTTTTTGGCCATTCTTTGCACAGACACTACGGCTTTCCCCATGCATTGCAATTTAGGTGGTTGCTCCTTGCAGTTCCAAAAGACTTCTGTACCTTAATCTCCTCCCTCAGAGCTCCCCACAGATGAGGTCAGGGGAAACAGCAGCATGGTGCCATTGAATGCTGTCAAAGACACTGTAACAAACTCAAAACGTTTATTTAAAATATTACATCTTAAGCTATAATATTGAAGGCATGCTAAATAGCCAATTCAAGAAGAAAATTAGTTCCTTTGTATTTGGTGGAACTATTTATATATTACTAAGATAATAGCCTTAATTGCTTTTCATCTTTGTACAGTTTCATTATTTGCACTAAATTCAGCTGTGAAAGGAGATTATTTAAGTTCAAATTCTAGCTATACTGCAATAGCAAAAATGCTGAAATTTTTTCATTGCAAGCAGAGCAGAAAACATGTACATAGGGAAAATATGGATATAGTTCATATGAGTTATGAATAAATTCTTATTAAAAATTCCATTTTGGATCCTGACTGGAATATAAACTTTCATCATGACAATCAACAAGATAACCTCACATGCACACTGCTTCTTTTCTGTATTTTTTGGAATAGAGACGTGAGTAAAAGCAGAATTCATTCCATATCCTGAGGTTAAGAAATGTAGTTAAGACTGGGTCCTTGACATTGGGTCTTTTACATGGATTTCCTGAGGAAAACCATGTCTGGGAAGGGAACTTGGAAAATATTGTATTATCTTGTGCCACAGGAAGATGTGGTGTTTTGGGCTGAAACATCTACAATTATTTTGTATTTCATTTGAAAGGAACATTTATTTCCATATTTTTCAGTACAGGTACAAATTTTTCATCTCTACCGACACACATACATAGCCAGACTAATTGTTCTTATCTGAAAAATTATTTTAAAATTATTTCTTCTCATTCTAAAACACTTGGAGGCTCCCCCCCAAAAAAACAATTTTCAAAAAGCATTGCCAATAAAAAAAATCTCCGAATATACAGATGAGAAGTAATTTCTGTGGTGCGTTGGTTTTGGTTGTTGGTTAGGTTTTGTTTTGGTTTTTTTTTGTTAGATTTTTAAAGTTTTTTGTGGGTTTTTTTGTGGTTTTGTTTTTTGTTTTTTTTTACTGCTCAGATTTATCTGTAAAATCTTGGGTCCAGGAACCTTGTCTTACACCATTTCTGTAAAGAACCATCTCATAATAAACACTCTCGACTTAAAATGCAGGAATAGAAAAAGAAAAATCTGTGTGTAGCTGTCTTCAGTAGTACCGATATTGCCACACATTTAAATTAGCTTGGCAATTATTTTGGGAAAAGCTCAGCTGGGATAATCATCTAAAGGATTTTAGTTGCATGCCAATTGTTTCACTGTATTCTGCCAGCTCTTCTCACCCTACAGAAAGTCATAAATCCTGCTTAAAGGACGCTGTTAATATTGCCAGCAGCTTCAAAGAGGCTGCTCCAGGCAGACAAGCAGGGTTTGGCCTGGATCATGGATAACAAAGCTGGCAATGTGTTCCCAATTGGCACTCAATTTTCAAAGATAAAAGATCACCCTCCCTACCTTCCTTGTGTCCAGGATTGACATAGAAACCGTTTGTGTTGGTGTGATTCACCAAAAGATGTATGAACAGGCTTTTGTCCATTCCAAGTGTGAGATTATTGCTGTAAAAAGAGTTAAGGAATTTCCTTTGGTGTTCATACGGAATCTAAATGCTGTCCCCACCCTCTAGGGTACGATTCCCAGGGATATTTGCAGCTCATATTGATGCCTTAAGATTTTAGCTTTTATATTTTTCAGATTATGTACTGCAGTAGTGTAAAACTCTGAACTTCATATAGAGTATAAGTAAGCTCTCTTCACATTTTGGTCAGACAAAACAATCCTCCTAAGCCTGAGAACCAAGGACACAATCTGCCTCAGGCTCTGAAAAGTATAAACAAAAGTGAATCGTGGGGGGGAAGAGCAAACTAAAGGTACATGACTTCATTACCTGAAGCTATAATTGGAGAATTAACCCTGATATACAAATAGACCAAATTTATATCTGTCTGAAAAACTCATGATCACCAACCATCTGGGGTGTAGCCTCTGGAAGGCTTTTGCCTGCCCAAGGTGAATGTGTTGAAGACCTTTACTAAATACCCACTTTATTCTCTTAACTCTGTCCAGCCCCTGTTCTAGTAGCCACTCCAAGGCATCATAACAAGCATAACCACAGCACAGAGAAAACTTTGACTTGCAGGTTTTCCCCAGACGCTACCAAGATGTGTCTGGTAATTGAGAACAAAGATACGTGTGAAAATTCACAGGCTGCAAAATAATTCCATAAGAGCATGAGTGTTGCAGTAGAGACAGACACGACACATTTTCTTCATGCAACAAATAGCTTAATTTTATTGTTCCTAGCTCATATTTATATGGTTTCTAAAAGCATTGTGTTTAATTCTAATTGGTTAGTAGCTTTTTGCTACTCAGTTCATTGGTTAATAGTTGCTAGTGTATGTGTTTGTGATAAATGTAACCTTGGATAAAAATTCGTGAAAGAATAAATAAGTATATAACTAGATTTGTAACAATGTAAAAATTATATAAAATATAGTGTGGCCGAAGAATTTCCCCAAACCCAGCAGTAACTACCCATTCAGGCGGTAACGACCCTAGGCGATGTTCATCAGCCTGAAAGAAAGAGCAGGACACGAACAATTAAGCTAAACAAAGAAAGGAGCCAGGCCGAGATGCCCATCGACTCCACACCGCACCGGGGCACCCCTTCCTGCAAACCCCGGCTGAAGATGCAATCAGGCCGGACAATAAGTGGAAGCCCAGCCGAGATATCTGTTGACTCCACACCGGACTTGGACACTTCACCCTGAGAGCCCAACCGAAGATACAATCAAGAAGCACTCAGAACCTTTCACATGCGAGAGGACTCTGCCCAGTCGTCTATTAATTCAGTTCCACGGTTCCAGGAAATTCATTCAACCAGCCATCTAAACTCTTTGTTGAACAGTAACTGCTCAGAGTTTTGGCCTCAGGACACAAAATCCCTATAAAAACCCCGGACAGTCTACCCTCCTTCGTGGATTTGGGTAAATCTGTACCTCCGGGTATAGACGTCTCCCTGTCCACCCAGCGCTGCGCTGATTTATTGTGGT
The DNA here is from genome assembly GCF_049639895.1 of Pseudopodoces humilis. Classification (NCBI taxonomy): domain Eukaryota; kingdom Metazoa; phylum Chordata; class Aves; order Passeriformes; family Paridae; genus Pseudopodoces; species Pseudopodoces humilis. The sequence continues at coordinate 11,787,130 of NC_142204.1, read as the reverse complement.
TTTTTTCTCTTGTTGTTTGTGATTAAAATTGTTTTATAAGAAATCGCTTTTTGTATTAACCCTATTTTGCCATTGCATTTATAACAGATTGGTGCCGTGACTCGGATCGGAGAAACTGTGGGGAATCTCACTGCCCAGGACGGGTACCCCCACTGATTTTGGCGGCCTGGTGAGTTGAGAACCCCCGTAGCTCGTTCTGACGTCCGAACCAAATTTAGGCTGAGATAAAAACCACAATAAAAAGGAAAAGGATCTGGATCGGAGAGCTTGGGAAGGCACGGAGCCTTCGGGAAGCCGCGGCTTGTTTTGCTCGTAAAACGTCTGTTGTGCACAAAGACACCCACACAGGAAAATAGCTGTAAGTACTGCTGGTTGAGTGGGCGATCGGGCGAGTGTGTGAGACGTGATCTGATCACGGGGCGAGTGTGGACTTCAAGGCCGCGTTTCCATCCTCCCACGAGGGAATTGGCAGGCCGCGAAGGAAGCAATCCAGAGTGAAAGCTTTTTTTTTCCTCGACACACACTTGTAAAAACCTGAGGCCAAAGGGTGTCTCGGGGGACTGATCGCAAGGAACTAAAAGGGGAAGGATACGTCCTGTTGAGCTCGGGAACTGGTAAACCCTTTTAGTTAACGGACCCAGGTAGAGGTCCGGAAGAAGATCAAAAGTACCGATTACAAGAAACCTCAACTCAGCTCGCTGAAGGGTGAGTATCGGCAAAATTTTGATTCCTAGAGTAAGTACACAATGCAGAAACTGATACCGACTCACGGAGAAGTCGAAGACAGGTAAGAAAATATATTTGCAAAGTATGAGGCAGAAAAAGAGTAAGCTTCAAAGAAGAAGCACAGGGAAAAATTCCTCCGATCAGGGGGAGGAATCAGCAGACATCCCGCTGGAAAGTCCCTTGGGGTGGATGCTAAAACACTGGGAAGACTGTCCCCAGAGGAAGGGGAAATCAAAGGCAAAATTGATACATTATTGTATGGAGGTTTGGGGAGGACAGGAGTTGAGAAGTCACCTCACTTGGCCAGTGTTAGGCACATTTGAAAAATGGACGTGTAATAAGTTATTCTCCTATGTGGAGAACAAGGTCCCCTCAGATCCTGAGGAGAGGGAATATGCTAAGCTCTGGGTAAACGTCAGAGTAGGGCTATTCCCAATGAAACAAAAAGAAAAACGTGAGTCGAGAGCTGAGTCCTGGGAACCCCTCGACCACTTACCACCCCCATATCATGGACCGGCGGGACCTTCCTCTGTAGATCAAGTGGTGCCTTCAGCACCCTTGGGCCCCCGAGACCAACCCACTGAGATGCATGTGTCTCAAGCGGGAGACTCGGGGCCGGCAGCGATGCCGGCAGCCCTTCCCCTTTCCCCGCCTGCAAACACCGTAGCCACAGTAGCCTCTTCGGAGGTTTCTCCTGCACAAGGCTGGGGATCACTCTATCCGTCCTTGCCGGTCCAGGCGCCACAACCGGGACCCTCCCATATAACGGAGGGGATCCCTCCTGTCAACCGGGTGGCGGCAGAGTTCCCACAATTGATAACGGGGAGGCAACCCACAATCACCAACTCCCCTCCCGCAAGTAGAACTCGTTTGAGAGTGAGAATGATAGATAATGAATGGGGAGAGAGTGAAAAGGGGCACCGGTTGTTCCCTCTTAGGGAAGTACCGACGGCCCCGGGAGTGATCGGTTTTGTGAATGTACCCCTTAACTCTGGAGATGTAAGGGCATTTAAGAAAGAGATGGGGCGGTTGTTGGATGATCCTTTTGGTGTGGCTGAGAGGTTAGACGAATTTTTAGGGAGTAGTATTTATACCTTTGACGATCTTATGGCAATCCTGAGATCATTGTTTAATCAGGAGGAAAGAGAGATGATTAAACAAGCCGGTATCAGAGACTGGGACAGACGCAATCCACAGGGGACGCCAGGTAACCAGAAATGGCCTAGCGTAAGCCCGAGCTGGAATGCACAGACGGAGGAAGGCAGACGGAACATGATGGATTTAAGGAGCATAATTGTCCAAGGTATAAGAGAAGCGGTCCCTAGGGGCCAGAATATTAGCAAAGTTTTTGGAGAGTGTCAAGGGAAAGAGGAATCACCCACTGAATGGATCGAGAGATTACGGCGAAGTTTACAGATTTACTCTGGGACTGACCCGAACTCTCCTGTGGGGGAGGTTCTGTTAAAAACACAATTCGTTGCTAAATCTTGGGAAGACATTAGGAGAAAATTAGAAAAGATCGAGGGGTAGCAAGATAAAAGCCTTCAGGAGCTCCTAAGGGAAGCTCAAAAAGTATACATGAGGAGAGAGGATGAGAAGCAGAAATTGCAAGCTAAGGTTTTAGTAACTGCAGTGAAAGAGGTCCAGAAACAAGAGCAGATGCAGGGTAAGTTTAAAACACTACCCGGAAAAGGTCGAGGTTCTCACCGGGCAGCCCCGGCCCCACGGAGAGAGCCCCCTGAATGCTACTACTGTAAACAGGTAGGACACGTTCAGCGGAATTGTAAACAAAGAATAAAAGACGAGAAAATTTTTCAGGAAGATTAGGGGTGTCAGGGGCTCTTTAATTTGGAGACCGGAACATCCAAGGAGCCCTTGATAAAATTAAAAGTGGGACCCCAACGACAGGAGGTAAGTTTTCTTGTGGATACTGGGGCAGAGAGAAGTACCCTGCAGAAATTGCCCTACGGATGTGTGGCTAGCAGAGAAAAGGTTTTTGTAATCGGTGCAAAGGGAGACCCCTTTGAAGTGCCTGTAATAAAAGATGTGGAAATAGAATCTGAAAATAAAATTTGCTTAGGGAATTTACTATTAGTGGAAAAAGCAGATTACAATTTGTTAGGAAGGGACATAATTGTCGCTTTAAGAATTAATATCATGATTAAAAATTCTGAATTGGTGGTGAAAATATTTAAGTTGACTCCTAAAGATGAGGAGAAAATAAACCCTGAAGTATGGCATTCAAAGGGAGAGGTAGGAAAGCTAGATATCAAACCTATCAAAATAGAAATCGAGAACTCTGAGGACCCTATAAGGGTTAAACAATATCCCATCCCGATGGAGGGGAGAAGGGGGTTGAAACAAATAATTGATGACCTCCTAAAAGGGGGTACTTTAGAACCTTGCATGTCTCAACACAACACCCCCATCCTGGCTGTAAAGAAGACGGATGGTAGCGTCCGATTAGTCCAGGACCTACGAGCGGTAAACACTAGGACCCGGACTAGATTCCCGGTGGTGGCCAATCCCTATACTTTACTAAATAGGCTCTCACCAGAAGATGTGTGGTACAGTGTGATTGATTTGAAAGATGCTTTTTGGACTTGCCCTCTGGATGAAAGGAGTAGAGATTATTTTGCATTTCAGTGGGAGGACCCAGATACAAACCGTAAGCAACAGCTAAGGTGGACGGTCCTCCCCCAGGGGTTCGTGGAGTCTCCGAACCTTTTCGGGCAAGCTTTAGAACAAATGTTAACCCAATTTGTTCTTGAGGACAGGACAAAGCTTTTGCAGTATGTAGATGACTTGCTAATAGCTGGACCGACTGAAGAGAGCGTGAGGAAAAGCACGATTGCCTTGTTGAACTTTCTAGGAAAGAAGGGTTTGAAAGTCTCAAAATCCAAGCTGCAATTCACAGAGCCCGAAATAAAATACCTCAGACATTGGATATCTCAAGGGAAAAAAAATTAGACCCGGAGAGGGTAGCAGGCATCCTTGCATTGCCTGCACCAAAAACAAAAAGGCAAATTAGACAAATTTTAGGGCTCTTGGGATATTGCAGGCAGTGGATTGAGGGTTTCAGTGAAAAAGTGAAGTTTTTGTATGAAAGATTAAACACTGACAAGCTGAAGTGGACTGAACAGGATGAGTCTAATTTCCAGAAATTGAAAACTGTTCTTATGACTGCCCCCGTACTAACTCTACCAGATACGAATAAAGAATTCCAGTTGTTTGTGGATGTGAGTGGACAAACAGCACAGGGAGTCCTGACTCAGGAATGGGCAGGCAAAAGGAAGCCTATAGGGTTTCTTTCAAAAATCTTAGATCCTGTTAGTCGGGGTTGGCCTACGTGTTTACAAGCAATTGTAGCAGTGGCTCTGTTGGTGGGAGAAGTGAAGAAAATAACTTTTGGGGCTCCCCTGGTAGTTTACACTCCCCACGATGTGAGAAACATATTGCAGCAAAAAGCAGAGAAGTGGCTGACTGATTCCAGGCTTCTAAAATATGAAGCCATCTTAATCAGCTCACCCGGTTTAGAATTGAAAACCACTTCTGCACAAAATCCTGCTCAGTTTCTATTCGGTGAACCTCTAGAGAAATTAGTACATGATTGTTCTGAGATCGTGGAGCTGCAGACCAGAATAAGACCGGACTTAGAGGATCAGGAGTTGGAAGGGGGAGAGAAGTGGTTTGTAGATGGATCTTCGAAAATTATTGAGGGAAAAAGAAAATCAGGATATGCGATAATAAATGGTGCATCCGGGGAGGTTGTAGAATCTGGTCCTTTGAAAGCAAGCTGGTCTGCACAAGCTTGTGAGCTCTATGCTCTCCTGAGAGCCCTCCGGAGGCTGAAAGGAAGGAGAGGGACCATATACACAGATTCACGGTATGCTTTCGGTGTGGTACACACTTTTGGGAAGATTTGGGAAGAAAGAGGACTGATAAATACTAAAAGAAAAGACCTAATTCATGGGGAAATAATCTGACAGATTCTACAGGCTGTCCGAGAACCGAAAGAAATATCAGTTGTCCATGTAAAAGGACACCAGACGGGGTTGCAGTTTCAAACCCGAGGTAACAACCTAGCCGATAAAGAGGCAAAACGAGCAGCTCTGCTCACCGTAAGTATTCCCGAGGTGACTCCGGAGGAATCGCCTGAAATCCCCATGCTCCCTTCAGAGAAAGAGATTGAAGAATTCAAGAAAATAGGGGGAGTCGTGAAACAGGGAAAATGGTGGTTACCTGATGGGAAGGAACTAATCCCGAAGGGAGCGGCAAGGAGAGTATTACGAAGACTACACAAACAGACCCATTGGGGAACTCGGGCACTGGCTGATCAGTTCCTGAAATTTTTCGGGTGCAAGGGGATTTTTGAAATTGCCAAGCAAGAGGTACAGGGTTGTGTGGTTTGCCAAAAAGTGAATAGATCCAACTCCAAACAAACTGTTTGGGGAGGGCGTCCTCTCTCATACAGACCATTTGAGAGGATCCAGGTGGACTTCACCGAATTACCAAAAATCGGTAGATATAAATTCTTATTAGTAATAGTTGACAAACTGACGCACTGGGTAGAAGCCTTTGGCAAGGGCTACAGCCCAAACAGTATCAAAAATTCTATTAGAAGAAATCATCCCTAGGTATGGGATAGTGGATTGTATTGATTTGGATCAAGGAACTCATTTCACTTCAAAAATTATAAAACAAATTTCAGAGGCTCTGGGTATTAGGTGGCAATACCACACCCCCTGGCATCCTCAGAGTTCGGGGCAGGTGGAAAGGATGAACCAAACACTTAAATCCCAATTGTCTAAACTCATGATAGAGATGAAAATGTCGTGGATTAAGTGTCTCCCCCTTGCTTTGCTAAATATTAGAACGATGCCCCCTTCTGAAACGGGTCTGTCCCCTTTTGAAATGTTGTATGGGATGCCATACAAACATGGAATGCCAGTAGGACACCCTCAAGTGGAGGATGTGCAAATACAACCATATCTCATTGCTATCAACAAAAATTTACAGGAATTGTGAAAACGAGGACTGATTCCCCAAAGCGCCACTCTGGGATTCGCAATACACCAGATACAGCCTGGGGATAAAGTTCTCGTCAAAGCTTGGAAGGAGCTTCCCCTCACCCCCCATTGGGAAGGACCTTTCCTAGTTCTCCTGACCACAGACACAGCTGTCCGGACCGCAGAAAGAGGTTGGACACACTCATCTCGAGTAAAAAAAGTAAAGGAATACGACACCTCCGAGTGGAAAGTCACCACCCCTCCGGGAGAACTGAAAATTAGGCTTCAGCGTCACCAGAAATGACCAGTGACGACCAGATAAGTTGTATCAACCCTGAGTGTGATTGTTTTCCGTTTATACATTTTAAGTGCGCTTATTGTAAACAGATTTGGGTAACCCACTGTTGGGGAGGGTACAAGCCTAAGGGATTGTGTACAAAGTGTCTAGAAAAAGAACAGGATTTGACTAGCCGTCTCTTAATACTTGCCACCAGGGCAGGGTTGTTAGAACTCGACTCTCCTGAGTGGTTCCTACTTTTTCAAAAAGGGATAAGGGGGAAACTAGACTCCAAGGCAGAAGCTTTGGAAATCGAGTGCCGAAAGACAGTAAAGGTACCGTGCAGGACAGACACGATTAAGTCGTCTCGGTGGGCTGCTTTCAAAAGAAGGTACGCCATAAGGACTACAAGGGCCCCTGAAAAATATCCTTGCTGCCGAGAAGATGGTAATCCCTGCCGTATATTTTTATATGGGCGAAGGGCAAGGCAGAGGGATACACCGGTGGGGAATCCTGATAGTCCTGAATATAGCCATGTGCTTGACCAAGGGAATGAGTCCCGAGGTACCTCTGGGGGAGCGTCCCCGAGGGAAGTGTGAGCAGTGTCAGACTGCCACAGATGCCGGACGAATAATTGACTGTCCTCCAGAACAACAAAAGGGGTTTTGTTTATCCAACGGCACTTGGTATAATCTCTGTGAACTAAAGGGGGAGGTCTGGTGTTATCACTCAAGGGCAAGTTTTAAGGACGGGCAGTCTAAAACTCCTATAAGAAGAAAAACCAAAGCTACCCACTTCAGGTATAGGAGAGAAGTGGGAATGCTCCCTCCAATTCCAATCTGCAGCCAGACAAAACTGTCTGGATAGGAAGAAAAAGACAATCCACCTTTTTAGCATATTATAAAGTCAACCCTTTGTGTTACAATAAAGCAAACTTAAAAATGTGTACCATAGGGGGGAAAGTGTATTGGGAAGGTAAAAATTTAAAACATGAAGAGAAAGCCTCCTTTAGTAATGAACCGATAATTCTTGATTTGTTAAAAAGTGATGATGACCGAGTATGTTTGCAATTCGACCAAGTGTTCTGCTTCTCCAGAGATGAGGAAGGGATGGACCCTGAAAACAAAATAAAACAACTAAACCTAGAATTAAAGAGGCGAGAAGTGGAAATTCGGAAAAAGAGACTAGAACAAGAGAGGCTTAACTCTCTTAGTGAGCACTATGAGCAATTAGAGAGACAATACAGCAATTGGGGATTGCCAGCCCCCAACCAGAATCTTTTCATAGACCTAATGCAAGAAACAGCCACAGAATTAGGTCTATCTAACTGTTGGATCTGTGGCGGTTTAAAGTCGGCTGAAAGGTGGCCTTGGAAGGGAGAGGGACTCACCCCAGAGCAACTTCTAAAATGGGAAGGCTCTAAAATGTCAAAAACAAAACAAAGACCAGAGGGATGGGTTATAGACCAAAGGATAATTGGTACCATCTGCATTAGCAGAGAAGGAAAAGAATTCACTGATTTAGTAGGCTATACCCCGTGTGTAAGCACACTCACAGTGAATTCTGACAGTAAATCAAAAACTTGGCAACCTGAACCACCCGCGGGCTATTGGAGTCATACCCGGGGTAATCACATCGAATGGGTTGAAATAATTGAACTATGTTGGTACAAAAGCTCCGGGGCCAATCCCTTCCAAGCACTAGAAGGCCTGAAAGAATATTGGGATGATCCGGCAAGAACAAACAAAGGCTGGGAAGCTCCTGATGGCATTTACTGGTTATGTGGCAAGAAATCATATAGTGAACTACCTAAGAAATGGAAGGGGTCTTGCACTCTCGGAATAATTAGACCCTTTTTCTTTACTCTACCCAGAACAGAAAGTAAATTGCTGGGAGCTCCCCTCCTTGAAACATTAAATAGACAAAAGAGGGAATTAAAATGGGAACTACCCATGGCAGGAGGCAGTCAGAAATGGAAAGAAGAAGAATAGCCTGCTGAAAGGATCATTAAGTATTATGGGCCTGCCACTTCGGCAAACGATGGCAGTTGGGGTTACAGGACTCCCATTTACCTTCTCAACAGACTTATCAGGTTACAAGCGGTAGTAGAAGTGGTTTCCAACCACACCTCAGAGGCCCTAGAACTCCTAGCGAAGCAACATTCACAAATGAGAGCTTTTGTGTACCAAAACAGATTAGCTCTCGATTATTTGTTAGCTGAGGAAGGAGGAGTATGCGGTAAATACAATGAATCCGAGTGTTGCATGGAAATAGATGATTATGGAGAGACAATAAAAGGACTAGCTGCCGAAATAAAAAAGGTAGCACATGTGCCCATTCAAAAATGGAACTCAATTCTGCAAGCCTCCTGGTGAGACCAGATATTTGGACAGGGGGCTTAGTGGAAAAAGTTAGTGTTCTTTATATCTTGTTCAATTGCTGGAATCATCTTTCTCCCGTGTTTGATTCCTTGCTTCATCAGGTTGATTCATTCTGTTGTGCAAGGAATGCAAATTGCCACTCTTCCAATTGACCCAGAAAAAGCACCAGGGAAACCCACTCTTTTCTCTAAACTAATGAAGTTAGAGGAGAAAAGAGAGAACCAGAAGGCAGTTGAAGCCTTAAAGAAATTTAAAAATAAAAACAAACCTTCTCAAGAATACTGTGAGAATTCACTTACAGACTGGGAAGAAGACAAATATAGTTAAAACTACGCAGTTCTCCCTCACTAGAAATGAATGAAATAACACGAATTTTAATGTGATAAATTATTAGGCGGGGGACTGTGATAAATGTAACCTTGGATAAAAATTTGTGAAAGAATAAATAAGTATATAACTAGATTTGTAACAATGTAAAAATTATATAAAATATAGTGTGGCCGAAGAATTTCCCCAAACCCAGCAGTAACTACCCATTCAGGCGGTAACGACCCTAGGCGATGTTCATCAGCCTGAAAGAAAGAGCAGGACACGAACAATTAAGCTAAACAAAGAAAGGAGCCAGGCCGAGATGCCCATCGATTCCACACCGCACCGGGGCACCCCTTCCTGCAAACCCCGACTGAAGATGCAATCAGGCCGGACAATAAGAGGAGCCCAGCCGAGATATCCATCGACTCCGCACCGGACTTGGACACTTCACCCTGAGAGTCCAACCGAAGATACAATCAAGAAGCACTCAGAACCTTTCACATGCGAGAGGACTCTGCCCAGTCGTCTATTGATTCAGTTCCACGGTTCCAGGAAATTCATTCAACCAGCCATCTAAACTCTTTGTTGAACAGTAACTGCTCAGAGTTTTGGCCTCAGGACACAAAATCCCTATAAAAACCCCGGACAGTCTACCCTCCTTCGTGGATTTGGGTAAATCTGTACCTCCGGGTATAGACGTCTCCCTGTCCACCCAGCGCTGCGCTGATTTATTGTGGTTTTTTTCTCTCGTTGTTTGTGATTAAAATTGTTTTATAATAAATCGCTTTTTGTATTAACCCTATTTTGCCATTGCATTTATAACATGTTCACCAAAGACTGTCTTCCCTAAAGATATTTACATTTTTGTAGAATAAATCTCATGGGCACAGAATCAGTTCTCACAGGTACTAGGTTCTTTTCTCACAGGTGTAGGCTCCCTTTCTCATGTCTCTCTACCTCTATTCCAGCTGAGCCCCTCTTCCATAGTTCTCTTCTACTTAGCCAAAGTAGCAGGCCTGAGCCATGATTTTACAAGGCTGACAAGGCCCTTGTTTTATAAGGCTTTACCTATAAAAGTCACCTTGTCAGTTCGGGAATGAGAAAGCTGCAATGCCATTGCCCCTCAATCGGGTGCATTTTCAGCATGTTGATTCCACTGCAGCCTCATCGCCCATCCAGACCTCCTCTAATGAGCTCACCAGGGAGGAGAGGAGGGGCAGAGAGCAGAGAGCGCACTCCTGATAGTGTTGCTGAGGTGTTCATGAAAACAGAAGCTGATTTTACTGCAAATAGTAACGGCGTTTTGTAAGAGCCTGACGGAGAGATGGGGACTTCAGACGCCTCTCCTTTAAAATGCTGTTTATTGCATAGACTGGGTCACAGCAGTTGGGGGTCGTGGGTGAGTCTATAGCTGCTGGCTGTAGACAAGCCATGAGTCCTGAAGCCCCTTTCTGTTCGTCTTATAAAGCATCATATCTTTTTCTTTTGCTGTGCATCTTAGTACATAACAACCAATCAACATCATACACAACACCTTTACATTTACATATATCCTATCAAAACTGCTAAAATTACCATACTATGTTAGTGACTAACAATCACCTGAGTTAGCAATTACATGTTAAACTTTGAAACTTGTTTTGCAGTGGAAAATTCTTGCTTTGGTAAAAAACATCTCTCTGTCTGCCTATGCTTTTTTTACTTGGTAGCAAACATGCTTTGTTTGAAGACCACTTAACCTGTTGGACTTTAGCTATAAAACCTCCTTCCAACTCACCAAACCTTTGTTCTCTCAGCTGTTCAGGCAACAACTGGCCCTAAAAACATCTTTTATATATCAAAGCTTGCTTTCATTTCTTTCATTTATTTTCATTTCTCATTTCTAGAGAACTTTCTGCTAAGCATTCATATCTGTAAAACTTTTCTGTTAAATTTTCATCCTTCCCAGCAGCATTTTCCCCCACCCTAATTTGTGATAGGAAGCAATTGTGTGAAATATGATCAAAGAAACAAAAGGAACGCTATTAAAATGAAAAATGCTTAAAATGGAAACATGTAAGAGAAGAAGCCATGAAATCTTTTTATTAGTTATGCTATTTGTAAAAATGGAATACCAGAAACTCTTACTTGTTTCAATGATCTAGGTATGGATAATTTCATATTTCTCATCTAATAATAAATTTTGGCTTATGCTACTTTTAAAAGTCCTTAATTTATAGAATAGCCATATAATTCTTTTATGACAAAAAGGAATTTGCCCTAATTCTTTCAAAATTTTAACTTTTCAAAATTATCAGTTAAAAGTAAACTGACAAAGTATCAATAGTGCTTTGTGTTCCTAGGCACAAGTAAAAGCTTTCAAAATATAAAAAGAATGTTTATGCAATGAATATGGACATTTTAAAGTTCCCCACATTGCAAGGAACAACTGTGAAAATGAATACAGGGAAGGAGATGCTGTATTCTGGCACAGATTTGATAATAAAAGGACATCAGCAGCTCTGTGTGGGTGATTGTCTGTGCTCTCACAAGCTTCCCAATACTCTTCCCAATATGTTCTAATACTTTTGAACAGTATATTTCCTAGGGATTCTGATTGATGCAATGGGAGCAGGGTTGCACGGCAGAAAATATCAGTGTACTCAGTATACTGATGATATCTGAAGCACCACTTGGCCTGAATTAAGATTTCCTTAGAATCTAACAAAAGATAGCTTTTTAAAATTAAAAAAACAAAACCAAAACACCACCAAAAAAACCCCCGAAAAACCAAAAAAAACCCACAAAAACCCAACCAACCAACTAAAAAACCCCAACAACCCCACTTAAAAACTTAAAAAAAAAAAAAAAAAAAGAGGGGAAGGGAAGGTGCGGGAAGGTGCGGGAAGGGAAGGTGCGGGAAGGGAAGGTGCGGGAAGGGAAGGGAAGGTGCGGGAAGGGAAGGGAAGGTGCGGGAAGGGAAGGTGCGGGAAGGTGCGGGAAGGTGCGGGAAGGTGCGGGAAGGGAAGGGAAGGTGCGGGAAGGGAAGGGAAGGGAAGGTGCGGGAAGGGAAGGGAAGGGAAGGGAAGGGAAGGGAAGGTGCGGGAAGGGAAGGGAAGGGAAGGGAAGGGAAGGGAAGGTGCGGGAAGGTGCGGGAAGGTGCGGGAAGGGAAGGGAAGGTGCGGGAAGGTGCGGGAAGGTGCGGGAAGGTGCGGGAAGGTGCGGGAAGGTGCGGGAAGGTGCGGGAAGGGAAGGGAAGGGAAGGGAAGGGAAGGGAAAGGAAGGGAAGGGAAGGGAGGGGAAGGGAAGGGAAGGGAGGGGAAGGGAAGGGAAGGGAAGGGAAGGGAAGGGAAGGGAAGGGAAGGGAAGGGAAGGGAAGGGAAGGGAAGGGAAGGGAAGGGAAGGGAAGGGAAGGGAAGGGAAGGGAAGGGAATGAAAAAAGAACAGCAAGCATTTGCTATTTTACCATTCTCCTGAGGACACACTCTTAAGAGGTTTCTCTGGTATCCTTACTGACAGGTCATGTTTTTCAGTCAGGTACAGTTTGAAGTACTCAAAACGTTGAAGGTATTTGCCTTTGACACTTTAGAACTGGTTTTATTTGGTTACTTTTCACAACCTTTTGGCTTTCTTTTTCACTCAAGACCAGCTTTGTGCTGCTTCCCCTCAGAAAAGCATCATAAAGGGAGGCAGAACTGAGGTGTGTCTTAAATTACCTTAGAACTGACACAAGCCACAATAAAAGTAATTTTCCATATTCCTCACACAGTTATTAGAAAATCAATAGCCTTTAAATAGTGGCAATATTAATATTTTATAACTCTTTGACAATAAATTTATACACAATTACACTATAAGTTATATTATAAAATTACTTTTTTAGCACTAATTTAATTTCTAGTTTTAAATTTAATTTTCTAATTGAAACAGCCTAAAGAACTTCATAAATATTGGCAAAAGACTTGCAATATCATCTAGTATTCTTACTTTATGCAGCTATGTACAGGTCTGCAGTCTTCACACAAAATAAAACATTTACACTGCAGTTAGAACAGAGATAACTGGCACAGCAACAAAATTGGAAACCAAGAATAACTGGAGTTATGACATTTCTACACTCCTGCCATGTACTAAAGAGTATTTATGTGAAATTGCTGATTTTTAGGGGCACATCATGTGGCACTCACTGTATCTTTCTGGCTCTTACAGTTGTAACAAAAAGTCAAAAGCTCTCAGTATTTTGTAGAATTATTTCTGAGGTTTTGTTCCTTCATTTGGGTAATTGTCCTGGTTTAGGGCAAATTTGGGAGAGAACCTCCCAATGGGGGTCCCTTCAGAAAACAAATTCAAGCGGCCCCTCCCCCAGCTGGTTCAGGAAAAGATTTCCTTGGATAAACATGGAAAAAATCTGTTTATTTAACATAAATTGAATAATATTAAGCAATAAAACCTCTCGCTGTTTGATGAGATTGCAAATCCAGAAAAAGTCCTTTTCATATGGTGTAGCTCAGCTAGCTCAGGTTCTTATCAGTCCCTCAGGTGCTGGGACCTCCCAGGGTTTGGCTGGGTTTTCAGTCCAGAGCAGGTTTGCACAGATCCAGGAAAAAGGGGAAAAAACTGTCCAGGGAACTTCCCTGCCTCAGCTAGCTAAAACTAACTAAAAGCAAAGGAGAGCTCTGTCCTACTGTCTGTCCGTGCTACAGACAACACAGTCCAGGGGCAGGATGCAGGGCAGTGAGTGCTCTTTCTCAACACAAACTGTGGTTTCTTCTTCCCACTCTTCACTCTCAGAGCCAGTCTTAAAGGTGCAGAACTTGATACATAACATAAACCACGCAATTTGGGATACAAGCATCAAAAAGACATCCCAAGACAGTTGTTTTGTAATTTTACCTTCTCTTAGTGTTAAGTGGGGGAAGGGAAGATACTGAGGCTGTAGGGATTGTCTCATTTTTGGATTTGGGTTTTGTTTAAGGCTTCTTAAATCAGCGTGGCTAGATTAATTTCTAGAATTTGATAAAAATCTGGATTTTTATCACAAAATATATATTCTTATGGTAGAAAGAATATTATGATTTCAAATATGAGAAACTTAAAATATGTGTAAAAAATGCAGGAAAATAAAAATCTCAGCTTTTTGTAAAGAAGTAAGTGGCAGCAAAATATTACAGGCCATTACAACATTACTGCTGTGCAATGTGACTCCTCAAAAATAATTGCAAAAAATATCTAAGCACTCCCTGTACTTTTATTTCTAGTTCTGTTCCTCTTACACAGAGCAGCATGTCACATTTCCTGTAATCTGTTTTCCAAAAACTGAAAGCTTGAAAGTTTGCTTTACTCTATTAAATCTACTCATTAAGATATAGAGACTTTGCACTCCGCAGAGACCTCTGTTCACTTATTGAGTGAATTATTTATAACCCACTTAAAGGCAGTATTGCTGTAAAATGTAGTTCAGCCTCTGAATCAAAGTCAATATAAACTAGACCGGTTTTGCCAAAGGGAATCTGGAGATTCCCTTTCTACTCTAAATTTTTTCTGTTAGGACAATTTTTTAGCAAAACAATGTTTATCTCTGAAGAGTATTCAATACATGTGTATTTTATTTGAAAAAAAAAAACCCACAGCTCTATTCATAAAAATGCAAACATAAATCCCAGCAAAAGCTGTTTAGCTTTTGTTGGGATTGAACAGCCTTTCACTGTTTCACAAACAAGTTCCACAAGTAGTTTTAGTTTTTGTAGACTTATTTAAAATAGCCTATCTTCCAGCAAATTATGTTTCATATTTGAGGCTTATTTGGGATAATGACTATGTGCCTTATTATTGTATTTATGAAAGAAAAAAAAAAAAATCTCCTGAACCATAAAAATCCAAAATGCTGCATGGAAAACATGTGTTTTAATCACATTTAATCACTAAAGGTATCAAATTATTTATGCAAATAGTGACAGCAGATTATTAGCAAAAGCAGTTTTTGGAAATGCTCACTTTACTGATAGCAGCTATGAAGACTTCAAGGTTGAAACCCAAGGCCTGAGTAATTGAGGGGGGCAGCAAAATTATATTGAACCTATTTCATACATTTGAAAAGTTTAGTGTTTCTTTTCTTTAAGAATTTAGAATCACCACTAGATAGTAAAATTCTACATTTATTTTGCTCGCAGGTGATTTTTCTAAACTCAAATCCATGCATATACACAAACACATACACTCAGATTGCTGAGTCCACCCTGAGACTATCAATCCCACCTTGTCACCCTGCCCAGAGCACTGAGTGCTACATCCAGTTGTTCCTTGGACATCTCTAGGGCTGGAGACTTCACTGCCTCCCTGGGCAACCCCTTCCAATGCCTGACATCCCTTCCCAGCCTCTCTGCCCCAGCCTGGAGCTGCAGGGGGTTGGTGTGACCCAAGGGCAGGACCCGGCACTTGGCCCTATTGAACCTCAGACCAAATGTGTGGCTTTGCACAACCATACCTGGCTTAAAGGGCAAAGAGCTGGACTGGAGCAAGGACCACATATTCTGATCACCCCTTCTCTTGTCCATTGCTGCAGTTTTGTGTTTCTGCTGTGCTCATCACAGAGCCAAGCGGGCTATCCTTTCCTCAGGGGAAAGGCAATTATTTTCTTGATTTAAAACAAGAACCTGGAAGGGGTCCTGGTGAGTGCACAGCAATAGACATTTGGCCCCTCACAAGCCTTTCCCCAGTGCTCAGTATGCACACAATGAGCTAAATTGTACAGTTGTATACAAATGATTTGCAAATGTACAAGACAGATGTGCTGATAATGTGCATAGACTCTCACCCAGATGTTGCAGTGCATTTATGATCATTATATTTGATTCAAGTACCTTCCGTATTGTTAAGTTGTACCCCCCTTCTTGTTAATAGTTTAGTCACAGTTGTGCCCTCCTACCCCAGTTGCCAATCCACACCTGCCCCTTGCTCCCTCTTCCCCCTACCATTAAGCTGTCAATCCTCCCTTGTGCCAACCCCCTGCCTGGACTGCCCCTTTGGAATTCCCCTATTCCTCCAAGCCCCATTGGCCCATGTGCCCCACTCTCCTCCCCTTGTGTTCACTTTTTGTTTATGTATTGTGTAACCCCTCCTTGTGCTCCTCCCCTAAGTCTTCCCTATTGATTTATTATTTGTACACTCCCCTTGCTCCTCCCCCTTATATAAGTTGCTGTAGCCCTGTATCTTTTGTCTTTCCTCCCTGGAACCTTTAAACCAATAAATCTCTTTTGGAAGCTGCATGGAAGACCTCTCCCTCATCCTTGCTAATGCCCTCAATGCTGGACAGCCTGTGCTGTAGAGCATAAGCCCTAAGCTGCCCTGCTTTCCAGGAGCAACCCACTCTTGGCTTGGTGCTGGGAGCTGGCTGGGGAAAAATCTGTCACTGTGTTGCCCAGGGGTGCACAAAGTTTGGCAGTGATGTCACTGCCGATAAAAATGTAAGGAAGGAGGCAAGTGAAACCCTGCCAAGTGAAAAGTGAATGGCACATCATTTTAGCATGACCAGAGAGTCTTTGGATGCAGGGAATGGAGGTTGAGTAGGTACCACCAACTGATCTCTGCCAGGCTCAAACTGAGTAGGAAGTGAGAGCTGAGCACAAAAGAGCTGCTGAGCTGATTTATATTTAATAACTGCACCTGGAGCTAATAATTGTGTGAAAAAATGCAGTTTTAGCACATAACATACAGTCCCTCCTTCCCATTTTCCCTAGAAAAAAAGCTGTCTAAGGTTTACCAGCATTTTATCACAGTGAAATCCTCTGCACTGGGAGAAACACAGTGAGAAACTGCTAGAAGTTTTCCTCCCCAGCTGTTAACCCTGCAGATGAACTTCAGACTTGCATTATTTGTAGTGATATTGCCCTGAGAATGCCTGTGACACGCCAAAAGGCAAAGAGTTACTGCTGAGAATAGATTTGCTTCAAGAATGTTCATCCCAGCATACTCCATTTGTTCAGCATATTTACACAATTAAGACACACCGTGTGTTTGCTTTTTTGGGTAGCTTACAGTCTTACATGAAAACAGCATGGTGAATGTAAATTCACAAGGGAGAGAGGTCTGCAGGGAATGAATGGATGGAGACACCAGGATTTGCAACTGTGATAGAAAGAAAGGGGTGTCCATCATTCCTAGTCCAAATTCTTCCAGCTGCAAGAGATAAGCAATTGATTTTATAAAAAATCTGCATTTCCTCATTTGCAGAGAAAATTGTTTGAGAAGTTAACATCAATTTAAATATCTGGCACAAAGAGATAACATATTTACACCGTGCCTTTTTCCATAAAATATCTAAAGATATGCCTGCAGTCAACCTCAACAGCTAAACCAGACAACTCTTGCTTGCCAGCATTATTTTAGTGATGCAAAATATACTAAACATTTTCTATTTGGTGATATTAAACCAAGCCCAGAAATCTTGTGAAATTGTATATGAATATTAACTTAGCAAACAGCAGCATCTGAAACAATGTAATGTAGCCAACAGCTTAGGGCTACATTAATAAAATTCATAACACATAGGACTTGAGCAGTAGAAAACAATCCTGGTACTGGATACTCAAAAAAACGAGTCAATATAAGGGTTAAAAATATGCTCACATTACATAGAATTACCCATTGATACTTCAGAAAGTAGCAGGATGTGTTCCTGAACAGGTTGAAGTAAATTTGAAGCAGAGTAATTAGGGATAAATAGCTGCAAGTGATGGAGTGAAATCTCTTCAACAGGAAAAATTATACATGAGAGGCTGGTTGGTTGCCAGAAACACAATTGTCACCATCAGTTGCCATTTGTCTTCATGGGCAATGCTGCAAGAATAACGAGTGAAATTTAGAAGCAGAATAAAGATGGGTGCTACAGCCCTGGAGGATGAAAGCCCCACATGGGGAGGTAAACAACCTGGACACAGAGCTCACCTTGTTTAACCACTCAGCCTCCATATTCCATCCAACCTGAGTGAGTCAGAAGCATGTCAAAGGTTTTAGTAACAAAAACATCAACTCAAAATACTTAAATGTTTAAGATACCCAGAGGAATAAAATTGAATTCTTACAGGATGCTGCTTGTTGGAGTCCAAATCTAGGCTTTGCAATATTAAAAGCCCTGGAAGACAAGACCTTCTAAAGACAAAAGAACTGTTCTGGGGAAAGAAAGCAGACCTTGCTTTTGGGAAAGAAAGAAACTCAGGAAAGGACTTGATCTCTTGGCTCTTGTGGTTTGCTTTAATTTCTTCAACAGCTTCAACAGCTAACCAATGTAATCTGGTTATTCATGCTCCTAAACAAGGTGGAGGCTAGGTGGAGCATAGGACATTTAAAAGAAACAAAGGGGTATTTAAACTGGCTCACATGAATGAAGTACAAACCAAATACACCATTATAACCCCCAAGGCAGATGCTGGATTGACCATTCAGATGCTGGTAACTCATCCTGCTCAAATCCCTCTCCTGCAGTTCACACAGCTGGAAGAAACAAGAGTAGTGACTGACTGCTGTATTGGTGCACAGTAAGATACACAAGATAAACTCCCTTTCCAAGAGTAGATCTACTGCAATCTATTGGGAATATTCTTTGTTTCCTTCACAAAGCATAGTAACTGCTTCTAAACAGACAAATCCCTGCATCTGCAAGGTGGAGGATTTACCAGGCTCCATGCTACTGCTTCAGACCTTGCCTTTAGTATCTTTACTCACCCAAATATTTTAAAGACATTTAGCAGGAACGTTCAGCCTTCTTATTACTGGACAGCCTTCATTATTTCTGAAACAGAACACACAGGATATGTTGGCTGTGAGATGATTCCAGCTCCTTCAGAAGGAACTAGATGGGAACACAACTTGTCCTTTGCTCCTTCACTGTCTGCGTTCATACATCTACAGCTGTCTGTCTCATTCCCACAGACTAGGGCGTGGGTTAGGGGTGCTCCTGACCTGTGGTGTGTTACTGAAGATATTTACCTGCCCAATGTGGAATATGGAATTCAGGAACGTGTGTGAAAACAACAGCTTCCTCAAAAGAACAAAGTCTTCAGAATACTCAGAGAAACCAAAGGCTTACAAATCTTTCCATTTGTACATGGAAACAGCTTGTTTCCAGCAAAGCTGGTAAGGACCAGGCCTCCTTTACTGTGCTGGACCTGAGGTATCCCAGAGATAGGATCAATATCCCAGCTTGGGAAGTACTAGGAAGATTCATAAAGCTGGAGCTCTGAGGAGGTCACAGGGCAAGCATTTTTCTCCAAATACATACTTATGAATATGTTTCAGAGGAGCATTTCCAATTCTTTCCAACATTACTTACAGACCCCACAGATCATCACATTCGTAGCAATTTCAGCATTTATTCTGGAGACAAGGTAGAGCTACACTTCAGACCTAATGTAATTACTACATTTATGAAGATGTGCTACCATGTCCTGTGTAATATATATGGAGCCTGAGAAAAATACTAAACACAGACAAACGAGCTGAATCCTGAACTCCTATGGATGTCTTTGGTAATCTGTATAAATGAGAAAAGTATCCATTTTAATGTCCTCTCCATCAGCAATGCATTGTGCAGGGAGAAGATGATTTAAGTTACCAGATAATGTTGGCACAGAGTGCAAATATAAATAAATATAGATAAGGACAGAGGAAGGAGATCTGTAACAGAAGAAAAGTATTCCTCTGAAACACTGTCCTGGTAGATGCTGAGAAAAACTGCTGGACTGAAGATCTAAGATGTATTTTTGTAGCAGATAATGTTGCATGCTTGTCACAAGTGAACTGGACTCGGTATACTAGAAGGTCCATCCAACACTAAATCCCCCAAAACAATTGGACAACATAAACCTGTTTCCAATCCTTTATTGCATTTATTTGGAAAGGCTTAAGACATTGTGTTTAATAGAACACAGTGAGGCTCTCACCATCACACTACTGGAAAAAAAAAAAAGCAAGACAACCACTGCTAGGATTTTTATCTGTTTTTCTGAGGTCTTCCCAGTTATCCCAAGTTTTTTCTCACCTTATGTTTGCAAAATAGAAGAGAGATTGTTCTGTTTCAGTGGTCCACTTCAGAAAGTTTTTAGGTTGGGAATGAGGCCCACTGGAAAGCCTGAGAGGGAGGTAGAGCTACTTCAGACATATTTTTCTCCCTTGTCTCCAGATAGCTCCATTGAAATCCTGTGGGAAATTATACAGGAAATTACATAGAGTGGTGTGACACAGCCTCTCCTTTGAAACTACTCCTGAGCAGACCTCTCTTCACAATTGGGGACATCTCTATGTTGGAAGGTAAAAACAGGATAGCAGAGAAGTGCAGTGGTGTAAACACACTCAATTTTTGGCATCCACTGTCCTGAAGGGTGCCCCATGCACGTTGAAAGGCCTTTTCCTTGCATCCAGCTCCATATGATGGTATTGAAATCAATTAAGTTGCATGATTGAGTTTCAGAAGGGAAATAAAAAGCTGAAGCTTCTGCAGCTGAAGGACTAGCACAGAGTGATAGGCAAGATTCAGAAATGTTTATAGCTGGCATACATTTCAGAAATGTTTATTACTTGTTTCTAGTAATTGTCCCTTTCATCTGCTTCATCCAATACCATCAGTCTGCAAACATGGGCTGCATACTTCATGAAGATATTTATTTCCATGGAGAACCAGGATAGGAGTCTACAGCGAGTTGTTTGTAAACAGTTTAAGCCTTTATCTGTTCACCAGGAGTGTAACACCTTTGTATTTATTTACTACCCAGTACTGTTCATTTTATAGCTATTTATCTATGGAGACTGTTCTCAAGTGAGTTCATTACATGTGCCTGGTATTTCAAGTGCCATGTTTACTGGATGTTGTCATTGCATACTAATTCCCTTAGCAATGCTTCTGACTGAATCAATACTACCCTTGAAAATCTGGTTTATAGTAGAAATATTTGCATACAGCAAACTCCAGTCTTGCTTCTGGAAATATCTTTTTCTCAATTTTGAGTCTGACATTTAACAAGCAGCTCACTGTGGGGAACATTTAGAAGAAATAAGATTGGTCCAAAAAATGCCCCAAAAGACTTATCTTTGCCATCTCTCCTGATCAAAGAGGATTAAAAATAATTGCAGCCTGTTTGACTAAGCAACTCTTCTGAGGCTTTTGAACATAATGATCTTTGATCCTAGACAGAAAAAAGAGGTGTCCCTGTTGTTTTGGGTTTTCTTTTAAACACACCTATTTTTTTCTAAAACACCCCTTGTTAGGTTCTTCCATCTTAGGTACAGTCAGTCCAGAAGTGAATAACCAGTTAGTTCAGAAATCCAAAGTTCAGACTTCCTTCCTTAACTTTCTATTTGCCCTTAGGCAGAGTTTTCTCAGACCCCCCAAGGGGCTTTTGTTTTCGTTTTGGAGGCAGAGGACAGCCCAAAAAAGCAAAGGTGAGAAGCATTTCAGTTCTACTAAAATGGAGCTGAGGAACATGTGGATCTGATTCAGTTAATCTATTCCTTATCTTAATCAACAGCCTAGTACTTTTATTAACAGGAAGTCATTGGATTCAAGTTTTATTTTATAGAGTAGAAATCTAAGGGAAGAAAAATAATCACACTGGCATCTGTGAAATAATAACTCATGTGCCCATGAAGTATTAAGTTACACTAACAATATGCAAAGCTTGGAGAAGCTTTTGTTAACGATCTCTACTGAGGGATTAATGGTCACACAAATGTCTGGCACCTGCTGCTGCAGGAATCAGCTGTGAACAAAATAATACTCACACGAGTATCAGAGTTTCTCTCCGTTTCGCTCCTATTTCTCAGGCTTTCTCATTCATCCCAGTGACAAGCTGGGTAAGCAAACATGAGGCCATAAGGAAACTTGACAGCCTTTGAAATCAAGGCTTTTAAGACACAGATACAATACTTTCTCAATACAGAGGAAGGACAGATGCAAAAGTGTCACTACATTGGCAAAGAAGAGCAGGCAGAAATGGCAGGGAGAAATGAGCATTGATTTCTTGGATTTCCACTCCACGTACACTGGAGGACTGTTTGGCAAACCATCACACAATTGGGAAGTGTTTTTACTTTCTGGTTACACAGCCAATTAGTACATGAAAGGCTAAAGAGCACAGCTCACCAGGAAGGGAGTGAAAAGTTGGAATTGCCAACCAGACAGCTAAGTTTCTCTTGTGACCAAAATCAGAGCTCTCTTGCCCCTTGTTCAGATGCTCAGCTATGAAATCCTCCAGTAGAATCATTAGATAACTGCCACAGGTTATAATAGTTTCAGGATCACATGCACTTTTCTGTGTCCACCTTCATATAGTAGGTGATTAGGGAATCACATTAGATTAAATTAATTGTACAATGAGACCTTGAACAGCTCCTTGAAAACAGACTAAACTCATCTTACAGAAGGAAGTGGAGGACAACAGTTAATTCTAAAATATCACTTGAACCAAATTCTTGTTTGAGATAAGTGAAATGTCACTAAGTAAGGGTATGATACTTAATCATTGCTAGTACTGTTACTTCTCTCTCTTAATTATGTCTTCTTTTCCTTGAAGTAGGGAAACTTTATAGATTTTTCTCATAAAACCCATATATCCTACCTTATTGCAGGTGTAATCAGGAATGTTAGAGCCACATCCTAAATTTTAGCTTGCTGGTAACAGACTGATACCACTCTGACTTCCACAGCAGGCAAAGATTTTTAGGCAAGTGCTGACAGATGTTGTGGATCTGATGCAGAAAAACAGCCTTTAGTATTTAATGTGGTGATGAGAAATTAAGTTGCCTGAGGCATGAAATATAATAATTTACACTGAAAACCCATGGATGCAAAACCAACTACTGCAGTCATGGATGAGGAAAGCGGTAAAATAATAAATTCAAATATTTGAACCAATATTGAAACTTTAATATTTTCTCTAATTAGTCTCTGGGGAAAATGCTTACGTCAGTGATAGCATTGGTATAGGTATCTTGGTGCTAGAAATGGTAGAAAAGTTGGTATAGCCTCACAGTTGCTCCTCAATGAGTCTTTCTCAGAATAAGTAAGAGAATTCCCAGATAATTTCCTCTATCCCAAGCAAATAAATAATAATAATAAAAAAATATTAATACATGCACCTTACATTAGAAATTTGTTGTGACATAAGGCTGTAGTCCCAAAGCAATCCCAGAAATTATGTTCTCATCATGAATATTCAGAGTTCATGAAGCATCATGATCCAATATATTATGAGATTTTTTTCCATATCATTTTTTCTTCTTGCAATTTGTGCAGCAAAGGTCACCAAGAAAGAACTGATGGAGTTTGTGGAGTTTAATTGCTTTCAGCTTTGATATATTAAGCAGGGTTTATCTGTAATTATTTGACTTGGCGCTGAAGCTATTCATTAGCTGCAAAGGAAATTGTTTGTTTGACTGAGGAGAAATAAAGCTTCCACATCCTTACAAGTCAACAACAATATAATTTGTCACTGTAATTTTCTTCCTCTCCATAGCAGGCAACAACAGATCTTGTTTGCAAAATGATGGGGAAACCTTCACCTCCCCCAATGCACAGCTGGCAGGCAGCTCAGGGTGGTAACACTGCCCTGCTGAATATTCCCCTCACCCCATTTCTGGATGCCTCCCATAAATAATGGAATTCTGTTTCCTCTCAGATCCTGGTTAGCACAGTAGACAAGGAGGATGCCCCTGCCACCACACCTCCCTGGCAGCATCTCAGTGTGGCTCAGGAGGCAGAGAGAACACCCTAAGGCTTGAAATAACGAGCTGTCACTGTCTAGGCTGGCAACTGCAAACCAGCCCGTGAGAGCAAAAATAAAAAGTATTTAGAAATGTATACGTGATTTAAATTACTTTATTCCTTCCCCAATCTCATACCACTCAGAGAAATCACATTTCAAAAGCCCCTTTCCATGTATTTTTTTCCCCTTGTTTCTTTTCTTGTTGGACAAAAATCATCAAAAGCCTGACTTTAATGAAAAGAGGTTTTGTGTGTTTATTTCAGTCTGCTTCTGCTTTGTCCACTTTTTCTTTCCCCTCCTTCTTTTCCACATCATAACTTAAGGAAAAGGAAGTAAAGAAGGAAGAGGGCTCAAGCTGAAGAAAATAATTCTCAGAAGCTGTCAAAAGCCAGCAGATGCTTTGAATATTCCTTTTGTGATACATTCATTTGTCAAAAAATGCTGCAGCTGAAACGTGGCTTCTCGGTGCTCAAAGGAACAGCAGCTTGATTAGACAGGTTTGGTGCCGCGAGGTGGTGACAGTGAGCTACCGCATTCTCATGGTTGAGGATTCTGAGAAACCAAAAAAATGTAATCTATGAGGATAGAAAATGACTATTCTGTGTGACACAGAGAGATGATGACAAGAGAATTTGAAAATTTTTCCCAGGCTTTTGAGGAAGAAAAGCTTCATAGCACTATAATAAAGGAACGTGAGAGGGAGCACAGAGAGGAGAGATGATGAATGGGAAACACTGAATAATGAGAAAGAAATAAGAGGAAAATACTGTAAAAAAATATCAGCTCATGCAAAATAAATGAGTCAAAAAAACATTTTTCCTTCTCTCATGAAATCCTCTTTCAGTTTAACTGAAACACTTTGAGTAAAACATTGCAAGTAAGAAGAACTGTTTAAATTAGCCCAGAAATAAAATGTTTTGCTCTATAAAAAGAAAAAATATCCAAATCTGATACAAATATTGAATTAAACTGAGAAAGTAAAACTGGAAGCAGAAGTCAATGCCTTCTTAATTTTTCTGCCAAGAATAAATGGCTATATAAAAAAAGACCTATATAAAAACAATCATTTTTCATAATCAGCATAGGTTATCAGTTCCCCCTTTTTTTCTAATTCTATCTTAGTTTTAGTCTCTTCTTTTCTAGGAACATTTGAGCTGTTAGTGACAGCAGTTGTTATTCTCTGTGGTTACACCTAGAGAAGTACCATCCTCCTTCTTATCACAGCACTTCTCAAATAAAAAGCCCAAAGAATAAATTCATCTTGGCCTGCAATGGCTTTCCTATGCAATCCCTCTACCTTTGCACTGGAAGGATAGGTGAAGTGCCACATGAAAATATCAAGGTTTTAGTTGACAATATTTAACTTTTAAGATAAAAGAATTGTTATTTGCAATATCTCTACTTGGTAAAGTGAACTACTGGGCTATGACTTGACTTCAGTAGAGAAACATTCTTGTCGGTCTATTGGGAACGGCGAGAAGAATGACACAACTCTTGTGAGTTGAACAGGAGAGCTTCTAAGGTTTATTACCTCAGATCTTCTTTTATAGACCGATACGTGAAAAGTACAGAAAAGAAAACTCTTATTGGTTAGTAAACTAACACATCAACATCATTGGTCAGTGGGGTTCACCACCCCTTGACCTTCTCTTGCAAGAAAACAAGGAACAGTCAAACAGCACCTGCAAGGCTGTTCTCTATCTCTGAGGATTGTTTTAATTCCTCCTTATGATTTCCCA
This sequence comes from Pseudopodoces humilis, assembly GCF_049639895.1. Classification (NCBI taxonomy): domain Eukaryota; kingdom Metazoa; phylum Chordata; class Aves; order Passeriformes; family Paridae; genus Pseudopodoces; species Pseudopodoces humilis. Next base: position 11,761,954 of record NC_142204.1, on the reverse strand, counting down.
GGCCACTTTCTCAGGTGAGTCTGAGAAAGTTATGCAGCCTGCTTTTCCACAGGCACTGTGCTCCTTTCTTTTGCTCATATTTAGCATCCATACGTTCTCTCTACAGCAAAACAAAATATTTTGGAGGATTCAGTAAGATCAGCGCTTGTCCCTTGAGCAGAGAGGATTTCAGATTGATTCTTCACTCCAGCAATTAAATTAACAGCTTAAAATTGTGCCTGCAGTCACTGTCTGATCTCCCAAGACAGTACTGGTTCAGAAGCCTCTTTCCTCTGCTCACTCAGGGCTGGCCAGCTTAGGCTACAGAGGGAGATTTAATTGACTTCATAAACTAATTGACTTCATGGCATCCTGTATGCCGGTAGGCAAACCCTGCTGTCCTCTCCACCTGTCATTCCACTTATTTTCCTTCTGAGAGTCAACTACCAAAACTTTGATGAGGTCGGGAGAAGTGAATTAAACTACTTTAAAGTATAAAAAACCCTTCCAGGTGGCTTTGTTCATTTGACAGAATGAAGACCTGTCTTCTGCATTACTTTTATTTCATGTACAGCTCTGAAAAGGGTTATAAAATTACTTGACATTTTGTGACAGGCCCACTGTCCTTGGTATAACACAAGGAGACAACACAGACAGGCTCTAGCACACACACCAGAGCTTGTTAAGGCAGCTTCTCTGTCCTGAGAGCATTTCTGGTGTACAGCCCTCAGAGCAGGGACTGAAAACCAAGCAACACAATGGATTCTTCAGCCATTGCTGTTCAGGTTCTAGATCTGATAAGACAGTTCTGCTTTAAACTTCACAGGAAGGTGCAAGGTGGAAGGTGAAGAAGATTTTCTAAGCATGGAGTGATGGAGAAGTGTGTATCTTTAAATAGAATCATATGATTATTTCGGTTGGAAAAGACCTCCAAGATCAACAAGTCCAAACTGTGACCAATCCCCACCCTGTAAACCAGACCACAGCAGTGAGTGCCATGTTCAGTCATTACTTGAATACCTCCAGGGATGGGAACTTCACCACCTCTCTGGGCAGCCTCTTCCAATGCCTGACCACCCTTGTCATGAAGAAATTCCTCCTGATGTCCAGCCTGAACCTCCCCTGGCACAGCTTGAGACCATTGCCTTTTGTCCTGTCCCTTGTTCCCTGGGAGCAGAGCCCGACCCCTCCCCCCAGCTGTCCCCTCCTGTCAGGGAGTTGTGCAGAGCCAGAAGGTTCCCCCTGAGCCTCCTTTTCTCCAGGCTGAGCCCCTTTCCCAGCTCCCTCAGCCCCTCCTGGTGCTCCAAACCCTTCCCCAGCTCCATTCCCTTTTCTGAACACATTCCAGCCCCTCAATGTCCATCTTGTCCTGAGGTTCCCAAGCTGCCCCAGGATCTGAGGTGTGGCCCCAGCAGTGCCCAGCACAGGGACAGTCACTGCCCTGGCCCTGCTGCCACACCACGGCTGGCACAGCCCAGGTGCCTTTGGCCTCTTGCCCTGCTGGGCTCCTGTCCAGCCGCTGTCCCCAGCACCCCCAGCGTCTTTCCCCAGCTTTCCAGCCCCTCTGCCCCAGCCTGGAGCTGCAGGGGTTGGTGTGAGCCAAGGGCAGCACCCAGGACCTGGCCTTGTTGACCCTCAGACCACTGGCCTGGGCCCATGGATCCAGCCTGTCCAGATCCCCCTGCAGAGTCTTCCTGCCCCCAGCAGATCCGCACTCCCACCTAGCTGGGTGCTGTCCATGAACTGACTGGGTGTGCACTGACCATCTCACCTAAATCATTTTACATTTTGAGATTGAATAGCCACAATTTAGAGGAAAGAGTCTTTGTTTTCTGCATTGTCAAAGCCCCTTTTCTAGGAAACTCCCTTTTCAATCAGTCGCTGGTTTATTATGCACAGATCCCCGAATAATTGCTTCCATTAGTAAACCCAAAGGCAGTTTTATTAGAGTACATAAAGGACTGGACAGGCCATACATTTTCAATTCATGATGGTTTTTATTGGAGGATGGGCATTTCAGTATAATTCCTGCCTTGGAAAGTCTCACTCCTACTGTACAGACATTTCTGTGGCTCGAAAAAAAAAATAGGGGAGAAGTTCTTTTGATAGCAAGGTACATTGATAGAGAGATACAGTTATTTTTCACTGCAAACTAGGTTGTAGTTACTGAAGGGATAGTTAAGGATTTATGAGTTGTTTGCCATCTAAATGAAATAAAAAGTAGCATACATTTGCCTTGTGTTCTTGTCTCCTAGTTTTGCCTTGAAAGTTTTGAGTGTGACTTCGCCATTATAGTAGGGCAATAAAAAGAGACAAAAACACACACTTTCAGAAATGTCTTATACATCAAAAGAAGGCTGGTCCTCATTCCTTATTTATAAAAGGAAGCTAACAAGCAAAGGAAAACAGACAATGCATCTTCCTCCACATCCAGCTGTCAGAGTTGATATCGTGGAAGAAATGACACTCATCATTTTTTCTTGCATCAGCTACTTTTCAACCATGCATATAATTCACAGATAAATTAAATTGAAGACAAAAAGCATTTCTTTCATTAAACATTCAATAAAACACTATGATTAGCATGAAAGTTTCCCATTGAGGTCTCTCCTTCACCAAGGTAAATGGTTATTTTTGATGAAAATTCTCTTTGCACCTAAATGGTGCAAATGAATTACTGAGAATTTAATGTTTCAGTGTCCAAGGTGAAAAACCAATTTAGACTTAGCAAACCATTATGTTATACAATTTCCAGTACTTAAATCAGGTGTGGCCAACCTGCCTGACCCCACAAACCATTCAATGTCAATATAAAACATTGGTGTTATTCTGCAGAATATCCTATACTCATTACATATAAAAACCTGCTTATTCACATTTACTATTCTTGAATTTCTTGGGTCATACGGGTTAGCAATGCAAGGTGAGTATACCTAGGTGTAAATTAGTAAAGAGCATGACTGGAGGAGTGAAAAGCGATTTGTGGAAAGTATTAAGTAGAAAAATCAGGATTGTCCCAGAAAAACTGGGGACCATACACAGGAGGAAGTGTACCTGGAAGGAAAACACAGGGATGATACACTGTGCTTGTTTGTGTTTGTGTTTTTTAAATACCTGACAACTCATGTGATTTTACCTTGTCTCTCAGCCTTCAATATTAGTGAACATATTTTTAATTTCTTTTTCATGCAAGGTTTAAAATGATTGCATGTTGAGCAGGCTACAGTGCCCCATGGTCTCCCTGAGCAGTTTTAAATAATTTGCCTCCTTCTACCACCCAGCTCTATCTCTCTCTTATGAGAAGCAAGAACCCTTCCCTCTCCTCCAGGTGGATGGTGCTCCATGAATTGCACTTCTTAATTTCACCTCTTGATCCTAGGCAGGGATCAAAAGGTGTTTGCCAGAAAAATTATTTTCTCTCTGGAACTGAGTTTATTGAGGAAAAAATACCATGCCTGTCTGCACATTAAAACAGACTGAAATCCTTTCACAGGTCCAAGCTATGATTCTGCAGTTAGCTGAGCAGAGCTGGAAGTGAGAGGTTTGGAAGAAAATGTCTGAGAGGGTCAACAACCCCGAAGCTTTCAAGAGAACTCTGTGTGCAGGGAAAATTTTGTTTAAGATAAATGCTTAAAAATCACTAGAAAATACAATAAAAATCAGAGTAAGAAGTTTCAGAAGGCTGTGATAAATGTAACCTTGGATAAAAATTCGTGAAAGAATAAATAAGTATATAACTGTATTTGTAACAATGTAAAAATTATATAAAATATAGCGTGGCCGAAGAATTTCCCCCAAACCCAGCAGTAACTACCCATTCAGGTGGTAACGACCCTAGTCGACGTTCATCAGCCTGAAAGAAAGAGCAGGACACGAACAATTAAGTTAAACAATGAAAGGAGCCAGGCTGAGATGCCCATCGACTCCACACCGCACCGGGGCACCCCTTCCTGCAAGCCCCGACTGAAGATGCGATCAGGCCGGACAATAAGAGGAGCCCAGCCGAGATATCCATCGACTCCGCACCGGACCTGGACACTTCACCCTGAGAGCCCAACCGAAGATACAATCAAGAAGCACTCAGAACCTTTCACATGCGAGAGGACTCTGCCCAGTCGTCTATTGATTCAGTTCCACGGTTCCAGGAAATTCATTCAACCAACCATCTAAACTCTTTGTTGAACAGCAACTGCTCGGAGTTTTGGCCTCAGGACACAAAATCCCTATAAAAACCCCAGACAGTCTACCCTCCTTCGTGGATTTGGGTAAATCTGTACCTCTGGGTATAGACCCCTGTCCACCCAGCGCTGTGCTGATTTATTTTATTGTGGTTTTTTCTCTCGTTGTTTGAAATTGTTTTATAATAAACCGCTTTTTTATATTAACCCTATTTTGCCATTGCATTTATAACAAGGCTAACTAGAAAGTAGAAGTTGAGGAGTTTTGGAGAATATATTGAATTTAATTGGATTTTCTGCCCAGTCCTTTTCCAGATGTCATTCAGGTTAAGTTCTTATGTGGCTGATAAATCACTGGTGTGGTAGGATAGTGCCGTACCACTGTCTTAAAAACGAGATTCACTTAATAAATTATAAAAATAATTTAATATAAATAAAAGACAATTAGGAGACATAAGAAATAAAGCAAAGGGTTAAAACGGCCGGGTGCCTTGGTGCGCTGCCAAGAGCACACCTGGTATCTCAGGGATCCCCTTTTTATCCCCTCCTTGCTGTGAGGGGTTAATGCATATTCAAGCATGTCCCCTCCCTGGTTCTGCCTTCTTGGATCATGCTCTTCACAGTTTTATTTTCTGCTGGTCAACATATATTTTTTGCTGGTCATCATTATTCTTGCTGGTCAGCATTTTTCTGGAGTTTGGTTTCCTTTCTTTTTGCAAATGGTCAGGGCAGATAACAGTCCGGGCCCGTCATCCTTCCCCTGAGGACAGCTGGGTTTCATATCTTCCGCTGATAACAGTTTGGCCTCTATAGTTCTCTTGATAAGAGCTTGGACCCCACTGTCCTTGCCCTCTGGGGTTTCCTTGCTTTGTACCTAGGAAATTCTTTTAAGCTTAAGACTTGTTAGCAAGAAAAAAGTACATACATAGCTAAAAAGTATTTAACATATAATATTCATCTGCGAAAGCCAATATCACAATACAAATTTATAACAACTGGAAAGATGTGAATTTTCAGACTGGATCAGATCTTCTCACTCAGAACCCTGTCCCTGCACAAAGCTTAAGTATGTTGAAAAGCAGCATAAAGAAGAGTAACGACTGAGTTATTCGTACTACAAACACAGGCAGAACCAGTCTGTGAGTGCTGATCTTCCTCCATCAAAAACAAGGGCAGAGAGCAGAACTGCTCCTCCTTAAACCCACCAATGAGCATTCTCAATCTCCTGGCTGGGAATTCCTGGGTCTAGGCAGGAGAACACCCTTAGTTCACTCTCCTCCTGTGGCCTGAAAGCTCTGCTACCAAGCACCCAGTACAAACTTTTTGTTCCCTCAAGGATGGTTCTGGTGGTTGCTTCTCTTGCCCAAGATTGTGGGTGCTTTCCATAAAATGGAATAATGAATCTGGTGTTTTCACTATGGATTTCTGGATTTTTTTCTTCACCCTGATCACAGATTGCTCTGCTGCCCCCAGCAGTGCTGGTGATATTTATGGAGGGGGTTTTTCAGGCAGAGCAGGGGCCCAGGGCCCTGTCTTCTGTTCACTTCATCCCCAGAGACTTTCCAAGCTCCCAAGTTTCAGGTACCACTGCACTGTTGTGCCCACCTTTGAAGTTATGAGCTACTTACCCCTGTGGACATTGCCACAGAACGACAGACTTTGCATTTATGCATTAAACACGCTTACTGAATTAGCAGATGAGCAGAAAGTTCATGCCAGAGGACACTCACGTGTTTTTAAAGAGAGGTCACAAGTCTCTTCTCACTAAGAAACTGTTTAATATTAAAGACTTTTTTAGGCATGTGCTTTCCAGTGATCCAGAAAACATCTAGCACTGGGAATCCCTGGAACCTGATGATGCCAGAGCACTGTGAAAAAAAATATGCAGCAAAAGAACTGTTGAGTCTGTGCCATCACCAGGAAAAAAAATACACAGTGCAACCATAAAGCAATGAAGATGAAAGAATAACTATGAGTATTTCCAGTGCCAATTGAAAAATCCAGAGAAGGTCAATTGCACATTATCCCATCTAATCAGCAGAGGATATATTTGCCCTATAAGCACTTTGTATTTTACAGCAATAAGTGTATTAGAATATGATTTTTTTCTACAGTAAAAACAGCAAACTATAAAAGGAAAGCAGAAAAAATTGCTTTTTTATTTCTCTGAACAAAAAGGCCAAGACAGTAAGTGTTAGTTCAGGAAGAAATAAAAAGGGGAAAACAGGAAAAAGCCCTCACTAAACCCTCAGAATGAAGTCTCTACTCAAAATAATTGTATATGATTAAAAAAATAGAGTGAACAATCACTGATACATTGTCCCTATCCTGTACAATTACACTCTGTACAATTGTACTCTACAATTACAGCCTTTGCTTTTCACGACACTATTAATTATTTATATATTAATATATTTATATTAATATATTAATATATTAATATATTTATAAGAATATTATTATATTAATATATTTATAAGAAACAACTGTCTCTTACAGTATGTTCCTGTGTCTTTGTTATACCAGACCTACACAAACATCAAGGGATGATAGGAAAGCACAAAGGCAGCTATTAAAATATCACAGAATATCCATTAGGTAGGAGAATAAGTTGATAAGGGAAAGAATGGAAGAGAATATCTCCAATTTCAAAATCAGAGTAGTTTTCTTCAAGAACATGAACATCTATGCTTGTCAGACAGTACTGAGGCTTGGAAAAACACCTCCAGGCTAGGAAAACACCATGAAACACTCACTTATAACCAGATTTTAACTGAATGTGCTCATTATTTGTACATGGGTTGCAGGATATCATTGTTGAAGATTTTACATTCAGACCAGACTATTTATCAAGTGTAATTAATGTGTCAGACTTTAGTTTGAAAACCTTGCACTGATAATACTAGTTTCTCTACCCTAAGTTGGATTATCCACATGAGGTTTTTAGCAAAATAACTGTAAAGAAGACTAAAAATATGATGGTTTTGTTCTTTTCCTAGCTCAATCTCCATATCTTACAGGTAGTACATGGCACAATAAAACAAAACAGTCCCAGTACCATTTCACTTCACATGAACCAAAAGAAGCTACAGAATAAAGTAAAAATCTCACAGAAATGGGATTTTAAAAGGCAGCTAGAGGACTGATGAAGCACTGCAGAAATCTGTACTTGTTTCAGTTTTAATCCTTGTTCCAAAGATCCTACTTCAGACACATGTGACACAGCTAAAATTTGGACAAAACCTTGAATGCTTTTACCATTATGACTCAATTCCCATATGGCATGAATTTACCTTGAGGCTGGCACACCAAACCAAGGTTTGAAGTCTTTAAGCAGTGGAAAGCAACTTCATGTAATAGAAAGGTTCAGCATTCAAGCTGAGCTCAGCAAAAGCTTGCAGACAAAAGTGTAACTTCATAAATGTCAATTTGTAAAAAGAAGAAAAATCCCTCAGACTTCTTTTCCTTTCAGAAGCAGGGGTCCCAGTAGCACCACTCTGAAATGATAGGAGTGAACATTTTCCCTCATTTGAGGAGAGGTGATAATTTGGAGCTCTTTGTCACATTCCTCAGCAGCTGCAGCCCATTTTGCTCTGGAAGGAGTGTGATCCTTGAGTGGAGCAGGGCTGCATCAGCAGGCCTCACACAGAAGAAATTATTTCTATTGCACTTAGAAGGGTACCCTAGTGCAGAACCCTAAGAAAGCCAGCTCTGCAGTCAGCACCATGTTTTGAAGGTCAGAGGTTGATGTCCCAAAGATGGGGAGACAAAGCTGTCAGGAAGCATTTCCTTGACATGATGGCACCGATTCATTCTACAGCTCTTTGTAGCATCAGTGCTCACACCTGGATAAATCCTCTTTACATTCAACTCTCTCCTGCTTTCTTTGTGGACTGAAAAGAAATAACCATAAGAAATACGGAGACCATATTCTACCATTTCTACCATAAGAAATAACGGAGTGGTCAGATAAAAGAAAAGTTCTGTTAAACCACTGAACAATACTTTAAGAAAAATGATTGCAATACATTCTTTCCAACAATAGCTTGCATTACTACATGAAGTGGCAGTAAAAGACTGGCAGACTTAGCCAAATACTTCCAGTTCATAATCTTAGGTCTGAAAACAGGAAAAATATTAACTCAAGGTCAGCTCCAGTAAACAGAAATCTCAATTCTTACAAATGAAATTCACATTCAAATCATATCAGTCAGGGTAATATTTTATGGTATGTGAAGTATTGTATCACTATTTGTCTCAGTGACTGAAAGATTTTTGCAGTTATATAATATGTATTGAGACATGTTCAGGAAATGTTTAAGGGGATTTTCACATAATTATAATAATTTATCTAATTTAAAATCTCAACTGGTTACTATCAAATCATATATCCTCTTTCAATTTGCAAAATTAGCTGTAGATTAAACATATTAGGTAGGATTGTCCCGTGTAACATTAACAAGACTTGTTCTCTATCCTGTGTTGGTGAAGTCATCTGGTAATTGAGTTTCTTTTTAAAGTACAAGGGCAGCAGAGTGTAGCCTAAACACTCTCACATCCCATCATCCCCATCATTAAAAACCCCAGTTATTTATCCAGACCTTGAAAACAGAGCTCCTGTGTTGGCTGGTAATTGAGTCTCTCTCCCTGCACAGGTACTGTTTGAGAGAACTGCAGCAGTACAGAAATGCAACATTTATTCTTTCCAACTCTCTGGCTATTTACAGTATCACACACCTGAAATGATCACAGATGCAAGCCTCTATTCTTGAGAAAGCTCAAAGTATAACTTTTTATCCAAGAAACTATTTCAAGTAAAGAGACAAAAGTAACCTTACCTCTGAACAAAGAAAAATAGAGGGAGATGAGGAAAAAATGTGGTGGCTCCAAGGTCCCCAAGAAACCACAGCAATCCTCCACAGCATCCCTATACTCTGTGCTTTATGCAAAACCTCCCTGAACTTTCCATTCCTACTGCAGTCAGCTGGAGGGTTGCCATCCACCTTCAGGGGGGATGCTGTTCCAATCCCACCCTGTTTCTTCACCTCCTGTTAAATTACTTCAAAACTCACAAGGATGGCACAGAATCAGAGAAGAGAGGGAGTCCTCTAAGTGTTCACAGCTGTCACAAAAGCATAGCATGACATTGAGCTTTGAAAGCTGTGTAACTTGAAGTAATTATTTTTTTTTAATTTTGTTTCATAGATTTCTCAAAGGAAAATGTGAACATCTGGGATTTGGCTGTACCAGTATTTTCTGTACTCCTAAAACACTCAGTGCTTTATGCCTAGCGATGCCACTTTATTTTAAAGTGAAGAAAACTTGTAAAGGTTTTTATTTTTAAGATGGACAGAGATTATTGCATTTCAGTGAACTCAGGTAACTACTGGAGCATAACAGTTGCAATTATTTCTTAGAGGTTAAGTCCCTCTTCATTCCTTATGGACAGGGAGAATATGGGTTTGGGTGAACTGTTTCCACTAAAGGCAGGAAAATTGCATGGACTTAAAAATCTATAGGTCTCTGCTGAAAACGGACATCAGCAATTACTCTGTGTTTTAGAATGTAAGTGAAGGCCATCAACCACATGTAAGTATAACTACATGTAAGTGAAGGCCAGCCACAATCTCCTCCTTTTAATTCCTTAACAGCCAAAATCACTTCATGATTCATTTTTCAAAGTATGTGTTATGGACAACTTCTGATTCATTGTTACTGTGCTGGCTTAGAATAAATCTTCTGGACTCACATCACAGAAGAAACCAATTTGTAATGAGTGCATAATTACTGGAGGAAGAAACACCGGCCTTTAAAAACACCTCTTGCTCTGGAACTTCTTCTAAGTGAAGCATCCCACAATATTTTTGTTTCTGTGAGAAACCCCAGACAGAATTCTTTGAGATGTTTGGTTTGGTATTTGAAGATTTTTTTTTCCACCAAAAGTTCTACTGCAAGCTACCTCAATTATCATTTTTTAAACCCAATTTTAAATGTATACTGTTGCCCTGAAAACTCAGCTTCTGAGCTTGCTAACATAGTTTTCTAAGGACTTTCCCAGGACAGTAACTGTAAACATAGATATGTGTACATTCTTTCTGTTCCACATCTTGTGATGGGCATCTCTCATGGCCAGTGCAGTGAGAAAGTGTTATCCTGACCATCCAATCCCTGGCCGTGGTCAGAAGCCTATAAATCCTGGGAGGAAAAATAAACTTTCTCTTCCTTTCACCACACCTCGACCTGTGTCCGTGTGATCTATTCAGCACCAGCGGCAACATCTGGTGACCCCTTACGTGTGTTGCAGGTGACGGTTACAGGGTACTGTCTAGCCTGTGGCTATGGCTGTTTTTGGGCTCTCTCCTACGGAGGGCCTGGTTATGGAAATATGGCGTGCGGTGTTTCATCAGAGAGGGACTGACGTTTCGAATGCTGAGTTTCAGCGATTGTGTGAGTATGGGAGAATTGAGGGTTTTTTCCCTGTGGTTGAGGCGATTTTTTCGAAGTCGGCTTGGGACACTTTAGGCGATTCCCTGATCGAGGCTCTGCTGATCAATTATGAGCCCCGGCTGGTCCAGCTGTTGGGGATCTGGCGAAGGTGCGGCGGCATTCTGAGGAGCTACGCGTCCTCTTCTGCCAGATCGAGAGCTGCTTCCTCTGCCCTGGGTGAGAGGTCTGGCTCTGGCTCCGACTCCGGCTGTGGCTGACTCCAGCTGTGGGAGTGGGGCGGGGCTCTCCCTCTCCCGCGGTGGCACGGAGCCGGGGGGCAGCTGTGTCTCGGGTCCCGCGGTCGGCTCCCCCGGGATCGCTGGGGCCCCCAGCAGGTTGAACGGGGTCCCTGCGGAACCGGTGGGCGTGACCCTGCCTCGGCCAGCACCCTGGAGGCATAGGCCTGAGGTCGGGTTGGATCCCGGGCAGTGGGCCATCGGGGGCGCCGCGAAACCAGGGGGCGTAACCCCGCCTCGGCCAGCACCCTGACGGTGCGGGCCTGGGGCGGGGTCGCCTCCTTCGTGTGCCCTCCCAGCGCAGACCAATGAGGGGCTGCCTGAACGGGGGGCGGCGCCGGCCCTGGGGGATACCTCAGGGATGGTCCCATGTCCCTGCTTCAGCTGGGCTGTGACCTGCCCCACGGTGGGGGACGGGACGGGCCCAGGCTCCTCGCCGGCGGCCGCGCACACTGTTCCAGTGGAGGAGCGGCCGGTGCCGCTTCTTGGACCTTTTGCCCCTGAAGAAACGCTGTTAGGGGCGATTCCGAGTGCTGCCCCCCCCGCGCCAGATTTGTGGGTCATGGGAATGGGTGCTGCGAGTGGTGCAGACGCCAGGCCAGGTTCTGCCGGCCCCATGCTGCGGGTTTCCCCTCCTGCGAGCCCGGGTTGTTCCCTGGCAGCAGAGTGGGACGGTACCACAGCTCCATGGGTCCTGTCTCTACCGGATCCTTAGTCCCCCCAGGCACTGGAGGTGGGTCGTGCCAATCTGGCTCCAACCCACCCCGCCATGGGTTCCCAGGCATCGCTCAAGCCTGCGGCTGGAGCCGGCCCTCCCCTGTCGCCTCCTGTGGCCGCGGCAGACCAAGGTCCTGCACTGTTTACCACTGGCTCCGGTGGTGCTGCCGCGGGGGCGAAGCCGGTGGCCTCCACGGACAAAGGGTCCCAGGCTGCTGGAGCCTTTTCGGCTGGCCTGTGGACCTTGTCCTCTTGTCAAATGGCTGTGCAGCTGAGCGTATCAGGCATTCCATGTGCTTCCGAATGCTTTGATCCGGTGGGTGAGGGCTTGAGTGCTCTTCTTGTGGCGTGGTTGAATATCACTGCCCAAGGCACCATTGCTTACCTAGGGGACGTTGATTCGGATTTCCTGGGGTGCATTTCTGCCATGGGTTCCACATTCACCCCTCCTGTTCCTATCCCTGCGGGACCTGGATTTGCTCACTTTGTGCCTTTTGAGTTTTATGTTCACAGAGCTGAGATCCAGCTGCGGGGAGATGGTGGCTTCGGGTTCCCCGGACCTCCCTGGGTTCACGGACTGCTGTTCTGACAGCCAGGGATCATCCTGAACGGGTCTGCACCCGGTCCATCCTTGGTGAGATGCTGTCAAAGATTAGCCTCCACAGGCTTTTTGACACTGGCAGGGACGTCATGATTGTCGGGCCCCCAGAGTGATCCTTGGACCCAATGCTGACACATTCAACACAAAGAAGAACTTGAGACTGAGTCTTTGTTCAGCAGATTCTATTTTCCTTTCTCATGATAGACTAGTCACCCTCTGTGACTTGATGCAGGAACAGTTGGATCACAGTGATCTGGAGTTTCAACCAGTCCCTGGGACATTCCTGTTTTCTGTATCAAGAAGAAGTCTGGGAAATGGAGGTTGCTACAACACCTCCAGAAAGTTACTGCTATGATGGAAAGCATGGGGATGTTGCAGGCTAGCATGCCTTCACCTGCCATGCTTCCTGCTGATTGGCTAGTCCTCATTGTGGATCTGAAGGATTTTTCTTTGCAATTCCTTTGCATCCCGATGACAGACTGAAATTTGCCTTTCTGGTGCCAGCTATCATTAATGCTGAGCCCACACAGAGATATCAATGGAGATTTTGCCATAAGGCATGCAAATTTGCCGGCATTTGCTGATGATATGGAGCTGCAAGTGACTCCAGAAACAACCTCCTTGAGATTATTTGAGGGTCAAAATAGTTTTTGGGACCAACAGTCCCACATCTGGAGGTGCAATTATTTTTTTTTGCATTCAGTGCACACACTGCATGAATGATGTCCAGATATTAATGGACTTTTACATGGTTGTGTCCCTATATGGGACTGACCACGACACAACTGTCTCCCTTGTTTGGTCTATTAAAGGGGAACTCTGATTTTAAAGTCACCTCTGATACTGACCCCACATGCACAGTTGGTGCTGGAGGAGGTTCTGCGAGCAGTTTCTGCTCCTCCAGTTTTTTACAGTAATCTTTCCATTGATGTCGCTGGTTTTTTTTCATTGCCACTCCAGATTTGCATTCCACAGGTATCATTGGCCAATGGAAACACTGGAAATGTCATTGCTACTTGGAAGGATGGATCTGAGCGGCAAGTTTTAGAGAGTCATGAGGCTGGATCAGCCCAATTGATGGAATTACAGGCTGCTGTCATAGCATTTCATAAGTTTCCCTGGGCACCTTTCAATTTGGCCATGGATTCTGCCTCTGTGACCAAACTGGGAGTCATCCACAAGCAGGTGTTGATGTTGGACATTTGTTTCATTTATTTTTTTTGGGTTTTTGTTGGTTTTGGTTTTTTTTTGTAATACCAAAAGGGTAAGATATCACCCTGAAATTACAGCCTTCTGATTGTATGGAGTATTGTATTTTCCTGTTATTTATCCTTTTGATTGTTTATAATGTTGCTAGTTTCTTTGTTCATTTTTCTTTTTTCTTTTCTTTTTGTTAAACCAAAAAGGATGAGATGTCGCCCTGAAAACTCAGCTTCTGAGCTTGCTAACATAGTTTTCTAAGGACTTTCCCAGGACAGTAACTGTAAACATAGATATGTGTACATTCTTTCTGTTACACGTCTTGTGATGGGCATCTCTCATGGCCAGTGCAGTGAGAAAGTGTTATCCTGACCATCCAATCCCTGGCCGTGGTCAGAAACCTATAAATCCTGGGAGGAAAAATAAACTTTCTCTTCCTTTCACCACACCTCGACCTGTGTCCGTTTGATCTATTCAGCACCAGCAGCAACAGTATACTACAAGAAGAAAACTGAAATTATTTGTGTGACTTTTCTACCTTTGCAAGCTGTTTCAGAAGATGAAAGGCTCAAATACCAGCAGGTAATTTTATGTGACCTGCAGTGACAAAAATGTTCATTTAGAGATTGTGGATTGCAAATACGAGAATGGCTGTATAAACCAAGATTTTTAAAACATGATAGAGACAGGGACAACTTTAAAGGCTTTCATTTTCTAGAAAATAAAACCTGCTCTGCAAATGTTGTTACCTCTCTGTAAAACAAATCCCAGTAGAATGGCATAGCTGCCAGTCACTGCCACATTTAAGAAAAAAAATCTTGATTTGCTTTCTGAGCCCCCAGCACATTAATTTCTTAATTTCACTTTTCAGACAGTCAAATGATAAAGAAGCCAAACAACTCTTCCAAGTCACACACTGAAGCAATGCCAGAGCTGAATGTGAACCTGGCTGCTCATTATGCCCAAGACAGCAATACAGAATTTTCCTCAACACATTTTTTGATTAGGAGTGATTTTTTCCATAAAAAAATCAATTTAAAATGCAAAATCAGTCTTGTGCAGAATCCTTCTGCATTACCAAGGTGTTGTAATTACAAGTAGAATTCAATTCCCTCACTGCTTGAGCATTAATTGTAATTTTGCTCTACTACAGTTTGGGAAAAAAAAATTCAAACTTCATTAGACTGAAAATGAATATCAAGGGGAGTGATTGCAACTCATTTATTATCTTTCCAACTGCTTTTCAAGGAGAGTGGTTTACCAAAACTGTAATGTTTCTCTGTTTTCACATTTGATGTACATGGTTTTGGATATTCTATATATTCTTTCTTCTAATATTTAGAAACAGTTTTTGCTGAATGCAACTTTTTAAACATAACAGTAATTAATTTTTTTAAATTTTATTTAATTTTTTTTTTAATGCATAAGCAAGTTGCAACTCTCCTTGCCTATAGTTTGACTTCTACCAAGCTCGAGTTCCTTAAACTTCACACAACTTTACTTTCCAGTGCGGGAAGTTCCATGAAAATGCAAGATCCTGGCAAAGAGGTTTGGGCTTTTTTAATAATGAAATGAAGATTACATAACCTGTCACATGGACCCAAAATACAGACAACGTAGGGTGGCTGCACAAATACCATTTCTGTTTCTAGTTTTGGGTGTTTTAAAACTCTCACTAAAGTGTGGTAAAACAAAACCAAACCAAGCAATCTACATTTTAACAATTTTATAATGAAGTAATAATTGAAAATTCAAAACCAGGGAAATATTGGTGCATTGTTCTCTTGGTACTTTTGGCCAGCTGAGGAGTCAGTTTAAGGCTATATACAGTAAACTGGTTTTTATTCATATATAATATGGAGCTGTAAAGTAACTTCTGGATCTAACTGCAGCACAGCAGCAAATACATTTAGAGTAGGATGTGCAATGAATAACAACACAAGATGGACTCAAGCCTACATCTCTTTTACTATTTCTAATATAAAGCTTTTGCTACAATGGAGAACACTGAAGAAATTGTTGCTTTCTAGTTAAATAGCAAAAAACAAAATTAGACCTTCTCAGCTCATCTTTGTACTCAGTGTATGCAAGTAGAGTGGCCTCAAACAGAAACAAATTCATGTAATGAATATTGTCATAAAAGCCTTGTTACCACTCTGCTCAGCTGATGTGAGTTGCATTTTCTTTGTATTTATAAAAGCCATCACAATGTCCTCATGCCTTCCTTTTAAACAGAAAAACCAAAACCCACTTCCATTTTGACTGGAATGTTTGTTGCTCTATCCCAGTCAAATACTGATTCCAAAACCAGAAAGGAGCAAAGACCTTTTTTAACAAGGTTGTCTGACAAGTTTCAGTGGAATTTAGAGCACTGACTCAAAACAAATTCAAAGCCAGGACCCTGAATGACCTGAGGTTTTCTCACCTTCTTCTTAAGCTACATGTTAAGGGTTAAAATTAAAATCCATGTTGATTAAACTTCATATTTCATATCTACATATATGAGTCAGACTACCAATAGTAATTTTTTTGACAAGCAGGCTCCTTTTTTTTCATGGTAGATCTCATCTAAATATGAGTCTTCCTATAAGAAAAAGCAAATTATAAAGAACACACCCTAACCTTTCAAAATATATCTGATGTTTCCATTTATAAAATTTCTGAAACCCCAGCTTTTTTTCATGATCTTGAGTAAAATATATTTCCTCACTCTGAGAGATTATTATTATAAATATGGGTGTGAATATAATAAATTATTAATAGAAACTCTACCTCTGTGTTTTCCCCATAGAAATCTATGACTAAAGACAAAAGAGATTAAGAAATTAATCCTAAAAGAGATGCTATGCTAAGCTTATTTATGGAGTATAACTAGTTTCAGCCTTAGATGAATAAATTGAGGCTAGATAGGACCACAGTAGGGAATGACTTTCCCCAAGAACCCAAAACTAAAGCAGAGCAGGTCCCACCTATGAGCAGCAGGGACTTGGATGCAATCTGTGCAGCAAGCCTGAGGTCCACATCCAGTCTAAACCAAGCCTCTGAGTCTTGAGAGATTTCCTTCACATCACTGTGAGGCAAACTTTGTGCCCACATTTCCCTAGCTCAATGTAAAAAATGCCTCCTGAAAACAGCTTCTCTTCAAAGGATTTCTGTCCTGCAGATCACAAGTGCTTTTCCTTCAACTCTAAAGCCAACTTTGCTGCCAGGCACAGCAGCTCCATAAAAAACCTCACCCCCCTGTAAAAGTATGTAAAAGGGATATTGGGTTTTGCTTGGGTTCTGGGTGGGTAGAAACAACAGCAATTTTCTCATTGACAAACTGCCTGCAACTTGCAGAAACTCCTGAGAACACCCAACACTATCAGACTTCAGGAAGTGAAGAGAAAAATTTTAATGGGCAAAGAGGTAGTGCAGGCTGTGGACTGAACACAGGCAGAGCCACAGAAATCTTCCAGTGTCTCACTGCTTTCCCTGTGCTTTGTCAAAAGGCTATTGACTGTTGGGCAGAAGTTCATGTAGATACTATTTACTCTGGAAAATAATTTCCACAGGGAAATTTTGACTAAAGTTGCAGAATTCTTTGTTTTCCTCCATTTGCAAATTTTGAAGAAGAGAGCACAAGGCCCTGACTCACATCTGAAAATTCATCAGTGTATACACAAAAATTTCATCTGTTTATAACCACAGAGATCTCTGTACTGAGCTCATTACTAGGATTTTAATTGTCTAAGTGTAATTACTTGCACAAGAGTACCTTTCCAGAGTTAGGTATCTGCCATGTGAACCAATTCTAATTCCTTCCTTCATTTTCCAACCTGTTATTGTCAGAACTACAGCAAAACATTTACACTATGTGTTAGAGCAATTCAGTTTGCTGCTCAGGCTATTTACTTTAATCTGAGTTTGATTTTATTCAAATTTTCGCTTCCTGAAGGAAGAAAACACAGGTCATGAGAAGCACTAAATCCCAATACTGGTCCAATGGAAACAGAGTCAGTCTTTGAAAAAATAGAGAGCTTTCTGTTAGAATCATAGAAGCATTTAGATTGGAAAAGACTTTAAAGATCATCTAGTCCAACTGTTCTCCCATCACTGTCAAGTCTAGCACTAAACCGTGTCCCTAAGCACAACACCTACACATCTTTCAAATCTCTCCAGGGATGATGACTCAAATACTGCCCTGGTCAGCCTGTTCCATGGTTTAACAATCTTTTTGCAGAAGAAATTGTGCCTAATATTCAATCTAAACCTTCCTTGGCACAGCTTGGCGCCGTTCCCTCTTGTCCTGTCCCTTGTTCCCTGGGAGCAGAGCCCAACCCCCCCCTCAGCTGTCAGGGAGTTGTGCAGAGCCAGAAGGTTCCCCCTGAGCCTCCTTTTCTCCAGTCTGAGCCCCTTTCCCAGCTCCCTCAGCCCCTCCTGGTGCTCCAAATCCTTCCCCAGCTCCATTCCCTTTTCTGAACACATTCCAGCCCCTCAATGTCCATCTTGTCCTGAGGTTCCCAAGCTGCCCCAGGATCTGAGGTGTGGCCCCAGCAGTGCCCAGCACAGGGACAGTCACTGCCCTGGCCCTGCTGCCACACCACGGCTGGCACAGCCCAGGTGCCCTTGGCCTCTTGCCCTGCTGGGCTCCTGTCCAGCCGCTGTCCCCAGCACCCCCAGGGCTGGAACCTTTCCCAGCTTTCCAGCCCCTCTGCCCCAGCCTGGAGCTGCAGGGTGTTATAAATTTGTATTGTGATATTGGCTTTCGCAGATGAATATTATATGTTAAATACTTTTTAGCTATGTATGTACCTTTTTTTCTTGCTAACAAGTCTTAAGCTTAAAAGAATTTCCTAGGTACAAGGCAAGGAAACCCCAGAGGGCAAGGACAGTGGGGCCCAAGCTGTTATCAGGAGAACAATAGAGCCCAAACTGTTATCAGCGGAAGATATGAAACCCAGCTGTCCTCAGGGGAAGGATGATGGCCCCGGACTGTTATCTGCCCTGACCATTTGCAAAAAGAAAGGAAACCAAACTCCAGAATAATGCTGACCAGCAAGAATAATGATGACCAGCAAAAAATATATGTTGACCAGCAGAAAATAAAACTGTGAAGAGCATGATCCAAGAAGGCGGAACCAGGGAGGGGACATGCTTGAATATGCATTAACCCCTCACAGCAAGGAGGGGATAAAAAGGGGATCCCTGAGATACCAGGTGTGTTCCTGGCAAGGCACCAGGGCACCCGGCCGTTTTAACCCTTTGCTTTATTTCTTATGTCTCCTAATTGTCTTTTATTTATATTAAATTATTTTTATAATTTATTAAGTGAATCTCGTTTTTAAGAAGGGGCTGGTGTGAGCCAAGGGCAGCACCCAGGACCTGGCCTTGTTGACCCTCAGAGCACTGGCCTGGGCCCATGGATCCATCCTGTCCAGATCCCCCTGCAGAGTCTTCCTGCCCCCAGCCAACCAAGACTCTTGTACAACATGGTGTTATCTGCTGCCAGCACAAATGCTGAACCTTGTTAGTCCTCCTCTGGCTGCAAGTGAATGCCATTTGTCTTGTGCTTGTGCCACCTGCAGCCACTGCCACTGTGTACATCAGGGAGTAGCCCAGCAGCAAAATCCTGTGAGCTGACAATTACATGTGATAGGCAGCACACACCAGTCTCTTTTCTGATGCCCCTGTTTGCCTGAGCATTGATATAATGCAACAAAAATTATCACAAATGGAGTAAACCTCAGCGGAAAAGAAAATTGCATAGAACACTGCTGCTAAGACCATGGTACTCTGCATGCTTTACATATAGCTCTCATTTTCTTCATGCAGCGCCCAGAAATCAAAGTGCGGCAGAATTCCACCTTTGTGCCTCATTGATGAAGAATATCCAAATAAAAATCTCAATAAATCTGGAAATGTTGATCTAAACAGCCTCAGCAGGCTGAGAGCACTGATCAGTTCCTATCACCAAAATCGTTATGCAGCAAATAACCACAGCATTAATGTGTTAACAGGGAGCTGAAATAGCATAGCATAAACTTGTTCTTGAGAACTGGAATACTTTACTACTAATACACACACTGGGGTAGCATGAAAAACAAACAAGGGGCAGGCTCCTCTACTTGGTGCCCTTTCCAAAAAATTCCTGCAGTGTCATCCAACAGTTTACAGCAAGGGTTGCACTCTTCGGCCAGCAAACTTTGGTTTTGCCAGTGGAACAGATTGCAATTGACAGGTGAGAAAAGTTATGCTTGTACAACTGAATAATTCAATTTTCTACTGATTCTTAATTTAGTACTTCAATGGTTACCAGGCCAACATAGCACCTGCTAACTAGATACCTGAAATTCCCTCCATGGAAATGAAGAAAGTCTTGGCCTGTGGGCTTGCAAAGGCAGCTGGCAACAAGTGAGTCAGTACAAGGTCAAAGTGACATCTGCTTTTGTAATGACCCAACCTGCCATTAACTACTGCCCATCCTCCAAGCAGTTCCCACTTTAGATGTCTGTGGTGCCAGGTTTTCCTTGGGGATTCTGCTTTTAAAAACAGTTAACAATCCAAATTGGAATCAAGATGTATGGAAAGCCTGGAGTTTGTTTGTTATTTGGCCTAAAATCTGATGCAAACAGATAAAACCTGTACAATATCTTCAGAGGAACTTACACACAACAGTAGATTCTCTTGGTTCTTCAACAGACTCCATATTTTGGTAGGTCTGTGCAGTCAGGTGAGTTCTAGCAGCTCATGTGCAAAATAAATAAAATCAGCCTGGCTTTTATAAAGTAATTTACCTGTAATAACCATGAATTTATCATGGTGTTTCAGATTCTGGTGGAGAGAATGCATTTATTTCAAGTGAGGAGAAATGGATTAAATCTTTAAACTTTGTGTCTGGGTGTTGGGTTAGGTGTCCTTTTTGTTTTTTTTGGTTTTGTCGTTCTGGCCTGCCCGTGGAATTTTTACCCATTAGCTGCGGAGACAACCTAACTGTGGGTATTTAGTGGGTGATTGATAAAGGACAAAGAGTGGCCGGGCCCAGGGAGGGGAAGGGGACAGGAAAGGAGGGTGGGGACAGTTTTTGGCTGGCTTTCTTCGGCTTCGGGAAAAAGACATTTTAGTTTTTGCTGGGTCGTGGAGCTGCTGCGGTGGAGAGAAGGGAATTTTTCGCCATCACCCAGACGGAGCTGCTGCTTCTTCTCCTTCTTCCCTCTTCGTTGGTGGCCTTGCACCCCCTGTCTTGCCGGGACGTGTGGCAGTGCCAGGCACCGCTGTGGAGCTGCTGATCCACCTCAGCCACCAGCCCAGGATCTCAGCTCATCCCTGCTGTTCCAGCCGACTGTTCCTCGGAGCCCTGCAGGAGCACCGGGACTGCCTGAGGGGTTTGTGAAAACAAAGCCTCTCCTCCATCCCGTCTCAGCCGAGAAGACTGTCCCGGGGCCCCTGGTTCTGTTTTCTTGTTAATGCTGTAGTTATTGTTGTTTGTTTGCCTGGCTATACTAGTAAAGAACTGTTATTCCTATCCCCAGATCTCTGCCTGAAAGCCCCTTGATTTCAAAATTATAATAATTCAGGGGGAGGGGGTCTACATTCTTTCCTCCCAAGGGAGCCTCCTACCCTCCCTAGCAGACACCTGTCTTCTAGAACCAAGACACTGGGCTAACTCTAGCTGTTGAGCTATGGCTGTTCAGTTTCAAAATGGAAATCTTAGCATTTCATCTCACTTAAAATATACAAGCACTGCTTTCTGAAATGCACAAGGGTTATTGCACATAACATGACCCTCAATGAAAGGCAGGGGACTTAAGCTGTTAGCAAAAGTTTGCAGTGATTTTTTTGATAAAATGTTTTAACAAAGCACTTTTCCACATGAAGGCAGAGTTTCCTAGGATTCCTACCAGCCTCTAAGCAAATCTGTGGAAACATAATAAAAGACCAGACAGAAAAGCTACCAATTATGAAAGAAGGGTAACAAAGGAAAAAAAATAAGCAGTGAAGGAGATGGAGGAGCAACAACCTATGAAACAAATACCCAAATTAATTATGCTTCAGGAAGTGTGACTGCACTGCCATAGAGGCAGGAGAGTCTCCCTGCAGTACAGGTCTGTTTGCTCATGATTACAGTCCTGAAGCTTCTAGCTGTTGTGAATTCATGTTGTAAATATTGGCTTTTCACAATTATTCTGATAAATATATATTATATGCTTTCACTATATTCTTTTCCCTCTTAGCTAGTTATAGGCTTAGATAGGAATTCTGAATGGTAAGGATATGTTTCATCCGGACAAGGCAAGACAATGGGAGGTTCAAGCTGTGGAAAACAGGCTGTTATCAGCAGCAGGAAATGGAGAGCAAACTGTTATCAAAAAGCCAGTACCAGGACGTGGGCAGGGGGGGAAAGATAAGCCCAGCTGCCCTCAGAAGAAGGATGAGGGGCCCAGACCCTTATCAACAACTGACCATCTGCAGAAAAAAGGAAACCAGACTCCAAAAGAATGCTGACCAGCTAAAATAATGATGACCAGCAAAAAAATTATGCTGACCAGCAGAAAATGAGACTGTGCAAGAGCATGATCCAAGAAGGCAGAACCAGGGAGGGGACATGCTTGAATATGCATTAACCCCTCACAGCAAGGATGGGATAAAAGGGGTATCCCTAAGATACCAGGTGTGTTCCTGGCAAGGCACCAGGGCACCCGGCCGTTTTAACCCTTTGCTTTATTTATTTTGTCTCCTAATTGTCTTTTATTTATATTAAATTCTTCTTATAATTTATTAAGTAAATCTTGTTTTTAAGAATTTTGGGGGCTCTTTCTGGGATAAGCACCTCACCTCTGGGACCACCGGAGATCCAGAACGGGGAAACAGGCACGCCCCTGCTGAGTTCAGCAGACCCCGCTCCATTTCTCCTAGCATGGGCCAGCGGCTGCAGGTCAAAACCCAGGACAAGAAGGAGAGGGATAAAGCAAAGGAGAGGGGAAAAGGCTCCCTAAAAACCGCGGTATTTTTGCTCCATAATTCTTGTGCACGAAGACCCAAAGAAGAAGACGGATTGTAAGTAATCTTTGGGGGAGCAGGAAGCGGGGGTTGCAAGATACCCCCGGGGTTACTGGGACTGGGTCTCAGGGGAGGGGTTAGCCCCTTGGGAAAGGGAGCCCAAGGTTTTCCTGGCACAATCCACTGGGAAAACAGAGTAAAATGTGGATTCTCTAAAACTTTGTCAAGTTGAGGATTAAATCCAAGAAATTTGGACTTAAAACTGCCAAATTGAGGAATAATCCAAGAAATTTTAGATATTTGACATATTACAGTGCCCACGGGCGTATATTAACAAGTACCTGGGAAGTAAAGAGCACCTTATTGTCTTGTTGTGACTGGGTGGAGTTGAATGAACAGATGTGAGAAAGCGTAAATAGGTGTGATTGTTGCGTTAAAGTTTGGTTTTTTTTGGAATTGTGTTGCTAAAGAGGAAAGGTTTCCTGTGCTGTGCTGGAGTAAGAGTGAACACGGGTCGATGTTTCCACAGGGACTAGATCACGGTGGGGACACATGGAGTGATTCGCTTCCTCCCTGCGAGCTCCTGTCATGGAGCCCCGGGGGGGGACAAACCAAAACTGGGATTTGTAGCCCAGGAGCCGCGGGGGTGCTGTATCAAATCTGTTCTCAGCGGGTCTGGTCTCAGAGTAAAGCCAAGGTTGTCTTTAGTGGTGATGGTCCCTCCGCACCTTTCTTCCCCCCCTGGGCAACAAGAGCTGCTTGCGGGGGAGGGATCGCTTTGGTGAGCTGGTATGTGGTTCAGCGTTTGAAGTTGTTTGTTTTTTGGTTTTGTTGGTTTTTTTAGAAGTTTTTTTTGCCCCACTGTGGCGGCGGTGAAAGGTTTTCCTGGGAGATCGTGCTCCCAGGGCTACTCCCTGCCGAGCTATTGGGACGGAGAGGCGGGTCAGCCTCAGGAGTGCAAGGGAACTCCTGGAGCTCCGGCTGGCGGTGAGTCGGGCCGAACCCTGATAAGATCAGGCACGGAGGGTGCCCTGAGGGGATGAGTTCAGCCTATCCCTTTTGAGTAAAGTGAGGACAGGGGGCTTCTAAGTCTTGGTGCCCCTGGATTGTTTAAACTTATTTTGGAGCTCTCAAGCCGCAGAGCTGTGTTTAGGCGGCTGCAGGCAGGCTGGATTGAACCACAGATGCTGGTTCGGGTTCCCTGCTCCAGGCACAGGGGGATCAGAGGAGCTCTCAGTGACTCCTGGAACCTCCTGAAGCTGTGAAACAGGCCGGGAACATGCCCAATGGTGAGAGAGCTGGGCGAGTCCCTCTGGGACCCAGGTTTTCTATGCCGGGGTCTTATGAGACCTTGGGCACATTAAGTTCTGTGATTCCGAGAGTAAAGACTGGTGTCAGACTGTCTCAGAGAGCTTTTTCTTAGCCAGATGTGTGAGTGAGATATAGAGCAGTACTGGCGTATGGTATCAGCTCCAAACCAAGGGAGCTGCAAGTTGCAAGCCTTTGTTTTCCCGGGTTCTGAGAGAATTCCGTGTGTGATTGTGTTGTGGGCTTCTGCAGCAGTAAGCTGTGTCGGTGATTAAAATTTGAGATTTCAGGAAGAGCAGAGAAGCTTTGGAGAGAAGCTTAGAAGAATTCCAAGAAATGCATCCTGGGAGAAAGTGGAAAAAGAAGTAAGCTCTGTTTGGTTTTTTGTTTTTTTTCTTGAGTGACTGCAATATTTATTTTGTAGAAAAACAAACCCATTTCTTAGTATGCCTTCCAATTTCTTTACTTTAGTGAACATCGTAGAATTTTGTGGTTGATTTTAATTTTAAAGGCAAGTTACAGTAATTTGCATAGTAGTCACTTCTTAAGGTGAAAACTTATCAGGTTGTCAATAAGTGTTAGAGCTGTTAACCCTAATGTTGTTTGTGTCCCGTGCTGATGGGCACAGCCCATGGTTCTTAACAGCAGAAGCTAAAAGCTTTGCTAAAAGCAAAATCCTGTGGATTGATGTAAATCTTTTTACTGCTGCTGAAAATTATTTTGTCTCTCTTTTCACAATATGAAATGCTGATCATCTCTCTGATGATTTCTAAAAAGAGTTATTGTGATGGTGTGTTTAAGCGAAGATCAGGCTCAGAACTGCCATGATTTCTTGTTCTTTTGAATTTGCCAAGAAAGTGCACATGTCTGTAGGAGTGCTTGTGTTGTTTTGCAGCTGTGCTTATTACAGAAGCAGAAGTGGACCCAGTTAAAAGATTAGAATTAAGATTGTTGGTGTTTCGAATTGATAAGAGAATTGTGGAGACTCTAAACTTGGGCTATTTTAATAAGTACATGTGTTAATTTAGAGATGAGTCTTATTTTGTGAAAGAAGAGTTTGAAAACAATTGTAAGACTGGTTCTTGCTATAGATTGTTCATAGTATATAAGCTGCAAGTGCTGTTGAAACATAAAGGTATTGTCAGAAACTTGTCAATGTATCTAAATGCCTGTAAAAATAAAAGACATGATCATATCTTGTCATGAGAAAAGTTACACTTGAGATTATTCACATTAAGCAGCTGTGTGAAGATGGATTCCTTTGTACCTGTAGAAGAAAATTTAGAGAAGAGTGATGTCTGTGTCTTCATTTCTAGCTTGACTGAAGATCTGTTCAAGGCAGTAGAAATAGTAATTGCAGGTTTGTTTTAGTTGGTAAAAGTAGCTGGCTTAGCTGACTGGTCTCTGTGTCTAGTGCCTTTGGGGCTTTGGGGAGGATCCCCAAAAAGGAGGTGTTAGAATTTGTAGTTGATTCTGAAGCAAAGTCATTTGTGTAGTGGAGATTCTGGAGAGATGTGGTGTAAAGAGTGCGAGATGATAGTGGCAGAGAGAGAGAGAGAGGTTTGCGATGCCTTTCATTAGAGTTGTAAAGATTTTTAGAAAGAGAGCGAGAAGTGTCTTGTTGGCTCCGAAGAGTGTGCACTGGCTTGTGAGGAGAAAAAAAACTTTCAAGCGCGATTAGAGGTGAGAATTGTGCCCAAAATAGGAGATGTTAGGAGCATCTGGAGCGCTGGGTTAGGAGTTGCTAGGTTTAGGTGTTGTTTTATTGCTTTTATGTAAAGCGGCTGTAGCAGGACCCGGTCCCTGTGAGTGGCGAACAGCGGGGCCCGGTGTGGCGGCTCCCGGTCCTCTCGCACCCGATGTGAAGGGTGCAGAGCGCGGTTCGTGAGTGGCGCTGCTGGAGCGGGACCCGCCGTGTCTGTGCCGGGGTCTCGAGGGGTGCGGGGTGCCAGGAGTGCTCGCCGGCCTGGCAGCGGTGCTGGGTGAGGGAGGTTTGGTGCTGAGGAGCGAGCTGGCCCAGCAGAGGAGCCCCAGACCAGAGTGCTGTGGACTCCGGGCTCTGCCCCTCGGCTGTGGTGGGAGCTGAGTGTGTTTAAACATGCCAGTCCTGTGTGTGAAGGGACGGCACAGCAGGGAAAGAGGGGACACGAGCTTTGCCCCAGGGTCAGCATGCAAGTGACAGCCCCTCCCTGCAGAGTGAGCTGCTGAAACAGCCTGCTTGGCCCAGAGCTGCGGCAGCAGGAGGGGGAGAGAGAGGTGGCCTGGAAAAAAAAAACCCCAAAAAAAAACTGCTGGGAATGGGAAAGAAGGAACGGAACAAAGGCCGAAGAAACAGACCGTTGTATGATGAGACCAAAGCAAAAGTAGTCTAGCTCATTAGGTTCTGAAAACCTCATCAAAGTGTTTAATTTCTTGAAATAAGATCTCTTTTTCTCTTATTTTTTTTTCCCTTTCTTTCTTTTACTCTTGTTGTTAAAAGGAAGGGGTTTGTTCTAAGAAACTGATAAAAGAAGTTTGTGAAGCTAAACAAGTAAATATTAACCAAAGGGTAAAAAGGTAATGAATGTGATTTATTTGAAGTCAAAACTAACCTAGCCTTCCTTGTCTAACTAATTTGAACGCGCAGAAAGAGATTGGCTCCTATGTTAACTGTTAAATTTTGCTTAACCCAAGAATTTTAAAGAATACTGATAGAAAATTTTGATGTGATGTTTTCATTCTCCCTGTGTTATTAAGAAATTGTTTTCAGGTACTACTGATAATTAAGGCAGAGAAGCTGCAATCTGGACCAAAGAGTGAAGTTAGATTCACACCAATAAGATCAAAAGACCTGAGGACTGGACTGTAACACCCAAACCGAGTGATACAAACTGGACTCTTGGATAGAGGCCGGCGGTAATGAACTGAAACAATCCAAATGATCCAAGGAATGAGCTAAGAATCACGCCTAACTGAGAAGTAAGACCAAGCCTGTATCAGTAGTTTCAAGTTCTGCCTGGACAAGTTCTGGGACACTTTCAATATCCGCCTTGGGGAGGAAAACTCCCACTCCAAACAGGAGGACTGGGGCTGTTTTGGTTGGGAAATCCTCGTATATTTTTGCTTTTGCTTGTGATTTGTATAAAGGAGGGGGGGAGAACCACAACTTCCATCAGTGCCACATCATATACCTTGTCCAAATCATCCCAATACGGGACATGCTATCTGGATTAAATATAAGTGTTTAAATTAGAGAATAATAGGTATTATGGTTCACAAAGTTAAGCCTCTCGTTGCAGGAAGTGTTGGGTGCCAAATCTATTAAGAATAACTTAAATGATAACTTTTTTTACAGATGAGAAATTACTAGTGCGTGTTGAGTGGGAAGTACCTGAGGAACGGTGGGAAACTGCTGTTAAAAGGTGTCAAAAGAAATTTGCTTGGAAATTACAAAAGAGGAAGTGACAAGGAAATAGGGGGCAAGACCAGACTGACCACTACAACTCACCACCGAGAAGAATATAAAACACCTGCTGTGAGCTGCAACCTCATAGGCAGGATTGGTGGGGGTGTAAGTCATACTGGACCCCTATTATTCCTTCTTCTGTCACTTATCCTTTTCCCTTTTGGGACACCAGCAAAGCCATGTTACAAATGCTATCAAAAGCTTTACATGGAAAGACACTGGGGTTTCTTTCTTATTACCCACACCAATATCAATAGTCACTGCTATAACCCATCCAAGTTAAGTGCCTGTATACATAAATGGGAAAAATATTGGATCACAGAAAACTTAGGAGTCAGTGGTACTAGACTGGGAAGCACTTGCCCAAAAAGGGAAAAATGGATTTGCTTCACGGGGGCGGTCAAGGGAGAGACCCAAGATTTGATAAAAGAGCAAGTGATAAGAAAAAAGATAAAACCAACACAGAAACCTAAACCTAACTTAACCTCACGTCAGGACCTGTATGCAAGGCTCAAACAGCAATTAAAAGAGGAAATAGATATCTCGAGACTAGGGAAAAACCTGTTTGTGGATTTAGGGGAGAGGATAAGTAAAGAACTTAACATAACAAACTGCTGGGTCTGTGGAGGAGCCTTGATGACGGAGGAATGGCCATGGAAAGGTAGTAGCATAGGCCCAGTGGAACTCCTTAAGTGGAACCGGACCAATATAAGAGGGGGGACTCGACCAGAAGGATGGATTCTAAGTTCAACAGTGATAGGGGAAGAATGTTTATGGCAAACTGGTAAGGAATTTATTAAAGAAATAGGGAAAACTCCCTGTAAAAGGTATAAGGTTAGCAATGGAACTTCTACATGGTGGATCCCAGAGGAACCAACTCTGTATTGGACTCAAGGAAAAGTAAAAGAAAAGAATTGTGTGTATGATAATCGAACCAGACTCTTCAGATGTAATGGTAAAGGGAAAAATCCTTAGTCTGGAATCCCAGAAATATCTAAATTTGGGGAAAATATAAATCAACAGAAAAATGACTATTGGAAGGCACCAGATGGCTTATTTTGGATATGTGGGAAAAGTGCATACCCAAAGCTCCCTTCACAATGGAAAGGGAGTTGTACTCTGGGAATCATTCAACCAGGATTCTTCCTTTTGCCAGGACCAGATGGAGATCAATTGGGAGTGCCGGTTTATGACGACCTAAAAAGAAATAAAAGGGAATTGTTTGGAGGACCTCAAAATGGGGAGATGAGGAATGGCCCCCTGAACGCATACTAGAAACATATGGGCCAGCTACTTGGGCACAAGATGGAAGTTGGGGATATCGAACCCAAATTTACACGCTAAATTGCATTATAAGACTCCAAGCTGTAGTAGAAATCATAACCAATGAAACAGCTGGGGCTATGGAAGTAATAGTCAGTCAGCAACGCCAAGCCAGAGCTGCAATATATCAGAATAGACTGGCTTTGGACTATCTATTGGCTGAAGAGGGGGGTGTTTGCGGGAAAGTTAATACATCAGATTGTTGTTTGCAAATTGATGACAATGGAAATGCCGTTCTAGATATCGCTAAGAACATCAGAAAAATAGCCCATGTGCCAGTCCAAAAATGGGAGTCAATGATGACCACCAATTGGTGGAATAACCTGTTGGGGACAGAATGGTGGAAGAAGCTAGGTTTCTTCCTCCTGTGCGCTACAGCTGGTTTAATATTCCTTCCTTGTCTAATCCCCTGTTTCATCCAACTAATCACCAAAGTAGTGCAGGGCATGCAAATAGTAGCAATGCCTACAGACCCAAAATTGGCTACATCTAGAACGGCACAAAAAAATCATGATATGAAGAAAACAAAATAATGTGAAAGATCCGCTAGAAGAAGCTAAATTGATTTGTGAGAAAAATGAATGAGTGCTAGAAGCTAGGAAACAAGAATTATTGCTCAAGCCAAATGATTTATAAAAAAAATAAAAGGAGGAGTTGTTGTGAATTCATGTTGTAAATATTGGCTTTTCACAATTATTCTGATAAATATATATTATATGCTTTCACTATATTCTTTTCCCTCTTAGCAAGTTATAGGCTTAGATAGGAATTCTGAATGGTAAGGATGTGTTTCATCCGGACAAGGCAAGACAATGGGAGGATCAAGCTGTGGAAAACAGGCTGTTATCAGCAGCAGGAAATGGAGAGCAAACTGTTATCAAAAAGCCGGTACCAGGACGTGGGCAGGGGGGAAAGATAAGCTCAGCTGCCCTCAGAAGAAGGATGAGGGGCCCAGACCCTTATCAACAACTGACCATCTGCAGAAAAAAGGAAACCAGACTCCAAAAGAATGCTGACCAGCTAAAATAATGATGACCAGCAAAAAAATTATGCTGACCAGCAGAAAATGAGACTGTGCAAGAGCATGATCCAAGAAGGCGGAACCAGGGAGGGGACATGCTTGAATATGCATTAACCCCTCACAGCAAGGATGGGATAAAAGGGGTATCCCTAAGATACCAGGTGTGTTCCTGGCAAGGCGCCAGGGCACCCGGCCATTTTAACCCTTTGCTTTATTTATTTTGTCTCCTAATTGTCTTTTATTTATATTAAATTCTTTTTATAATTTATTAAGTGAATCTCGTTTTTAAGATAGCCTAAGTATGACAGCAGGTTTTAAATAAAGCTTAGCAAGGAAACATGTTTTTTCACCAAGATGACACATCATGTTCAAGGAATTATCTCCTTTCAAAGAAGTTTTTATCTGTTTCCTGTGGCTTCGGATCCAGCCTGAAATGATTGATTTCCAGAGAAATGCTGCAAAGTCCTATTCTTCTCCTGGAAACAATAGAAGAAAGCTTGAAAAGTAGAGAGACCTTTTTCAGGTATGTGTTTAGGTACAGGGAACCCCCTTTGACAAGTAAATGCCTCCTGGTCTGTCATTCCTAATTTTTTCTTACCATTCCTTTGATCTGAAGCAAAGAATCTGAAGACAGCAAAGAATCTTTTGATGTATTTTTACAGCTCTGTAACATTCCAAAGCATCTGATTACTCCATAAAACTTCATTACTCTACAACTAAAATCGCATAATCTTGCTCACATACCAGTTAGTTATCTCATACTACTAGTTAATGCAACATTGAGTGCAAATAAATCAGCTTAATTTGACAGTAATTAAGTATTGTAGTCAGAAATGAGCAAAGCTATTAATTCAGCTTATAAACCTGAAAGAAAATATACCAGGAAAGTGCTGGATACTTAAATGATTATGGTCAAAAGGCCTACAAGAAAAGCCAGGATGACAGAATAGGATGTAAGAGAACAGGGTAAATTATCTAGATTTAAATGCTTGTGTTACCAGAAGATTGTAATAAAAAGTATCATGCAAAATATAATCAGCAATGCTAAAGCTGGAAGAACAGAGCCAAATATAAATGCAAATAAATGCATTCCAATTATCTTATTAAATTTTACTGGTTTAAATAGCTCCATTGCTTAATAAATATTTTGACTATCCCCAGGATTTAATTTTCTGTTCTTAAGCTTTCATTTGCATTATCCATCAAAGTCAATTCAGGCTCTAAGCTTTAAAAGGGAAAAAGGGTTGTATTAGGTATGTCTGGTTGGTTCTGAACTAATGAATTTAATTAGGTAACCAAAATTGAAGAACCAACACAGATGGCAGAGAACAGAGCAAGTTATTACACTGTTATCTCTGTTATTAGCCATTACTAGGAATATTTTCAGATCCAAAAAGTGAATTGAGGGGTCTGTCCCATATCTCTCCCCCTCTCTCTCCACCTTCACTATGGCTGGAAATTATTTAATTTTTGTAACTAATTTTAATTAGTTCTTTTAATTGATTGCAAGCAGCACCCACTTTTATCCAGCACTAATTAAGTTTCTTCATAAAATCTTATTGTTATTTGATCATTAAATCACTCGAACATCAAGTTTGCTAAAACTAAACCTGACAAGCTTTGAAGAACAGATACAGACAGAATTGAAGATTAGACATCTGGGATCTTGAATTTATGGCCCTTAAAGGACGTTGGAGTAACCAGAAGGTTCAGAGGAGTTTAAGGCCTGGAAACTTGGAGACCTTCCTGTCTGAAGAGAAAATTCTGAATCAGCTCAAGTGGATGTGGTCTGAAGGAAAGTGGTGACAGCCAAGAGGAAAGGGCACCAAACATAGGTAAAGGAGTAGGTCAGAAACATAGGAACTCTTCTTTCCGAAGCTGTTCCCTGCTGCAGGAAACAGAAGCCAATAAAAATATAAATGGCTGAACTTATAATTGTGTTGTTCTCCTTCCAAATAACCAATGGAAAT
Organism: Pseudopodoces humilis; assembly: GCF_049639895.1. Classification (NCBI taxonomy): domain Eukaryota; kingdom Metazoa; phylum Chordata; class Aves; order Passeriformes; family Paridae; genus Pseudopodoces; species Pseudopodoces humilis. The sequence goes on along the minus strand of NC_142204.1, from coordinate 11,730,511 downwards.
ATGAATGATAAAAATCAGATGCTGAATCAGAACTGGCATAAATGAATTTTTTCCTGAGTCTAGAAGCACTAAATGTAGCCATTTAAATGAGTAAATTTCCATGAGTCAACAAGGCCTTCACCAAAACAAGGCTTGCAATATTCAAACCAAACACGTCCAATATTCAGGTGTCTGCACAGAGCTCTGATTAGAGAAGAGATTGAATGAAACCTCAGTGCTCTTGAATTTTAAGCATTTAATTCTCAATCAATGCATACATCTAACCTTATTCAGGCATTTCCTCTTAAATGAAGTGGGATTTAACATGTGCAGTAATATTTTCCCACAGCAGTTGGCAGGGGGTAGGATCTCTGACCTTCATGGGAGAATGCAAGCACCAGACTGTCCTGCCAGATTTCTAGTGCAAATCAAGTCTCTGCACATGGCTACAGTGGGAAAAGTACAAGAAAATAAAGATTCAGTATGGCAGCAGTTGCTGCACTGAGTTTATGAGTGATGCCTAATTTGCTTGCAAATGGGGTAAGAGAGGGCAAAGGAAAGCCATGAATACTGAAATATTGGGCTGCCTTCAGTACACAGAAGAGAAAGCTTTATCCTAATTTGAAAGAGGAAAGAAAAAATAAGCTGAAAAAAAATCACATATAAAATTAGGTCAAATCAGTTCCTTTATGCTTAGATATGCTGTTCAATTGCTGTAAAATTGCACTGTATTAAATGGGGGAAAAACATCATAGGTTGGACAAGTGAAGGCTCATGCAATTTTCAGCCCCTGAATTGAAATGAATTTCTGGGCATCACTTCCAAACAGAAAACAGTTTAGGTTTTTTTTTTTTCTTCTTCGTTGCTCTTTTCTGTCTTTAAATCTTGTCTTTAAATGCATATCACACACCAGTAAATTAAATTCCCCATTACACTTTTTTCTGTGCTTGAGAGAGTAATTGGCTTCAATAAAGACTGTGAAAATAGAGCTATCCATGCTGCACAGAAAATCTTCCATGCAGAATTTAACTTGGATTTGTGGATTTTTCTTTTCCTCCAGGCAGTCATTTGCTGAGGTTAATTTAATCAACTCAGGTGCTATTATGTGAACAACCAGCTGGAGGAAGTTTATTTCTAATAATCTTCAACAGATCTCTCAGAGAATATTCTTGCACATATCTGTATTACAAGCAGTATAACAGAGAGTAATCATTGTATACTTCAGTATATTCATACATTTAGTCCTGAAATTCTAGGATTAAGAATTAAAGAAATTCAGATGGGGATGTGGTTCTTTAAGCACTAGAGTGTGAATCTGCTTGTAGTCTAAGAAAACTGAAATTATGCTTAAAAAAAAAAATCTGACAAAAATCCTGTTGTGTATATGAATCTGGTGCAGTATATGTAGTAGAAAACAGCATTACTAGCCATATGAAATGGCAAGTCCTGCATTTTACTGCATGATACTCTTAAAAACAAGATTCACTTAATAAATTATAAAAATAATTTAATATAAACAAAAGACAATTAGGAGACAAAAGAAATAAAGCAAAGGGTTAAAACGGCCGGGTGCCCTGGCGCCTTGCCAGGAACACACCTGTTAGCTCAGGAACACCCTTTTTATCCCCTCCTACTGTGAAGGTTTAATGCATATTCAAAGCGTCCCCTCCCTGGTTCCGCCTTCTTAGATCATGCTTTTGTACAATTTTTATTTTCTGCTGGTCAGCATTTATTTTTGCTGGTCATCATTATTCTTGCTGGTCAGCATTATTTTGGAGTTTGGTTTCCTTTCTTTTTGCAAATGGTCAGGGCAGATAACAGTCCGGGCCCTTCATCCTTCCCCTGAGGACAGCTGGGTTTCATATCTTCCACTGATAACAGTTTTGGCTCTATTGTTCTCCTGATAACAGCTTGGGCCCCACTGTCCTTGCCCTCTGGGGTTTCCTTGCCTTGTACCTAGGAAATTCTTTTAAGCTTAAGACTTGTTAGCAAGAAAAAAAGTACATACATAGCTAAAAAGTATTTAATATATAATATTCATCTGCGAAAGCCAATATCACAATACAAATTTATAACAATACACAGCATGACCTGAGGGATGAAACTTTTTAGGCCCATTTTTGAATTTCCTTTCTGTCTACTAGGCCATACTTTGCTTATCTAGACCACATTTGAGACTGTCACATCCTGGCCTTACCTGTTATATCTGGGCCTTTAGATTATAGCTGAATACAATTTATCAAGTTCTCTCTGTGGCAAAAGACAGAGTACCATACATATACTAGTCTGGTACAAATATGACTGCAAACTACTTCTTTATATCTGTTATATCTTGTTTGCCTTTCTTGTGATCCATTCCATACCAGATTCTCTTTTAAAAATCAAAGCGCTGCAGGGTCTAATTACCAAGGCTCAGATTGGTATTTATTATGCAATTATTCATCTTTATAATTGCTAGTCCCAAGCTTCCAGGTTTTTCCTCCATAAAAAATAAAACAAGACAAAACAAACAAACCAAACAACCAAAATTCATATTTTAATTAGACTGTTTTGAGAATTTCTAAATTTGAAAATCATTCCTTTCTCATGCAGTTGCTCTTTTATTTGACAACACCTTTTAAGTAAACCAGAACCTTTCTTACCCCAGTCATGATCATTATCACTGATAATCTTCTCTCCTACTCTGACAAAGAATAGGAGCCTCTCAAGGCAGGGACTGAAGAGAAATGACCCCAGAGCTCTCCCATGAGCCAAGTTGCACACAGAAATCACAAGTTATGGAGCAAATGAGAAATTAGGCAGTGAAACGGTCCTGCAGTCCTGGCCCTGGGTTTCTTTTAAAACCTGATTTAAAAGAAAATCCTGACATTTTGTCTATGCCATGCAGCTGAGCATTCACCAGGCCATCAACATTCAACACACCCAGAGTCCTTCTGCCATGTCAAGCAACACCAGCACAGATTCTGTCTAAAATATACTTACACAACAACTTAAAGAAGTATGGAGAAAGCAGGTATGTCTCTTTGCACTGGACTTGCAGTAGTAAAGAGGAAAAATGGAAAGAAAGAAGAGCCTCTAGCCAAATTTTTGAAAGATTGTAAAATTAGATAAATTAGAGGCTCCTTCACATAAGATGTCAGTTTATCTTTAGTATAAATATTTACCAAAGAGCTGAGCCCACAGATGGTACCTGAGCAGCTCTATTTTGGCATCTCTGCTTGTACCCTGCATCACAACAGACCACAATTTCTGTAAAATAGCCAGATAGTGCTGATAGCCAGAGGTAAACTTTTTTAAACCTTAGAAACTTCACTTGAGGTGAAGTTAGTTCATTTTGCAATTGCAGGAGATGTCTGCCCTGCAAAATCCAGGGGAGCAGTGGTTCAGCTGCTCTTTGGGGCTGCTGGGGTGGGATGGGCACTGGTCTGCTCAGAGCCATCCCACCCAAACCACACTCTGGGAGTTCAAGAGTAGGAACAAAAGTATCACTACATAGCATTACACAAAAACCGTACAGCTTTCCAGCAGTGAGCTGCCTCCAGTATCTCCTCACACAGGGTACATCCCCTCCTCACGTCTCTGGGGGAGCCCCAGCTGCCCTCACCCTCTCCAGGATCCCACTCACAGTGTTGGGGGAAACAGGACTGGGTTCCCCCTGTTGGGACCAGTTGGTCCCCACAGGCCACCGGAGCCAGGGTCATCCGCCTCTCAGGGCAGTCAGTGTCTTGTCCTTTCCCAGCCCTCTCCCTGGACTGCTCACACACTTTTCCTGCAGACATGGAAGAGCCACCCTCTTCACCTTTCCAAGAACTATTTGGAGCTGTCCCAAAAGTCCTGGGGCCAAGCACTGAGAGGGGCCTCAAGGTACTCCACTGTTGAGGGTTAGGTGTCCTTTTTATTTGTTTTTTTTCGTTGTTCTGGCCTGCCCGTGGAATTTTTACCCATTAGCTGCGGAGACAACCTAACTGTGGATATTTAGTGGGTGCTCGACAAAGGACAAAGAGTGGCCGGGGCCAGGGGGGGAAGGGGCAGGAAAGGAGGGTGGGGACAGTTTTTGGCTGGCTTTCTTCGGCTTCGGGGAGAGACATTTCGTTTTCTAGGTCGTGGAGCTGCTGCGGTAGAGAGAAGGGAATTTCGCCATCACCCAGACGGAGCTGCTGCTTCTTCTCCTTCTTCCCTCTTTGTTGGTGGCCTCACACCCACTGTTCTGCAGGGACGTGTGGCAGTGCCAGGCACCGCCGCGGATACACCTCAGCCACCGGCCCAGGATCTCAGCTCATCCCTGCTGTTCCAGCTGAGTGTTCCTCGGAGCCCTGCAGGAGCACCGGGACTGACTGCCCGAGGGGGTTTGTGAAAACAAAGCCTCTCCTCCATCCCATCTCAGCCGAGAAGGCTGTCAGGGGGTACCTGGTTCTGGTTTCTTGTTAATGCTGAAGTTATTGTTGTTTGTTTGCCTGGTTCTACTAGTAAAGAACTGTTATTCCTATCCCCAGATCTCTGGCTGAAAGCCTCTTGATTTCAAAATTATAATAATTCGGAGGGAGGGTGTCCTACATTCTTTCATCCCAAGGGAGGCTCTTGCCCTCCCTAGCAGACACCTGTCTTCTAGAACCAAGACATCCACAATGAAGCAACAAGGGAGTTACAGCCAGGGGAAGTTCGGGTTCTTCCAGATAACAGGACACAAGGAAACAGCCTTGAGCTGTGCCAGGGGAGGCTCAGGGTGGACATCAGAAGGGATTTCTTAATGAAAATGGTTTTTAAGCATTGGAAGGGATTGGAAGATCAGGGAAGTGGTTTAGTCCATATCCCTGGAGGTGTCCATGGAGGGATGGATGTGGCACTCAATGAAAAGGTGGGGATCAGTCACAAGTTGGACTCGATGATCTTGGAGTTCCTTTCCAACCTAAATGGTTCTATGATTCTGTGATTAAGAATAAAGATCTAAACTGCATCAAGACGTGCCTTAAATTAGATTTGTTTGTGATACAGCGGAATAAAGATGTATGGATTCAAGCAGGCAAATGAAAAAAAGGATAGGCTTTTGTAGTGTTAGATACACTGCAATCTTAAAGCTTGCTACTATACTTGACATCATCAAAGACAAAGTTGTCAGCAAAACCACAGCAAGTTATGGGAGCAACAAATTGCTGGAATAATTCTTTGAATTGTGATCTTTGTCACATAAAATGTCAAAATAACTTGGGTCTGTTACTTAACACTGCAGGAATTATAGGTATTATTTTCTTGCATTTCGTCTGCAGCAAAACCAAAGAAAAATTAGGATTAAATGGACTGGAATATGAGTGTGTCTTTTTAGAGCCCACAGCTCTATGAAGAGCTGAAGGTACAATGCCTCAGTTGTGACAACATAGCCTGGCATGCACAAAAATGATTAATTTCTCCTTGAATAATTTCCAATTTTCTTTACACAGCTCTTACGAGCTCACAGTATTTTCCTGCACTGTGAGCACTAAGTGCTCTGGGATAACTCTGGGATAACTGGGGCGTATGCCCGCTCTATAAGGATGACGTTGTTTGAAGAAGACATAATTTCCTGTTATCACTCTCTCAGAATTAGAAATCCATAACCTTCCCCTCCACTGACAGTTATAAAAAACGTCATTAAAAATGGATATATTTGTGATGCATGTGCATATTCATTTTAGTACAGTACAATTTTTTATTCGTACTTCCTTTTTATAGACCTTGTTACCAGCAGTGTCTTGCACTTCTCAGAAATATCCTTGCATGTTATACCAGTCTTCTAAAAAAACAGTAAATGGAGAGGAAAAACACCCTCCACTGAAGTTCCTGCTCAGTCTGGGGCAGAGCCAGAGCAGCTTCATGTAGTAATTTTGACTATACTGATTTGATAGATGAGTCCCATCCAGAAAATGGGTCTTTTTTTTTGTTTTGAAAGACACAAAACACAGGAATCTGCAGTGTGGGCTGTAGAGAAGGCTTCTTTTGCCTCAGGACTGACGTGTTAATTGGAATGAGGCTAGCACAGCAGAAAGTTGATTCTCTTTACAATATGTTTTTGCCTCTGTGGTTAGGATCTGTTTTCACAGAAGAAGCTTTTTATGAACCAAGCTGTCATGTTCTGTCAAGCAATTGATGACTATTCCTATTCTCTGACAGCTGCTCCTTCTGATTACACCAATGACAGTTCGCCTCAGGATGGCTGCATCAATCTTTTTCACTAAAAATATTCCTGACTTTGATTCTCTTTTCATCTTGGGGCACAAGACCCCTCCCATCTTCAAGGGAAGTCCTATTCATTAGCTGTGCTACTCACATGATTGAAAAATACCCTCTGCATCCTGCTTACTTTCCATTCTGACAAAACATGAGCAGAGCTTTGGGATCAGTGGTATTAGCAACTCTTCTTTCCTGTACAGTGCTTCTCAAAAGGAGAAATAACAGACCCAGTCACCACATAAACCTTTTGTACAGATGACAGGGATTTGAAACATGGGCAAGGAACTTCTTTGGGTTCTCCATTTCAATGCAAGTTCAGGCAGTTGTGCAATTTTTATTTTTTTTTTTTATAGCAGAGCTTTACATACCTTTGTTACTTGAAATTTTGGGATCAGACTACAGCAGAGGTACTCAGCTTTAGACAAGGTGGTAAAGCTGATGAAAAGCCGCATCTGAAGAAAAGTATTTGCATGAGCCACTCACTGTGCCTGCCTTCTCATGGCTTTATGATCATTCCTCTTGTCACCTTTCTTTTTGTGACAGAGAATACTTAAAGAGTTGCATGTGGAAATCAGTTCTTCGACGTGCCTTTGGTTTCTTTTGGTAAAAAATGGGAGGTCAAAATTACTTAAGAACCCTTCTGTTTTATTGAGGGGAGATGGTCAGAACAGGTGAAGGTAAACACCTTCCCCTGAAAATATGTCTTTCCAGTGTTTCCTGAGTTCAAGGCTCCTTTTTCTAACAGGGAGCAAAAAGGGTGTAGTGACCTCGGAGATAAGCTATGAAAAGCTGCATTCCTACTCCATAGCAAAGTAAAGCTGCAGTGCTCCCCTGCCTAAATTCTGTGTGAGGGGAGAAGTTTAGGACCGTTAGACTGCTGCCTTTCAGACTGAGCACAGGAAAGCTGAGCTGGGAAAGCAACTTTAGGTCAGTCAAAGGAAAGGAAGACGTAAACACGTACTGAGGAATCGGCCAATGCATCTCAATTCTTCTGCAGAGAAAGGGAAAGAATTTGAGTTGGATCACAAAGCATCCCTCCAGCATTTGGTTTGATTTAATTCTATATAAGCAAAATCTTACTCTTAAAATTGGATTTTTCCGCATCCAGTTCTAAACATAACTTACTGCAATCATGTAAGTGTGCTTCTCCCTACTTCTTCAATCTTTCCTTTTCCTTTGGAAATCTACAAAGACTCTTTTATAGCTTGTCTATCAACAGAGTTGTCAATTAATCTGTAGCAAGATAGGACAATGCTCAATTCTATCTTAAAGCAAGAATGAGAGGTATGAATTAACAGAACTTGCATTGCTGCAAATTCATTGCTGGTGAGACAAGAGATGCTGGCAGAGGGGGTCCCAGTTGGCTTTCAAATCTAAATTCTTATTTTCTTGGAGGCGCAGTTAGCAAAGTGTATATATGTTTAGAGTTATAAAAGATTACCAGAATTACAAAGTTATTTAAGATCTTTAAATATCTCAGCACTGCATTAATTTTTCAGTCGGCCAAAGTTTCCAATTATGGGCTTCACAGGCTAAAATCCTGTCTCCAGCATAATTAAAATGGATTTTCTTATTGCCTTTGATAGATTCTGGATTTCACTTTTTGACGTGTGTATTATTTGTGTAAGCACATTTTTACATTTGTACTTTCAAACAACACTCAGACTTTGGCATCATCAAGGGACTCCCAAAGACTGAATCTGCTCCAAAAGTTGTGTAACCCATCTGGCTAGGACTCAGCTCATGCCCTATATATGATACTGTTGTGTTACAAGTAAACTAATTGTTGTAACATGTTGAATTAATTGTTAATGTTGGGTTACAAGATAATAGTTATTTAATATAAAGTGTTTTTAGATAATAGTTAATAATTGTTGTTAGAGAGTTAGGGTTCTCTGGGGTTTATAAGGGAACTGGGCAAAGTCCGGTGATTGGTGTGGGAAGTAGTCAAGTGGAGATGGGGATGGTGCAGGGCTGGTGGGGTATTGCGTGGTGGTAAGTTAAAAGAACACTCCAGAACATGACCTGCCAGGGGTGATGTCTGTCGCCCTGAAAACTCAGCTTCTGAGCTTGCTGACATAGTTTTCTACAGTCTTTCCCAGGACATTAACTGTAAACATAGATATGTGTACATTCTTTCTGATACATGTCTTGCGATGGACATTTCTCACAGCCAGTGCAGTTGGGAAAGTATTATCCTGACCATCCAATCCCGGGCCATGGTCAGAAACCTATAAATCCTGGGAGGAAAAATAAACTCTCTCTTCCTTTCACCACACCTCGAGCTGTGTCCACGTGATCTATTCATCTCCAGTGGCAACAGATGTCTGCACCAGAAACAACCATTGGTGGAGAAGACAACCAATCACTCAATGCCCTGGGAGAATGATTGGTCTGGAGTGAACCACACTAAAGACCAATGAGAGCCCTGGAAATGGACCAATCATGGACAAGGGGCTCTATTAAAAAGGACAGCAGGCCTTCCTTTAGGGTCTTCCCACAGAGTCTGATCTATGGGAGAGCCTTTGGCAGTGCTGTAGAAGAGTTCAGACTTATCCTGGACTCCTGCCTCTGTTGGTGTTTTTCTGTGGTTTGGTTAATAAAGGGTTTGACTTTGTTTTTCACCCAAGAAGTCCAAGCCCGTTTATAACAATACTTTCTAGGTTCTCCTAGTGGTTCCACTAGGAATGCAGAGACCCAGGTGTCAATTTGGAGTCAGCATAGGGTGGGAGCAAGAAATCACACTGTGTTCTTGAGAGAGATGCAGATCAGAAAAGGTAATTTTGGTGCTACTTGTCCCTGTGTTAATGACTCTGAACCAAAAACAATCTCCAGAAGTACACTAGTGAGTGAAGTATTGGAAAACAATGAAGCACTCATTCATGCTGGCTATTTAATGCACACTAAGTTAATTTTGATGATTCCTTTGATAAGATCGTCCTCTTAATCTGTTTAACATAGCTCAAAATTTTGTACCAGAATTAAGATTAACAAGAATTAATGGATGTTACATTGTTCCGCATACTGATTCTATAGATGGACCAGAAGATGCTAAATAATCTCAATTTTTTGTTTAGAGTTCTAAGAGCAACAATAGAGTAGACATCCTGCTAAAACACTTCTACAGTGTTAAGGGTAAGGTGCTCAGAAGAGCAGAGAGAATATTTTTTAGCAAAATCAAGATGCCAAGACTTTGCTTATTGCCCTTTTTGAAAATCCCGTTTAGAAAACTTGATCTCAAAGTTAATTTGTTTGGGCACAATTAGCAATAAAAACTTTTTGATCCACTTGAGAGTATAAACCAGCAGGACAAAAACACCCTTCAGTTCTCATCAAATAAGAATTTAATTTTCAGGCTTAGCTCAGCCAAGTGCTGAAATTTAACCTTGGAGAAGAAGCTCCAAAGGGACATGGATGGTGAGACTTGGCGTATCTGTTTGCTTCCTAAGTGTGTGAGGCATTCAAGCAGATCAGCAGGCTACCTTCTCAAAATGTTTTCTCATGTTCATGAGATAAAAAGGGCAACAGCTGACTTTTACCAACCCTTTTTTCCATGTGTTCTTAACTTAATGACTGCTGTACATGCATCCAGTTATTCCACATTTGTCTCCCTTACCCTTCCTAATAGTGACAATTAATTTTGCAGGAGGTCACAGGGGAGCAAATTAGACTACTCAAAATGTCACAGTATTACTTGGACAATGTGATAAATGCACAGAAATCTGTCTGAATAGACACCTCTGGGGTAACTTTAAATGAGATAACTCAGGTGCAGAGAGCATAATGTGGAACTTAGCAAATGCTAATTCACCAATTTTGACTATTTTCAGTTAGCTATAAAGCAAAACTCTCACGTGCAAGGCTAGCACTGTTTTGTGTCATGCCTGCCATGGGAAGGGTAGTTATACGCATAAATATTTATTTGAATCAGGTACACATAGGTATGCTTTATAGTTTCTTATTTACTAAATAAATCTTTTCCATCTAATTGTATTTTGTGGTGAAGCTGCACCGTAAGAGGTGTGGGTACGGAGGAGCCCTCTGGGCCCGAGATCCTGGCTCTCCCCTGGAGAGGAGATACTTCTCTGTGAGAGAGACACAATGTATCGCTCCCAGGGGTCTTTGAGTTAGATATGTTAAACTGTTGTGTTTCATTGGTGTTCCCCCCTGCTGTCCCACCCCGATACAGGTATCTCGGGCTTCCCCCCGCCCCTCTCCTTCCCCATAAATATCCCGGGTTTTCCCCTGTTTGGCAGATTCCCTGTTACCGGCACCCTTTGCCGAAGCTCTGCCTGAATAAAGGCTTGTGCCTCGGTGGAACGCTGGACCAGCTATCTCGTCCCTGCTTCCTGTGTTGCCTGCCTGCCGCCGCTGAGCTGAGCTGAAATCACTGAACTACTACTGAGCTGAGCTGGAATCACTCGACTGCTCGAAGCTGCTCACACGCGCTTCGGCTCAGCCTTTCTCAAGGCTGCCTCTGGAGAAGTCGCGGTGCTCCGGGCTTTCCATCACCGCGGCAAGAGGAACAGACTGTTCATAATAATTATTATTCTTCTTTACATGAGAGCTTACTGTACAAAACATTACTACTGTTAGATATTTATTATTGTCAGACATTTATTATTGTTATATACTTACTGTTGTTAAATATTTACTATTGTTAGATATTTACTATTGCTATGTATTTACTGTTGTTGGATATTTATCTATTATTAAATACCCATTCTTAGTAGATATTTAAAATAGAAATTCAACAAAGTTTCAAAACTAGATATCCATCTTGAGTGGAGTAACAGCCAGGTTCTTATAGTGCCCAAAGTGTATCCTGTAAAAGCCTTTCAATAAATACCTACTTTATTCCTTTAACACTGTCTAGCCTCTGTTCCAGGTCACGTCACAAGGCATCATCTGCCCATTCCTATTCTCAGTCTTTTCATCCAAGTGTCAGCGTTTTCCTCAGTGGTTTTGGTTGCATTCAGCTGAATGAATCAGTTCTAACCCTTGGCATTTGCTTCAACCAGAAAACGTGAAATTGGGGGTGAAGTGAGTAGCATCCATTTTGTTTCCTTTACTCAAAAATATTTGTTCTGATTTTGATAGTTCCCTTTCCCTGTTTGATACATATGCTCTGGAAAACCAAACACTCCAGGAGTTCCTCCAGAGCATTTCTAGGCAGCAGGAACTCAGGAGGTGAGTGAGGCTCGCATGCATAGTAACTCAGTAAATGTGCTGTAGGGAGAAACATCCTGCTGGTCCTGTGCTGGGAAGAAGGATCACATAGCAGCATGATTTAAGTGTTAAATAAGGAAAGGTTTATTCTTTGCAATATTAACCTTAAAGGAATTAGTAGATGGCAATGATGCATTTCTTCTAATCTACTTTAGTGGAAATATTCATGAGGGCTTTTTAAAGACAGCAAAAAAATAGGCTTTTTCTCTTTCCTTTCTGTTTGGGGCAAATGTTTTCAAGAAAATACAAAATCTAAAAGGTTTCCCAGAGTCATAATGTGTGTATAAAATCCATTGATAAGCATTGGTCACAATTTTTTTGTTTTTGTGAATACTGCTTAACACAGCAGGGGACTGTGGTTATTTGTCTCTTTGTGCTACCTCTGTAATAGGACTGGTGCACAAGAGATCTGGCATGTCAGCAGTCACTCAGGCTCTTCCTGGTGGATTTAGCACAAGGCAAATTTAAAAGATGGAATCTGCTGTAAATCTAAAATAAATACTTACTTGATTCAGATTAAAATAATCCTTACTCCCTGTAAAATAAGACAACTATTTGCTTTCATTAACTTTTTCTATACCAGGTAGCATAACTCTGGCACTCTGTATCGTCACATTGTAGATACAGGTATGTGAACTGTAGAGTTTTGCGGTGTAAGCCTGTAGCAGACAAGGCCCTCCAATAACGAATATATGTATATATACATGTATATATATATATATATCCCTTTTTACCTAGGAATTTTGTGATGAATTTACTGTGGTGTAAGAGCAGGGCTATGTCAGCTCTCCCTGGATATTTCTGGTCATTTTAAAGCTGAAGATATAACAAAATTATTCACTCTTACTATCATGTTTTCAAAAGATAGCTGAGAAGATTAGGGAAGTGAAAGGACATGCTCCTGAGAGGAGCAAAGAGATCTGAAATGAGAAATGGTGGTGATGGAAAGGAAGTACTTGGGTTTTGTTTGAAGAGAAAGCCCCTTCTTTTTTTGCTCAAATTCCTGCTATTCTGGAGCAGGAAAGGGCCACCCCTGCTGAACATCTCTTCAGAATTAATGAGGCACCTTGTTGTTTGCTACACTGCCTTGCTTTTTAAATAAAATCCATGATGGGAGACCATTTTAAAATCCTTGTGCCAAACTCTCTAGCTACAAATGGAGCACCAGGGACCAGAATTGCTGGTTCCTATGTTCAGGAAGCCACAGATGAGATTAAAATGAACACTGAGCCTACAGGTTACTGTGCCTTTCATTGTTTATAACTTTCAACACAGTGATTGTCCCTCCAGTGGAGAAGCACTTCAGAGTCTGTTAGGGCTGTGCATACACCTGACAATGTTGAGAGTGCTGGGAGAAGAATTGCCAGTGATATCTTGCCTACCCAGATTCCCTTATCAGACAGTCTCCCTGGTGTGCCAGTGTGATTTAGGTATATTTTGCTTGTTACATTCAAATGTTTTGAGCAGTTAGAAATGGAAAGCAAATTTAAAAGAATAGAAACAATGTCATGTTTTTGGATCAAGAGCCTGTTTCAATGGAATATGCTTTTAACCAGATGGGGAACATGCTGATAAAATACAGGGACAATAGAAGCATTCGTAAATCAGGAATGCTTCAAATTCCATTCCTTTCACTTTTTTTTTAACCCTCTTTTCCACACTGTGATTTTCTTGGAAATTACTTCACTTTTGATCACTAATAACAATGCAAAATGAGCTGTGCTTCAAATGCTTTCCTGTTCATCAAATTCAGTTCCAGAGATATGCAAAAGAGAAAGTGTAAATGCATTTAGGAATTCCTCAATCCTTGCTTTCAGATCTACTTTTACATATTGACTCTTTGGGGCACATAATTCAAATTTCATACAATTTGCCAGCTCCAGGAAAGTTTGGGTCAGTTTTGGAGCTCAGCTATTTTGCATCATCATATAACGTAGGGCTTGTGTTCCAGCCTTGGCTGAATGAAATTCTCCATTCTGTTGTTGTTCCATCCTGTGTTTGTTTCCCGACATTTCACCCCTGATGTGCTTGTTTCTATACATAGTTTCTTAAAACACTGTGTGAAAAGATTCCTCCAAAACTATTATTTTCCTCCCAAAAAGTACCGAGTTCTGTTACCACACATAACCAGAATCATTGCTGATTTGTGCTGACTCATAATCCAGTTGCTGTCGTGGGTTAACAGATGCAGAACTGCTATTTTAATTCCACATATAAATAATTTAATGGACAGCTTTATCTGAGTTTCTCCTTTAGACTTTTGTGGAAGTTTAAATTTCAGAAAAAAGTCTCCATACAACCATATCCTGACATGTAATTAAGGCTAATTTGCTGTTTTTAATTAAATTAGTCTAATTTATTCTCCCACTGGATTATTTGAGGGTAGGATCAGATGCAGGCAGAGGAAATAGTCAGATTTTGCCATTTTCAACTGCTCTACCTTTCTAAAGAGTTTCTATTGCCAGACTATCCCTCCTCACTGTTATGAGCATCACACCTCAAGGTACTGAACTGTCAGCTAGAAAATCTTTTTGGGACTTACTGGGGTAGTATACAAGGTCAGGTGGGTTAAGAGCAGCTCTTTTTTATGTATACAGACTAAAGAGAGGAGAAAGTCATTGTTATAACAATTGCTTATATTGTCTTCAAGCTCTGAGCTCTCCACCCTGTCAATTGCCCTCTTAGTCTTTACTTCTGCTTGCACTTAGGGAACTCGTTTCCTGCAAATTGAAATATTTTTGTTTATGTGCAAAATAAAATAAGTTGAAAATGGTACACGTTACATGGAGGAGTGAAACACCTCACTGCCAATAAAACCAATCACTGACATCTCATTTGGTCAGATTTTACTGCCACAAGCATGAATGCAGCAAGGTAATATTCAAATATATCTCTACAAACACATTTCTAGAGGGCTTGTTTTTCCACTAGACTTTGAAAGTGGTTTTGGAAGGCCAGAATAGTTTAGCCACCGTTTAGCTCTGTTTCACTTAAAAAAATTAGCTTATTATGGTGTTGAGGGTTAGGTGTCCTTTTTTTTTGGTTTTGTCGTTCTGGCTTGCCCATGGAATTTTTACCAATTAGTTGCGGAGACAACCTAACTGTGGGTATTTAGTGGGTGATTGATAAAGGACAAAGAGTGGCCAGGCCCAGGGGGGGAAGGGGGCAGGAAAGGAGGGTGGGGACAGTTTTTGGCTGGCTTTCTTCGGCTTCGGGGAAAGACATTCGTTTGCTGGGTCGCGGAGCTGCTGTGGTAGAGAGAAGGGAATTTCACCATCACCCAGACGGAGCTGCTGCTTCTTCTCCTTCTTCCCTCTTTGTTGGTGGCCTCGCACCCCCTGCCCTTCCCGGACGTGTGGCAGTGCCAGGCACCGCCGCAGATACACCTCATCCACCAGCCCAGGATCTCAGCTCATCCCTGCTGTTCCAGCCGACCGTTCCTCGGAGCCCTGCAGGAGCACCGGGACTGCCTGCACGAGGGGGTTTGTGAAAACAAAGCCTCTCCTCCATCCCATCTCAGCCGAGAAAGCTGTCACGGGGTCCCTGGTTCTGTTTTTTTGTTAATGCTGCAGTTATTGTTGTTTGTTTGCCTGGTTATACTAGTAAAGAACTGTTATTCCTATTGTGAGAAATGAACTTGTAAAAATTCGTAGAAATCTAAATAAATGTATATAACAATAATGATATAAAATATAAAGTACAGTGTGGCCCACAAGCCCTTCCCAGATCTAGTCGCGAATTCCCACTCAAAGGATAACGATCCTAGCCGGCGCCCATCAACGAAAAAGAATAGACAGGACAAGGATCATCAGGCTGACAGGGACAGGCTCGGCGCCCATCAACGGAAAAGAATAGACAGGACATGAATCATCAGGCTGACAGGGAAAGGCTCCGACGAGATACTCATCACCGGACCTGAACACCCCGCCTTGCAGGCCACCGTTGGGAGAAGCCATCAGGTAGACAAAGGGAAAAAGTCCAGCCGAGATATCCATCAGCTCCAACCCGGATCCAACCATCCCATCCAGATGGCCTGAACCACAATGAAATCAAGAAACACCCAGAACTTCTTTACATATGAGGAGACTCTGTCCGGACGTCCATTTGACTCTATTCTCCAACGCCAGGAAATCAATTCATACAACAATCAAGGACCGTTGGTGAATGGTGCCTGCCTGGAATTTGGCCTCAAGGCACAAAATCCCTATAAAACCCCCGGACAGTCTACCCTCCTTCGTGGATTTGGGAACACCTATACCTTTGGGTATAGACCCCTGTCCACCCAGCGCTGCGCTGTTTGTTTTATTGTGGTTTTTCCTCATTGTTTATTTTTTTTATAGAAATTGTTTTATAATAAATTGTTTTTTATTTAACCCAAATCTGCCTTTGCATTTATAACACTATCCCCAGATCTCTGCCTGAAAGCCCCTTGATTTTAAAATTATAATAATTTGGAGGGAGGGGGGGCTACATTCTTTCATCCCAAGGGAGGCTCCTGCTCTCCCTAGCAGACACCTGTCTTCAAGAACCAAGACAGATTTTGGCACCCAACATGGGGCACAGAGAGGAAAAGGGCAAAAAAGGAATAACAGTTCTTAAATAACCTAACTTTTGTGTGCTGGATTTAGAAACCTTGTTAGGTAGAACCATGTTGTTGAGCTTACCCAGGTTCGTGGGGCATGTGGTCACAGCTATATTTCTCCCATTTGCTGTGCCTTACTTAAATATGGGTCCTATAACTAAGGCTACTGTGGCTATTATCCAGTTTGTTTTGTGGATTGATAAGGTGAGGAATTCATGGATGTTTAACGTCCTCTGGACGGCAGGCTCATGGATTCAGAGCTGTCATACACTAACTGGATGGTTTTTGGGTTACTTTAATAATGGTACCTACTGGGAGAAAAAGACAGCTGGGGAAATTTTCTCCCAACCTTTCACACAGTTCCTTGGGCCTACCCCACCAGTTTTCGAAGGGTTAAAATCTTCTCTGAATGCTAATGACATCTTACAGTGGCTGGTGTTGCTGATAGGCCTGTTCTACTTAGCATTCAGAGACAAAGGGAAAGAGACAGGGGGTGCAACCCCAGAGCCTGGCACAGCCCCAGAGACAGGGGGTGCTGCTCTAGAACCTGCCCCTGCCCCACAGCCCACCTCAGAAATGGACCACCCACAGTGGGTGGGGGTTCTGGTGAAGGAGATACGTGAGACGAGCCAGAAGCTAGAATGCATTTCCTCAGCTGCTGAGAAACCCTCCCCCTGCCTCAAAGAGGGAGAGTCTGATGGTGCTGCAGTGGAACCCACAGACGTTACAACCGTCCAGGTTCCAGCTGAACCACAAGGGCAGTCACAGCCAGCAGCTGTTGCCCCTGTGGAAACGAGGAAGTCTAAGATGAAAGCACAGCACCCTGTTGATAAGGATAAAAAAGGAGGGCCCTCACAACCCACAGGGGAGCCAGAAGTTGAAATCATTACTGACAATCAAATCTGACATATGAGAGTCTCTGTAACTTGCAAAAAGACATTGTGAGGCGGGGGCGTGAGCCTTATACAACCTGGTTACTTCGGGTCTGGGACCTTATGGGTACAGGCATGCAGCTGGATGGTGGTGAGGCAAGGAATGTGGGACCCTTGACCCAGGACTCAGGTGTGAATCAGGTATTCGTCAGGGAGCCAGGGCCCCTTTCCCTCTGGGAGTGGCTTTTGATGAGTGTGAGAGAGAGGTTTGTCCACAGAGAGAGAATGGAAGAGCACTATCATAGAAGGGAATGGAAAACCATTGAGGAAGGGATCCAACAGCTGAGAGAAGTGGCGATATTAGAGGTCCTTTTTGGGAGGGGTGGACAGCATGATAATGACCCCGACAAAGTCAGGTGCACTGGGCAGATGTTGTGGAGTCTGGCAAATCTAGGGCCATGTGACTACACCACCTTCATTGCAACGATTAATGCCGATAACAGCCAAGAGACGGTGGGTTCTGTCGCCACCAGGCTTAGACATTTCGACAGTATGGTCCATGGCCCACAGCAGGCTAAGATTTCCGCTGTGATTAAGGAACTCAAAGAGGAGATGAGGGAAATGAGGGAGGAGATGAGGAAGAGCAGTTCCCATATGGTACCAGTACGGGTCACAAGCCCAAAACTCCAAGCCCAGCGTCCCCCAGCTAGAGAGAGAGTGTACACCTCATGAACTGAGCTGTGGTTCTTTCTACGTGATCATGGGGAAGACATGGGAAAGTGGGATGGGAAACCCACTTCTGCCCTGGCAGCACGAGTGCATCAGCTCAGGGAGGGAACCATTAACCAGAAAAGTTCCACTAAAGTGAAGGTAGCCTCAGCCTCCCGTGACCAAACTGCCAGATATTACAGAAAAGAGGATGATCCCCTTGAAGGATCCTCTAACTTGTATGCCCAGGGAGGAGAGGATGACCAGCGCTAGAGGGGTGCTGCCTCTAGCCAGGAAGAGGCACGGGAAAACCGGGTCTTTTGGACGGTGTGGATCCAATGGCCTGGCACATCAGTGCCACAAAAATACGAAGCTTTAGTTGATACTGGTGCACAGTGTACCCTAATGCCATCAGGACATGTGGGGGCAGAACCTGTTTCCATTGCTGGGGTGACGGGGGGATCGCAGCAGTTGACTCTGTTGGAAGCCGAGGTGAGCCTGACTGGGAAGGAGTGGCAGGAACATCCCATTGTGACTGGCCCAGAGGCCCCGTGTATTCTGGACATAGACTTCCTTAGAAATGGCTATTACAAAGACCCAAAGGGACTCAGGTGGGCTTTTGGAATAGCTGCTGTGGAGGCAGAGGACATTAAGCAATTGAACACCTTGCCTGGACTATCAGAGAACCCATCTGCAGTAGGACTCCTGAAAGTGGAAGAACAGCGAGTACCAATTGCCACCTCGACAGTGCACCGCCGGCAATATAAGACAAATTGAGATGCTGTGATCCCCATCCACAAGATGATCCGAGAGCTGGAGAGCCAAGGGGTGGTCAGCAAAACCCACTCACCCTTCAACAGCCCCATCTGGCCTGTGCGCAAGTCTGACAGAGAATGGAGATTGACTGTGGACTATCGTGCATTGAATGAAGTGACTCCACCTCTGAGCGCTGCCGTGCCAGACATGCTGGAGCTCCAGTACGAGCTGGAGTCCAAAGCAGCGAAGTGGTACGCCACTATTGACATTGCCAATGCATTTTTCTCCATTCCCCTGGCAGCAGAATGCAGGCCTCAGTTTGCCTTCACGTGAAGGGGAGTGCAGTACACCTGGAACCGACTGCCCCAGGGGTGGAAGCACAGCCCCACCATCTGCCATGGACTGATCCAGGCTGCCCTGGAAAAGGGTGAGGCTCCAGAACATCTGCAGTACATTGACGACATCGTTGTGTGTGGGAACACAGCAGTGGAAGTATTTGAGAAAGGGGAAAAGATCATCCAGATTCTGCTAGAAGCTGGCTTCGCCATCAAGAAGAACAAAGTCAAAGGACCTGCTCGAGAGATCCAGTTCCTGGGAGTAAAGTGGCAAGATGGACGGCGTCAGATTCCCACTGAGGTCGTCAATAAGATCACTGCAATGTCTCCACCCACCAGCAAGAAGGAAATGCAAGCTTTCCTAGGCGCCATAGGTTTTTGGAGGATGCACATTCCTGAGTACAGCCAGATCGTGAGCCCTCTCTACCTGGTTACCCAAAAAAAGAATGATTTCCACTGGGGCCCTGAACAGCAGCAAGCCTTTGCTCAGATCAAACAGGAGATTGCTCATGCAGTAGCCCTTGGCCCAGTCAGAACAGGACCAGATGTGAAGAACGTGCTCTACTCTGCAGCTGGGAACAATGGCTTGTCCTGGAGCCTTTGGCAGAAAGTGCCTGGGGAGACTCAAGGCCGACCGCTGGGATTCTGGAGCCGAAGCTACAGAGGGTCCGAAGCCCACTACACTCCCACGGAGAAGGAAATTTTAGCTGCCTATGAAGGAGTTCAAGCCGCCTCAGAAATGATTGGCACAGAAGCACAACTCCTCCTGGCACCCCGACTACCAGTGCTGGGGTGGATGTTTAAAGGAAAGGTTCCTGCTACCCACCACGCCACCGATGCTACATGGAGCAAGTGGATTGCCCTCATCACACAGCGCGCCCGTATTGGAAACCCAAATCACCCTGGGATTTTGGAGATAATTACAAACTGGCCAGAAGGTGAAAACTTTGGTCTCACTGATGAAGAGGAGCAGGAACAAGTGACACGGGCTGAAGAAGCTCCACCGTACAACCAACTGCCAGCAGAAGAAACATGCTATGCTCTGTTCACTGATGGTTCCTGTCGCATCGTAGGGATGAACTGGAAGTGGAAAGCAGCCATATGGAGCCCCACACGACAGGTCGCAGAGGCCACTAAAGGAGAAGGTGGATCAAGCCAACTTGCTGAACTCAAAGCTGTTCAACTGGCCCTGGACATTGCTGAAAGAGAGAAGTGGCCAAAGCTCTACCTCTACACTGATTCATGGATGGTAGCCAATGCTCTGTGGGGATGGCTGGAAAGGTGGAAAAGGGCCAACTGGCAATGCAGAGGAAAGCCAATCTAGGCTGCTGATGAGTGGAAAGACATCACCACCAGGGTAGAGAAACTGTCTGTGAGGGTCCGTCATGTAGATGCCCATGTCCCCAAGAGTAGGGCTAATGAAGAGCACCGAAACAATGAGCAGGTGGATCAGGCTGCAAAGATAGAGGTGTCAAAGATAGACTTAGATTGGCAACACAAGGGAGAGTTGTTCCTAGCTCGATGGGCCAATGATGCCTCAGGCCATCAGGGTAGAGATGCCACCTATAAGTGGGCACGAGACCGAGAGGTGAATCTAACCATAGACAATATTTCTCAGGTCATTCAGGACTGTGAGACGTCAAGCAGGCCAAGCGGTTGAAGCCGCTATGGTACGGTGGGTGGTGGTCCTGATACAAGTATGGGGAAGCCTGGCAGATTGACTACATCACACTGCCCCAAACCCGCCAAGGCAAGCGGTACATGCTCACAATGGTAGAAGCCACCACTGGATGGTTGGAAACTTACCCTGTGCCTTATGCCACTGCCCAGAACACCATCCTGGGACTTGAAAAGCAAGTCCTTCAGAGGCATGGCACCCCTGAGAGGATTGAGTCAGACAATGGGACTCATTTCAAGAACAGCCTTATAAACACCTGGGCTAGGGAACATGGCATTGAGTGGGTGTACCATATCCCCTACCATGCACCTGCTGCTGGAAAAGTTGAACGGTGCAATGGCCTGCTTAAAACCAGCTTGAAGGTGGGGGAACTTTCAGGAACTGGGAGAATAACTTAGCAAAGGCCACATGGTTGGTGAACACCCGAGGTTCCACTAACCGAGCAGGCCCTGCCCAATCTGAGCCCTTCAGAACGACAGATGGAGGAGATAAGGTTCCAGTGGTACATATGAGAGGTATGCTGGGAAAAACTGTTTGGGTTAATTCTGCCTCCAACAAAGACAATCCAATCCGTGGGGTTGTCTTTGCTCAGGGACCGGGTTGCACTTGGTGGGTGATGCAAAAAGATGGAGAGACCCGGTGCATACCTCAAGGGGACCTGGTTTTAGGGTGAACTACCCATGACACTGTGCTTGTATCTGTATGTACATATGTATATAGTTAAAGTAGTGTGTGTTTGTGTATAATTTAAAGGTTTAATATTTGATGTAACATTTTGGTATGGGAAAAAATTCGGGGTGGATAGTGTTGAGGGTTAGGTGTCCTTTTTTTTTGTTTTGTCGTTCTGGCCTGCCCGTGGAATTTTTACCCATTAGCTGCGGAGACAACCTATCTGTGGATATTTAGGGGGTGATTGATAAAGGACAAAGAGTGGCTGGGCCCAGGGGGGGAAGGGGGCAGGAAAGGAGGGTGGGGACAGTTTTTGCCTGGCTTTCTACGGCTTCGGGGAAAGACATTCGTTTGCTGGGTCGCGGAGCTGCTGTGGTAGAGAGAAGGGAATTTCACCATCACCCAGACGGAGCTGCTGCTTCTTCTCCTTCTCCCCTCTTTGTTGGTGGCCTCGCACCCCAGGCCCTGCCGGGACGTGTGGCAGTGCCAGGCACCGCCGCGGAGCTCCTGATCCACCTCATCCACCGGCCCAGGATCTCAGCTCATCCCTGCTGTTCCAGCCGACTGTTCCTCGGAGCCGTGCAGGAGCACCGGGACTGACTGCCCGAGGGGTTTGTGAAAACAAAGCCTCTCCTCCATCCCGTCTCAGCCGAGAAGGCTGTCAGGGGGTCCCTGGTTCTGTTTTCTTGTTAATGTTGTAGTTACTGTTATTTTTTTGCCTGGTTCTACTAGTAAAGAACTGTTATTCCTATCCCCAGATCTCTGGCTGAAAGCCCCTTGATTTCAAAATTATAATAATTCGGAGGGAGGGTGGCCTACATTCTTTCATCCCAAGGGAAGCTCCTGCTCTCCCTAGCAGACACCTGTCTTCTAGAACCGAGACATATGGTCTATTCTCTATCTGCATTTTTCCATTTTACAAATCTTTCTGGAATTAATTTCTGTTTATTAGCCTTCTTAGAAGCAGCACTCACATACTTAAAAATTGAGACTACCTTGTCAGTGAAGAAGTCACAGGAGAGCAAGAAAAAAAATCAGTGTGAAATAGGTTGGTTTGTAAACTGTTGCAGCAGAACAGCTGGGTTTTGCACAAATACCAGGTTAGAAGTTTACTACCTTGCTGCTTTCTAGACGAGCAAGTGAAGTTCTGAGCAGTTTATTTGTAGAGTCAGGAAATCAAAACCTCTTACCTTTTGAGAGGTAAGATTGTATTATGGCTGAATGTAAGTGATAATGTAATTTGTAAATATATAAAAGTGGAATTTGCAATGACTTGTAAGGACAACATTTTTTACCAATCTGTAAACATCTGACAATGGACCTCCTTATGCAGTCCTTATGATTACTCCATGCAGATAGCCAAAGTTTTAACCTGACAGTAAATATTTTGAGTATCCTAAGTAGGTAAAAGTTTATTGATTTTCCCAAACATTACTTTTTTTTTTTTTAATGAACCTGCACAAAACTGTTTTTTTCTATGCATTAATAAATATTTATTGATAAAACTGAAGAATATTAGAAGCCTGTTGGTAATTGAAAATACCTAACCTTCAGTATTCACACTGATGTTTTTGGAGCTTCTGGATATCTAGTGGGATGTCCTACTTTTCATCTTACAATTGCAATACTATCTTTTTATCTAATTTGACAATTGTATCTGATCATTAAAGGTATTACTCCTTCTGTGTTTAGGACTTGGACTATTTTATTTGACCTTCCCTGGAAATAAAACCCAAAGTCTCTAAGTCTAAACAAGACCTATAAAATGTGTTTTCCTTGTTTGCAGCAAAGAAAGCACTTTATTGTGATTTCCAGCATTGCATTTAGACATCTGACATCTATGAACAATGATTAGTTTGACTTGTCTCTGGCATTTATGTGCATTTATATTTGCCTTGCTGAAGGCAACACTAATCACTGTATGAGTCTCCTTTGTGAATTCCTGTCTAAGTGGAACTGCTTTATACAGTAATATGGATGCTAGCTTTGGAGCAGGCTGCAGCCCCCATGGCCTCTCAGTCCTGCCTGAGAAGCTGGCCTGGGAAATTCACAGGAGGATTTCAAAACAATCCTCAGAAACAGAAAACAACTGCCAGGTGCTGTTTGTCTGTCCTCTTGTTTTCCTTGCAGGAGAAAGTCAGGGGGTGGTGAACCCCACTGACCAATGATGGTGATGTAGTGATTTACTAACCAATAAGAGTTTCCTTTCTGTACTTTCCACGAACTAATCTATATAACAAGCCTAGAGCAATAAACTAGAGATTTCTCCTGTTGTGACTCCCTTGAGAGTCCGTGTCGTTCTTTCCCGCCGTTCCCAATTAGAACGACACAGTAATTCATGATGTCAGCTGTCAGTCCTGTAAAAATCCTAATTTCTGACTCATTTACATAGCCTATTTTTAGTGGCTGCTCAACAAGCTTCTGAAGATCATACAGGAGAAGCAGCTCTGCATGTCCTGTACATGCACCCGGTGAAGACATGGGGAAGGTGAAGTGTGTGTATGCTGGTGAAATGGAGTTAGAAGGATTTTTAACAGTAAGGCTCAAAATCAGCTACTGGTTTCTCAGACAACACTGAACACTGGGCCTCTGAAATTCAGCTGGAAAAAGGATGCATTCAAGTTTCTTTGCACATGTGCTGAGCTGGATGGAAAGGCTGTTACACCTGCCTTAACTGAGAGGTAACTCAGCAGTGTCCCTGCCAGAAGTTGATTTTAGAGGAATGGTCAGAATTCATAGTGAGACTTTCTGGCACAGCAGAGACCATTAAGTTTCGTGCAGGGTTTTTGTGAAAGGCCTGAGTATTTAGGACTGGCATTTGTGATCCCTTTCACAGCTGGAGACCAGCTGCAAAAGTGAGCAGGTGGAATATATGCTCCAATGATCCCAGAAATGAGCTGTGTTCCCAGTGCCCATGGAAGTGTCAAAAAAAAAAAAAGGACCAAGAGTGTCCTTCCTCCCTTGACTTGAAAATTGAAGTAGATGGACAAAGGAGGCGTTTCTTATAGTGAGGTGGAACAGGATATTAACACCCACATTATTAATGATTGTATGGGAGCTCTGTTTGGCTGCTGGTGTCCTTATCAGTGAAGATCTAGGAAATGGTGACTTCCTAAATGTGCCAGTCCCTTCCCAGAGCTGGGCAAGGCCAGTCCTATCTAATGTATTTACCAGTGATGTGCATGAGGGGATCGAGTGTACCCTCAGCCAGTTCGTAGACAACACCCAGCTGGGTGGGAATGTGGATCTGCTGCAGGGCAGGAAGGCTCTGCAGAGGGATCTGCTGGATCCATGGACTGAGGCCAATGGTCTGAGGTTCCACAAGGCCAGGTGCTGGGTCCTGCCTTTGGGTCACAGTGATGTCCAGATTCCAGAACTCTTCCTGGCACAGCTGTGGGCAGAGGGTCCATGTCACCTCTTGGTGTCAGTTGCCCTTGGCAATCCTTCAGTGTCCTCTGCAAACTGACTGGGCGTGCCCTCAATTCCCTTGTCCAGATCATCAGTAAAGATATTAAACAGGACTGGCCCCAGTGCTGAGCCCTGAGGACTCCATTGGTGCCTGGCCCCACCTGGATGTGGCTCCAGTCCCCACCAGTCCCTGGGCCCATCCAGCTGGTTTTATACCCAGTGAAGCAGGGCCATGAGCAGCCAGTGTCCCCAGGAGAATGTGTGGGAGACATTGTCAAAGGCTTTCTAAAGTCCGGGGAAACAGCCTTACCTTCATCCACTGAGGGGGTCACCTTGTCACAGAAGGAGCTGGGTGGGTCAAGCATGACCTAAACCCATGCCTGATGGGCCTGATCCCTTAGGTGTTCTGCACAGGTCTTGTGATCATATCCAAGATGATCTGTTCCATGACGTTCTCTGTCACGGATGCCAGGCTGGCAGGTCTGTAGTTCCCCAGATCCTCCTTCTGGCCCTTCCTGTGACTGGGTGTCACATTAGCTAAACTCGAGTTGTCTGGGACCTCCAAATGGTGGAAGGTGGCTCAGTGAGCACGGCCTCCAGATCCCTCAGTCCTCTTGGGTGGATGGATCCCTTCTGGCCCTGTAGACTTGGGTTTGTCTCAGTGGTGTAGCAGTCACTGACAATTTCCCTTGGATTATGAAGCCTTATTCTGCTCCTCATCTCTTTCTTCCACATTACCTAGCTGGATATCCTGAGGATAACTGGTCTCACTTAAAGACTGAAGCAGAGAAGGGAAGGCATTAAGTACCTCAGCCTTTCCCTCATCCTTTGCCACTTTGTTTATTCCTACATTCAATAAAAGGCATAGATTTCCCTCAGTTCTCCTTTTGTTGCTGCTCTGTAAAAAAATTTTTTTGCTATGTTTTACAGCAGCAACCAGACTAAGTTCTGGCAGGGCTTTGGCCCTTCTAATTTTCTTCATGTGTAATATCACAACATGCTTTTAGTCCTCCTGTGTTGCCTGTCCCTTCTTCCAAAGGTGATAAACTCTCTTCTTCCCTGAGTTCTAGCCAAAACTCTTTGTTCAACCAGCTCATCTTTTTGGCTCCATTGTTCCAAGACTGGAGCTGATTCATGTCTAAACAATGCAGAGATGAGGTTTATTTGCACCTGTGATGTAGGTACCTCCAACACGTGTGAGTCCAGCTATCCTGTGTCATTTATCATACTTTAAATCTTACATGTACAGCCAAAATCCAGCAAACCACAGAGGGGGAATTTGTCAATAACTGAATAAATGTGTATTGCTCACTGTTCAGTGTGTTTGATAGGATAATGCAGACTTTGAGAGTGGAATTCCCATCGTTAAAATAAAAAAGCTCAAGACCTGAAGCTGAGCTTCTGGTAAGACCGGTTGTTGTTAAAACCAAAGGATAGGCTGGGTAGCTGAACCACAGGTTGTGTGAATCACAAACCAGGAATGAGCTGCTTCCAAAGCACCAGAACTGTCATTCCTCAGCAAGAAAAATCAAACCTCTGCAATGGCTGGGGCAATCATCTGTGACACAGTGCTTAGGACAGGGAGCACAACAGCTGGGCTGTTTTAGTTACACAAAAACCAGACAGATGGGAAAGACATGAGGAGATCATCTACCCAGGAATCTCAAAAGAAAACCCCTTTTTAATTCAGTTTCTGGTGTTTTCCCAAAGCTAGTAAGTTTCTGTGCTTTGGATTTTCTGGCTCTAGAAGTACCATTTCTTTCCGTGTCTTTCCTTTTCTCATTCTGTTTTCATCTTCCATGTTGCTAAGAGGTTTCCATGACAATCCTAATATTGGATTAAGGAAGACTGCTGCTGAGGGTAGTCTAGCTCTCTGGTCTGGCTGAAGCCAGTATGTGCAGCTCTGCTGCATGTGAACAACACAGACATGCTAAAAACTATCAGCTGGTTTCAGTAACAAGCTGAAGGGCTTGTTAGGGCAGGCTGCAGGGAAATAAAAAGCAAAATCTCTGATCCTCTGCAAATACTGTTTCATTGATTTTGTAGGAACTACACTAATTTCCGCTGTTTGAGAACTCAGCCCCAACAAATTGCACTTGTCTCAGTAATTCCATGAAAAGCAATGTAATTAAAATTGCCTGCATTGAAAACACCACTGTTCATTGATGCCAGGAAACATTAATTCAATTTCTCATTACCCTAGAACTGGAGACATTCTGAATGGTATTCTTTTCTCTTTATAATAACCAATATTCATATTTGCCTCCATGGCCTCTCACTGTGACTTGTAAGCTATTTCAAACAGCTCAATTACAGTTCTGCTGCAGAACTATTATGCCTTGGGTGGGACTGATATTTTTCAAAAGGAATAAATGAATTATGATAAGGCTATAAATTACATCTGTAAAGGGTAGTAAAATGCTAATAATTATCTCATTGTGTTCAGAGGTTAATTTATTATCCCAAGCTATTTTATTGATTCAGCTTACAAAGATGTGGCTCGGGTAGTGTGTACCTTCATGCAAGGACACACTGGATACAGAAACTACTCCTTGCACTTGTCTAGAGCCACATCTCAGGGCTGGGCTGCAGGGACAATGTCTGGAGATTCAGCTTTCCTGTCCAGGGTGTGCTCTTTAATGTGAAGGAGGGGAGTTTCTCTTTTTTGTTCAGAGAACTGTTCATCAGAAACTGAAACACAACCAGAGATCTAAGTTTCTCCAGCCAGACTGTCTAAATTCACTGCAGGCCTGGTCCAGGTTCACAAAAGGCTCAGTCAAGAAACTTCATATTTTGAGGTTATAAACTATTCCTTATAATCCACAAAAAGCAACAGTGTTATGTACTTTATTCAGCCTGTTCTGACTTACCCAGGAAATATACAGACATTCTAGGGGATAAAAATGATTAAATACTGCTTAAATAAACTATGACTTAAAAAAACCTGAAAGTTTTCCAAAGCTACTGTGTACTTGAAGACTTAGCTTAAAAAAAAACAAAACAAAACAAAAAGCCAAACAAAATGCACATTAAGCCACAGTATTACCATTCATTTTGAAGATTCCTTTCTGTCCATGCCTGGTGGGGAGAAGTGGGAAGTAAGTGGTTTTGGCTTTGCTGGTGGTGCTTCAGGAGGTCAAACCATCGCTGTTTTTATGCCAGAAAGTTGTATCATCTCCTGCTTCCTCACAGAGCACTCCATTCATTGGGACAGCCAGCCTTTTAACTCAGTTTCTCAGTCCATAGAACTAAGTATTTATTTGTGGGCAGTCTACAGTTGTCACAGTGAGATTAAGGCTTCTCCAGCTGATGGGATCCCAGTTTTAGCTTCCTACCAATTATGAAAAGCTAAGAGGAATGGTTGGGCTTTGTTTTGGATTTATTTCAAGAGGTGTAATCTAAAACACAGTTGGGGAGAAAGTACTCAACCCAAATGATTAGACCAGCTGCTTTCCTGGAAAATATCTGAAGCCATGGCTCTACCTGCTGGAACAGTGGGAAATGGCACTGCACCTTGAGGCTCCTTTGTGTAATGTATTTCCCTCCAGGATCCACAATTTAGCTTCTGTCTATAATGGCAGAAATTGTCAGTATATTTTTGGGGTTACGTGGCATGAGACTTGAGATCTGTCTGTTCTTTTCCTGGCTGGAAATTTGTGTGCTGGGCTACAAACTGGCTTTTCTCAAGAGAACTAAGTGGGAGCACCTGTTAATTAATACCAAGACCTGCTCTGGTATTAATCTCCTCTGAAGTCTCTGGTACTGGCTGATTAAAATGAGATTAGTCACTGGCCTATTTTCTGATGAATGTTAAACTTAGAAAAAATGAGGAGGTGGCTCAAGGATAACATTTTCAGGAGTGTCCAGATGAGTTAGGCACTTCTGAGCATTGAATGCAGTGCCGCTAAGTTTCTATGAAGGCAACAGCAGCCAAGAGTCAAAGTGAGGCATTTGAGGTTTATACAGTATACTGATTTACAGTGTGTGATAGATTGGCATTTAAGAAAACAAAGAGAAGCAACTAAGGAAGTTAAAACTGCTGGAAGCTGATGGGAGTTTTTCTCCTAGCCAACAGCTGGCCATTTCTAAGAATTGACAGCAGTTTTAACCATTGAAAAGTGAGATCAACCTGTGAACACCACCTTAAGACCTAAGCCTGGTCTTCGTCTCTTTGTTTGTCTCTTTGCTTCCTGGCTGTGAAAGGTAACCGAGCTTTAGCTGGCTTCCCATCCCCTGCCACCTGACTGGGTAGGCTGGGCTGGGCCTGCCGCGGCTCCCGGCCGGGAGATGGGGCCTGCGGGGCTTCACCCAGGCCGGGCCAGGCCGGTCCCTGGCTCAGCTGCAGTTTTTGCTGTGACTGAATTCACCATAGACTGCCGAGTAAAGAAAGGAAAAAGAAAAAGCTCTTGACCTGCAACAGGCTGAGACAGTGACCACACTCTCCAGAGCAGCCATGAAGAATCTTCCATTGCAGACAGCTCCAGCTGCTGCTCCGGCAGAGATCACAGAACCATCTACAAAGCCTGGGCAAGATTTTAACTCTTTCATTACCCAGATGAGACTTGCAGATTAATCCTTTTTTCCAGAGAAAGAAAAAGAGAGTAATCAACATGTAAAGAGACTTTATAAACTATCAGAGACAGTAAAGAAAAGAATTAATCTTCAGAAGAGGTAGAGAATAAGGAGATGCTTTAATTAAGCTGAAATATTTTTCTGTTAAAGCTATGGAGGTGGACAATAATGTTCTGAAATAAACTTCTTTAATTCATGACAGAGTATATAGAGAGGAATAGAGTAGTTCAAAGTGTGGATTTTGAGCAAAAAGTAAAGTAGTGATACAGTGAGGTGCTGGAACAGAGAGAGAGAAGTAATAGTTGAAGATTTGTAGCTTTTTAGAGGCAAAGAGAAAACTTCTGTTTCCAGAGAGGCTCACAAAGACAGATAAAGAGAACTTTTGCCTTTGAATAACTCATCCTTAAAAATGACATCCCTAGACTCATTGACCCATACACACCTCAGAGTGATGTGAAGTGAGAGGAGTGAACTGATGACAGACTTCCGGGCAGCTGACATCAGAGAAATAGAAAGCTATAACAGAAATAGTTTTCTTGTGAGAAACTCCATAAATTAGCAGAAAAATACTTCTGTTTCTCTACAGAGACTGATGAAAAGACTAGCAGGAATTGGGGACTGTTTAAACACCAAAGTTCCAAAGTTTTTTGTCTCTATGTTGTCATGTAAACAAAAAGAATGGTTAGGTAGTGGGAGAAAAAGGGGTTTTCTGGAGGTTTCACTTTAGTTTTCTTATTCTTGTAGTTTTGTTAATAAACTTTCTTTATTCCTTTTAAGTTTTAAGCCTGTTTTGCTCTTGCTCTAATCCACATCTCACAGCAAGAAATAAGTAAGTTTTCTAGTAATTATTTTAGTTACTGCTTTAAAACCACGACACAGTGGTTCTTTAATACTTTGTTGATTTGTTTTGATTTTGCTTGTGCATTGGTTTTTGGAAAAGCGTTGTACTTCATATCACCCAGGTTAAATTTAGCCCCATTATAGAATGAGTTTTCTCCAGGATTTATTATATACTTTTTATTTCTATAGCACTTTCATCTAATAGTCTCAGTTCTGCTTTGCAACATTAACAAGCTAAGCCATACTGTTAATGCAATCAATTCTATTATTTTCTTTCTGATGCACAGATCATTAGCACATCTTCCAAAGCAGGCCAAAACAGTCAGTAATTTCACAAAGAACTGATGAGAAAATAGATTTTAAAAATATCTTCAAGTCATTTGTGTGGATTTGTTAAAATATATTTTGGTTCTACAAACTTATTTTCTATTCCAAATGCTTATATTTGTAATCAACATCATTTATGAGAGTGCAAGGGATCTTTAATAAGATGGTTTTTGGTTTATGTTTCTTGAAATAAACAAAAAATTAATTTGCTACTGCTCTCCCTATTTGTCAAAAATTTGTTCTTTGTCAAAAACACTGGAACATTACAACTAGAATGTTGAGAGAATGTTTAAAAAGACACAAAGTGGAGCATTTATGAATAAAACCATTGAAAAAGCCTCATTTGTGTTGTGAAATATGCTTTGTGCAGAGCAGCAGAGGGAATGGTTGCCTGATCCATGCAGCAAGTGACAGTGCAGAGTTCAACACACCAAGAGGCAGCACATTTGCACTCCTGGAGCCCTCTCCTGGTGCTAGTGCAGTACATTCCTCCTGGATATTCAACAGGGATTCTACGAGGCTGAGTTGTGCTGGTCCTGGAGCTTGGCTGGACAGTGCAGTGTCTACATAAGGCAGGTGTGCACTGCCAGCAGAGACGTCCTGACAGTCACCTCTCCTAAGAGAGAGTTGGGTTCTCCTAAGAGAGAGTTGGGTTCTTGCTTCGAGAACCCAACTGTAGCTCTTTTTCCACCCAATATGACATGAAATTGTTCCTGTAAGATACCAGAACACACATGTGTATGCATGTGTCCTTCTCTGTCCACACACAAAAATGTAGCAGTTAACAGATTTCTGATATCTCTCTGAAGCTGAACATGGAACAAGAACTCTCCAAGCCTACAGAATGGGTCAGGCTGGAAGGGGCCATGGTGGGTCAGCTGGTCCCACCTCCCTGCTCCAGCAGGGCCATCCCACAGCACAGGACACAGGATTGTGTCCAGATGGTTCTGGAATATCTCCAGTGAGGAGACTCCCCACCCTCTCTGGACAATCTGTTCAGTGCTCAGTCACTGCCCAGGACAGAAGTTCTGCCTCATGTCCAGGCGGAACTTCCTGGGATCAGTCCCTGCCCGTTCCTCTGGTGCCATTGCTGGGCCCCCAGAGTAGAGCCTGGGCCCTGCTCTGAGCCCTCCCTGCTCACAGGGACACCCAGGGCTGAGGGCCCCTCTCAGCTGGGGCTCCTCTCGAGGCTGGACAGCCCCAGCTCCCTCAGCCTTTCCCTGTCAGAGATGCTCCAGGCCCTAAATCATCTCTGCAGCCTCTGCTGGCCCTGCTCCAGGAGCTCCCTGTCCCTCCTGTGCTGAGGAGCCCAGGGCTGGACACAGCTCTCCAGATGTGCCTGGCAGGGCTGGGCAGAGGGGCAGCATCACTCCCTGAGCTGCTGCTTTTCCTAATGCAAACCCCAGGATCCCCATGGGCTTCAATTTGCAAAGCCCCAGCCCATATTTATCCAGCCCATATAACCCATACAGCTGCTCCTCCTTATGAGAGGCTAACAACCCCAAGAACTCCTCAGAACTCCTGCTCCTGCATGTGTTGCTACTGCAGCATAAAACCAGGAACTAAATCTGATCTGAAACAGAAATGGGGCTTCATAAAAGACTTAGAAACCCCTCTTTTATTTCTTATCCAGCTGGCCGGATTTATCACAAAGGAGAATTTAACTGCATGTCAGAAAGGACAGTAAATGGAAGTTGGAAGGATACAGTGAGTATTTTT
Organism: Pseudopodoces humilis; assembly: GCF_049639895.1. Lineage (NCBI taxonomy): Eukaryota > Metazoa > Chordata > Aves > Passeriformes > Paridae > Pseudopodoces > Pseudopodoces humilis. Next base: position 11,698,633 of record NC_142204.1, on the reverse strand, counting down.
TTCACATAATTAGTTATTATAATACATGAAATACTTAGGTTACTGCAGTAAAAGCTCTTCTAATGATGCAAATCAGTCAGCATCTGACAGTATAATTCTAGAATATCTTTTTAGACTTGTTTTATGTACTCTATGCAGGTATGCAGGACAAAAGTGGGCTTTTTTCCTAAACTGTTAGCTGCAAGCTTGTACTATTCTGAGGACTAGACTGTTGTGCTGAGAAGAGACAAGGGATGCAGTCTCATAATGAATTTCAAAGAGTAGAGTTTCTCCTTTTAATCTGGGATGGTCTTCCATCAAAGGCAAGTGATGGATCTGGAGTGAGGCTGTGTGCTGGTTTATATGGAGTCTCTGCTGGAGGGAATCATCCTCAGCACCAGGAAAGGGGCTTTTCAGTTTTGCTTGACATCACTCCTTTGATGCAGTGGCCAAAGTGAGGCACTTCTCCAAGGTTTTCATCTCCAGTGAAATCCTGGCCCTTTGAAATCTATAACAAATCTGTCCCAGAGACAGCCCTCCCAAGACCTGCAAAGTTGGCTTCTCTTGACAAGAGAAAGCCTCCAACAGGAATCTTTTATGAACATCTCTCTGGGTGTGTTTTTTCTTTTGCTTCTGCTTCTCCTTGGGTGTATCTGCCAATAGAATTGGACCAATACTGCACATATAATGTATGACTGGTCTCTGATAATTTCAACTTCAGAATCCTTGGAGGGGCATAAAAAGTGGTCTTCAAAATATCCAGAGGTAAAATAATATTTTTTTAAAATTATTATTATTATTATTATTAAGATCACTCAAAAATTAAAAAAGAAAATTTCCAGCCAGGACAAGCTGTTACATTTTCACAATTTTATGCAAAATTTTTGAAACTCTTTGCCCTCAGTGCAGGTTTTTCCACTGTAAGACTCTCCTTGTTTTGAAATTAGGAATTTCAGTATGAAAAAACATGTAAATGCAACATGAAAGAAACGTGCAAAATATTGCCTGCCCATGGCTCTCCCCACCTCTACTTCCGTGGCAGCAATTTTTAAAAAAGCAAGGAATTTTTTGGGAAGTAGTCTATTAAACTGGAAACTAATTCTCTGATTGCCATGGAGGCTAATAACAGGAAAAGGCTGTTTTGTTTTACTTGGTTGTCTGAAACTGCAGATGCTTTCAGACTTCTTTATTGCTCTAAAGGAAGCAATAATGATGATTTGAGGATGACTGGATAACATCATTCATGGCTGTAGAGTTGCAAAGATCCCAGGATAAAGACACATGAATAAGCAGGTGGAAATGTGGGAGATGGTGAGATCTCAGTTTGCAAGCTGGGAAGGGGAGCATGCTGATAAACCCATCTGAGGTACTGGTAGAACACACCAACTTATATTTTAAAATCTCTGTGATTGGTGAGATTACCAAGAAAGAAAACCACAAATCTTTGTTATCAAAACCAATGAATATTGCAGGGCTTCAATAACATCATGTGACAGAATTATTGAAACCTTTAGAAACCAACAAACAATCAACTTTCTATGGTCAAAAGCATTTCAAGGTTCAATATGTCAGTTTTCATAAAGCAACTTCTCCATGTTAGGCAGTATGATCTCACAAATTGGTAAGGACAAAACCTGAACAAATGCAGACAGGAGACAGCTTGAAAAACACTCTTTAAAATGGGGACCATGTTCTCAGAAAGTTTCATCCTGACCTTATACCCGTTCAAGTTCATGACTGAGTCTTCTGAAACTCCTCTGCATTGGCTAAGCATGATGGCAATTAATGTGTAGGTGGAAATACCTTATCAGCCAGGAGAGGCTGGTGGAAGACATGGGAGCTGAGTTGTGTTCTGCATCTTTGTTTGAACATAACCATTCTCTGGAAAAAAAAAAAAAAAAAAGGCTTTCATTTCTTTTCAAGGCATTTTGAGCAGTTTATTTTGAAGCAGCTGTGAGACTGCCTGGGGTGTCTGTTTCAACAGTGCTGAAATTTCAGTGCCTCACACTAGAATTAAAAGTGACCCTCCTCTATTGTGAAGTCAAGGACTGGAATAGGAAATCAAAGAGTTCCCCTCTCTGCTAGCAGGGAAACATGCTTTCTCATTTAGAGGAAACAGGAGGGAATTGGGTTTCCATAGTGATTCATGAGGAAAGGACATGGTTACCTGGAAACAGGACTGCTCCTATCTGCTGGAAAAGCCATTCTTCTATTTGTTTATTGGTGATAGATCATAGCCAGCTCTTCACTCACACAGGAGTCTGGAGACTGGACCCAGAGCAGGTGCTCTGCATCTGATTTGAGCACAAGCAAGTAGAGGAAGACACTGAAAACTTTCAGCAGGACCTCCACTACCTAGAAATTACTACTTCTATTTGTAAATTAAGTCTTTATCATCAAAGGCTTCAGAAAAGTGACCACCAATTTCGAATGATTGCTGCAGTCACTGCCATCTGTGGCTGCATGAGAGCCATCACAGCATTTAGTACAGCAAGGCAGCTGTACCTGGGGAGGAAAATCTGTCTTCAGCCTTTGCAGTTGAATTTTACAGACGTTTACAGAGCTCACAGTGCCACTTGCTCTCCACATGACCCTTCCTCCCCTGCACCAGGGGTGTGGTGGGTCCTTCACTTCTCAGAGCAGAAGAATCAAGGAGGCAAGATTTTGAAAGACTATAGCAGGGATCTAAGGGAATAACTGGAACTTCTGGTTATCTGTGAGTTGCAAGTACTACCCAAGCATGTGAGTCAATGCAGGCAGGCATAACAACCACAAAACTGCGGCTCAAATGCAAAGAGTAAATTTATTTCATTCCCTCTGTCACCAGAGAATCCCAAAGCAGCACCTGAGTGGAGACACACAGGTGGGAATGCTGGCACTGTCAAGCTCAGTCCATCCCAGCTGTTTGCACCTATTTACCAAGGACAAGTTGTTTTCCACCATGCTGCAACCTCTCTGTTCTTTTTATGATCTCTGAGCTTTGATCCCCTCTCCCCTGAAAAAGGGAGCTCAGGCATGTCTGTGAGAGGGCCTCTGAGCCTCTCCAAACACCTACATTAGGTCTACACAGAGATTCTGCCTCTAAAAGCAGCCAGAGCATGAACAGCAATCAGCACAAAGGGTTTCCCACAGTTATTCTACAGGTTTTGGCATTCCCAGCTGCAGGGTCACTCAGCAAACCATTGTCCTCAACATTCTTCCAGTTTTACCCTTTTCCTCACAACACCAAGCATGATCACCTTCACAAAGGATTTTGTTCAAAGCACAGAAATATTCCTAGACATCTTGGAAAGTCTGCTAGCTGTCCAAGAAAAAATGGATTTTTAGCTAAACCTCTGGACTGTACCTCAGCTTCCAACTTTTTCATAAAGCTGCTAAGCACAGTCCTTGAAATATTTTCTTCCTCTGTTACAGACAATAAACTGCTGTTTTTCAGAATAAAGTCCTTCTTTCAGAACAAAATAATAAAAAAGTGAAGGATCAAGCAGACACCTATTTCCATAAACTCATTCTAAAAAAGCTGCAGACTAGAAGTGAAATTAGAACTGTAGACATAAACTTCTGGTCAGTCACACAAAGGGTCACCAGAACACTGTGGAGGGAAAGCATTCAAACTTGCCAAATTCAAAATTTGGCTAAAGAAAATAGTGAGGCTCAAAATCTGTGCCTCAAAAGCTTGTCTTGATATTTCTTGCTGTGAATTTTAAACAAAACACTTTAAACAAAACAACTTTAACATCATAGGAATGAGTCTGTATCCCTTTTCCAGTGCTATTGCCTAAGCCATGTTTGGAGGGTTGGTTGCTGTGGTACCACCAGCATAAGGAGGATCAGAGCTTGGCCGTAGGGGAACATAGCAGGCCGTAGGCTCCAGTCCCTTCTGCTCACGTTTTCCCATGGCTGTCACAGGAGACCCTAAAAGTCCTTCTAGCCTAGTATTTCCTTGCAATCCTGCTATCATTTTTCAGGATGGCAGTGAAGGTATGGAAAGTGGAATGACAACTTTAAGTCTTTTAAACTGGAAAGGAGCAGGAATACAGGTCCTGCACTTCCTGAATGCTTCACCTGTAGTGTGACGGAGCTGCACTCAGACTCTGTGCCTTCAAAGAAAGGTCAAACCCTTTATCAGCACTCAAAGGAAAAGTGAGAGGCACTGGAGAAAATGATACATTGTGCATCCTACCCTTCCCCAGGTACTTATCTGTGGATACTCATCTGTGCCCATATCTGAGGAGAAAGGGTTTTACAGATGTCCCTCTTGAAGGTGCTGCCCATGAGTTTTCCGCAGGGCCTGTCACAGACTGTGCTGCCTACTCTGAATCCTGGGCATGCACTTGCTTCATTCTCCTGAGCCCTTACACAGGGAACTTCATCTCTTAGCACAGCCTTGGTATTGCCTGCTGCAGACAGGCACCAGAAGTCCGTGCTCAGAACCAGCTTTAAACTTACGTGCTGCAAAACTGGGGATCTACGATATCTTTTTTGACCACACTTCTAACCTCCAGAGCATATTCTGCTGTGCTTCTGGCAGCTGTTTCCTTCCCATGCTGGAAAGAAGTCAACCTAAAGAATAAGAGTAGTATAGTGAAAGATCCTGTCTAAGATCTGAGGAATGCTCAAACCTGAGAGTGGTGTTGCCATTTTATGAACAAGGCTAAGATGAAGTCATAGTTAGGCAGCTACTTGCCCTACAAATACCTAATTCATCTTTTGGATCCCAGTAAAAACCTCAAAAAATCAGCCTAATATCTGTATTTTTTCTATTTATACAAAAACTTTCACAAAGCATAGAAGATACCCCCTCTCTCTTTCGCTTTCTCTCTGTTCATTTAATAACAGGAAAAAAATAGAAAAAACTCTCCAGGGCCCCATTAGTAAGTTAGAATTCTGAGCAGAGATAAAAGATGCCTTCTTGCATTTCATCCCTAACTCCTGGGTCTTTGTTTGGCTGTTGCTTAGGGATCAAGCAATTAAGTTGTTTTCACATCTCCCACAGAGACCCTGAGTCAGGGTCAGTATTCAATAAAAGCATGACAGTAATGAAGGCCCAAGAAACTTCAAGACTTGGGGACAAGGTGATTTACCCAAGGTCCCACAGAAGAGTAGTCAAATAAGAGGCTGCTACAGCTGTGACTACAGTCACACTGTGCCGCATACTCCCAGTGTGAGGCCCCAGTCCTGACGTGCTATACTAGTTATCAGTTCCTTGTAGAAACATAAATGCGTGTGCCAGAGCTTGACACATGCTGGTTTTCTTTATGATACTCAGTTTAACCACGGGAGAACAGCAAAGTTCTTGAAAACTGGTGCCCCATAATTCACTGGTCTTCAGAGAAAAAAGCATAGCCCTAAGAAATGGGAGAAAAATGTTTTAGCTTAAAGAAAAAAGCAGCAGCTAAGAAAATAGGGGTGAAGAAAGGCAGAGCTGAGCAGCAGGATAAGGCACCTTTCCAGTCTGGGAAACAACCCCCTACCACCACCACCAAGCACCACCCAGTGTGTAGTCAGAGATCCCTTGTAAAGGGATAAGATCCCAAATCTGAACAGGCAGGTGGAAGAAAGGAGGTGTCCACTTAATTTTCTGCTTATCCCTTCAAAACTCTCTTAGCCCTGATCACCTGAGTAGCTGAGACCATGGGCAGCTGCATCTACCAGTGCTGATTACATGGTCTCATCACCTTGGAGGAAATATTTAGGGTTATCTTGAGTTTTTCAGAGTGTTCTCATTCTCTAGGAGCCAGGCCCTGCAGATTCTGCTTAATATTAACTTTAATGCCATTTCTTGTCAGTTCAGGAAAAAAGGTAAGCCTGTGAGCTTAAGGTAAGATTGTGAGCTGGTTTCACTCGGAGCCTTTTTGCCTCAGGTTCTAATTTCAGAATCAGCCTTAATTTAAGATCTTTTTGACAGAAATATTTGAAATCCTTCTAAAACAAACAGAAAAAACCAGATCTATCTGGATGTATAATGAAGAAAACTAATCAGATTGAGTTCTGAAACACTATTAACTTATTGCTCTATTACACAGTTTTCTGGTAGTTTACAAGAGCTCCTTTATACTATAATTATTTACTTCTTTGTTTTTTTGTTTGTCTATAAAAAAACTCCACCACACAATATGTCTCAGACATATTCTTATGGCAATCACTTTCCTAGAATTATTTTATGCTCCAAAATGGAAATGTTTCCATTTATCTACTTAAAGTTAAGTGTAAATGTTCCACAATTCTTTTTCTTTTGGCAAAGATAAAAAAGATTTTAGATTGAGTACCAACAGTACTTATTCATACTTACATATATTGTTACATATTTATTTGTAGATGTGTATTTGTACCTTAGGAAATTGATCTCCTAAATAGTTTCTTTAGTACCATAATATGCTTAAAAACCTCCCATCAGTCTAAACGAAGGATGTTATTTTCTTTAAATATTTTTCTTCCAGTATCACTCAAAAAGAGAACACTGAATGTGAGAAGTATGTGCTACTCCTAGTGTGTTTCTGCAGTCTTTTAGAGTCACTGCAACTCAGTTATAAGGATGCCATTTATTTTTAATTTTTTTCAGTTTACTGTTGAGACATAGCAGGGTTTGATTTTTCTTCCAGTGAGGCAAATTGGCAGGGATTAGAAAAAGACAGGTTCTTGGAAAAATAAACAAGCCCAAGAACTTTGCCAGTTTCTACAGGCCCTACCACCACCACTGCTAAGTGTGTAACTCTCCAATAACTGTGTTTGAAAGCTTTGGGCAGGTACAGACACAGAAGTCATTACTGTCACTCAGACCCCTTGGAGCTGGCACAAGACAAATTCGTGTGCATCAGTTACTGAAGGTGTTATCTGCTAATTGATTCACTCAGCACAATGTCAGGCTTTGAGTTTAGTCCCCAGTCCCTTGTTGTTTTCATATCAGGCAGCACCACGACACTGGGGGTGCAGAGACGATGTGTGTGGAGCAGAGTACACGGGGGACAAAAGGGCATCCCAGATATCTGAACACAGGAAAATGGCATTTATTCTTTCAGCCGGTGGCAAATATAAAAAAATAAATAAAAATAAAATGAAAGGTTATATTTCTCTCTGGCTGAATAGAAGAACACAAACAGATTTGAGGTAAAATGTCCAAAGCTGCATCTTTGAGGAATTTCACAAAGAAATAGAAAGACATTTTGCAAGACGTCAGTTATAGATGACAATATAGTATTGGCTTTTGCATTTATGTATTAGCTTCCGCCCATTATTAATCACAAAGATTTTGATATGGTACAATTTATGTTTCCTTTTAACTGCTTTCTAGTATAATATAATCTGTCAGTTTATGTATGCACCATATAGTTTATAAAAATAGTAGTGTAGTGAATATATGATATTATAGGCCTTAACTAAACACTGGGTGCTAAAATACCTTTATGTAACAGAAATAGCTGGTGTAAAGTAATCATGTTAAACCCCTTTCCCCGGTGACTGAATTCTCCTAGTGATAAGATAATTGTGACACAAACCAGAGCACCGAAGGACAATTAGAAAAAATACCATGTAAAATTTAAGGAGGACATACTAAATCCTTATCAGAGGACATAAACCCACAGGATGCAGACACAAGAAGAAATAAAATACATTAACTTGACACACAGGATGTCATGCAGATAAACCAGAGTATGAAGAAACCAAACAGAAGAATTCCTGTAATATCAAACAGTTCATAAGAATGTGTGAATAATGTATGGCCCTTTTGAATAAGCATGTATCTCAGTACCATAACAGTATAAAGGTAACACTGTTGGGGACTACCAGTGTGTTCTTTGCCTGTTTACCAGGAGCACCCCAGCGCTGGACTTTTGTCTCATATTCTATCCCTTATTAAACTTTTTAAAAATTCTAAAGTGTGAACTTTGTTTTTCACAGGTCTTACTGTTGAGGTAGTCCAGGATTTTCTCTGCAATGTCTTCTTCATCTCCAGCCATCTGTTTTGCTGAGTGCTAATTCCTCTTTCCTCAGCAACATCCACACTATTTGTATTGACTTGTGAGACATCAAACCAGCAGCTGCTGCAGCAAACTGAATAATTCGAGCGGCATAAGCAGGCACTTCCTCCCTGATCCATTTATGGACCAGTCAATCTTCAGACCTCCTTTAAAGGCCTCTGATCTTAAGCAGGAGGGATTGAGGTGCCTGCACTGCCTTGAGAGGTATGTGGGCTTCAAAAACACTCACTTTGTAGGCCCAACCTAGTCCTGACAAAGCTCCTTACACTTTGAGTCCCAAAGTGATCTTTTACTCCTGCTTTGATGTGGACAGCTTCTGCCCCGAGCTGCTTTGGTCGTGTCTTAGGGAGGCACACCTCCAGGTATGTGCACCTGGAGAAGATGTGCTGAGCTGCTGCAGCAAAGCCAGGATCTACACCTGTAGTGAGGCGACCAGGGTAGTGTTACCGCTGAAGATGAATAGATCATGCGGACACAGGTCAAGGTGTGCTGAAAGAAAGAGCAGAGTTTATTTTTCCCCCCAGGATTTATAGGTTTCTGACCACGGCCAGGGATTGGGTGGTCAGGATAATACTTTCCCAACTGCACTGGCTGTGAGAAATGTCCATCACAAGACATGTATCAGAAAGAATGTACACATATCTATGTTTACAGTTATTGTCCTGGGAAAGACTGTAGAAAACTATGTTAGCAAGCTCAGAAGCTGAGTTTTCAGGGCGACAGGGTAGGATGGGCCTGGATACACTGGAAACCACGGTATATTTTAGGTGTTTATCTGCCACTGTCTGCTCTGAACCTGAATTCCATGCTTCTTGCAAGCACTGGTAACACCCTTAAGCTCCATTAACAGGAAGCAGAGGTGCAGACAAAAATAATGTCCTGTCTGAAGTCAGATCAGCAGTGGCCATTAGCACATTGCTAATGCCTTCCTGCACTTTTCCTTATGCAGAGATAGCTGGGTTTGTTCCTCTTTCTCAGCTTTGTCTGAGCACAGTGCAAAGTTCCAGGATGTCACAGAATTGTCAAAAGGCAGTCAAGATTTATTGAGTGGTCACAGATCTTTTATAGCACGGCATCTTAATGGTTCTTCCTCTCCTAAAAATTCTGAACAAAAATTAACTAAGGAAAGTTTGCTTTTTGCAGTGCAATAAGCCAGAAGTGGAGGGGCAGGCAGTGATCTCTGCTCTGTGTGACCAGAGACAGGACCTAAGGGAACAGCTGGAGCTGTGTCAGGGGAGGTTTAGGCTGGTTATCAGGAAAAATTCTTACCTCAGTGGGTGCTAGGGCACTGAACAGGGTCCCCAGGGAATGGTCATAGCCCCAAGGCTGCCAGAGCTCCAGGAACGTTTGGACAACGCTCTCAGGGACGGGGGGGGGCATTGTTAGGGTGTCTTGGCCAGGGAGAGGAGATGGACTGGATGATCCTTGTGGGCTCCTTCTAGCTCAGGATTTTCTGAGATACGTGGTTTTGATAAATTGTCCTCATGAGCACAGCTTTCTGCTTCTGTTATTCACATAATTTACAGCTCCCCAGTGAGCAGACTGCCATAAGCAATGAAAGACACTCAAGTATGCTGTGAAAGTGTTAAGCAAAAGAAGAAGGGGGGGTGGGGGGAAGCAACCTGAAAAAAATATCCAAATGTAATCAGAACAGAGTGGTGGTTTTGACATGGTATCAGTAACTCCTCTTATTATGAGAAGATATTCAGATGTAATCAGGCTCCATATCACAGAAAATCAGAACTAATAACTGATGCAAATGTGTGCAGGCTGGAGATAAAATGTTCTCAGGGTTTTGTCTATTAAGTGTGAGGACAGCCTCACAGAGCTGGCAAAGGCTTTGAAAGGTCAGAGTACTCTACTGATTGATAATAACTACCTACTTGCAACTGACAAGCTTTCCTTCTTGTTGTATGAGTTTGCTTTCCTTATAATACATTTAGCCCCTCTGCTTTCTTTAACAAACCTGCACTTGTTAAATACTGAGATGGAACATTCCTGAAAAGCTTGTTTATGTGAGGTTGATTTCAAGGACTGGATTTGTGATTGCACTCAAATCTACCCACTAAACCACTGATGACTGAGTCATTAGTCAGAGCCTCTGCTGTCTCACACCTGACACCTGTGATTCTCAATCACTTATAGAGAGCAAAATACTGTCATGAAATGGTTCCAAAGATCTTGATTTGGCAACATTTTTACAGGTAAAAAAAATGTGAAGAAAGCAAATTCACATTCTGTTTACCAAATTATTTGGGGCTTTTGGTTCAGTTCTTCTCCATCCCATCCTGGTAGCAGCTGTTACTTAGGAGTGCCTAAAATCCCAGGAGAAATCAGGGCCCCTCAGTTGATTTCAGCCTATAAGAATATTGACAGGTCAAATAATAAACACAGAAACCACGTACTCCATATTCTATTGCTTATATAATGACTGTTTCCCATGTTCTTTTGACCATTCATACTAGCACTGCTGCATCATCTTCATTCCTTCAAACTGATGTTAAATAAAGTGGATGATGAGAGGCAGAATGAGAAAGTGAGAGAAAGAAGAATCAATTCAGTTAATTAATGGATGACAAATTAAGTGAGTAAAAAAGTAGCTTCACAGTTGCAAGGGATTTCAAATTTAGAAAGGAGGCTGAAGAGGAATAAGGGGGGTACCAGACCTTGTAAAATATGATTAGGTTGTCTAATCTAGAGAAAGCAAACAACAGTAGAATTTGAAAAGTAAGGGTCACATTATGACTTTGGCTTTCTACCACAGAGCTCTGCAGGAAGAGACATGGACCTGGGCAAGAGAAGACACTGGCAAAACCTCCTGGAGCTGTTGTTGGTTTGCTGGGAGAGATGAGGTAAGTCCTTTTACCTTTTTACCAGGTGGATTTCCTAAAAAAATGAAGTTTGTACAGCTCTGTTCCCTTTGCCTGACACCTCAGGAATTTCCTTGGCCATTTTCCAGCACAGGTGACAGAGAGGAGCCTCCAAAGATGATGTACCCCCTAAAGTTTCATGAAGACAGTTGTGCTGTGTTAAAGAAAGTCTTATCATTCCAGCCTGTGACTGAATACCCAAGTATGATTTCAATCCCAGAGAAGAAGCCAGATATTACAGACAGATGTTAAGGAGTGGCCACCCACAGAAGTATTTTTTCTTTTTCTGTCCTTAATTTTCATTCACATGTCCTTCTTATCTAGATTTTGAGTCCCATGAGACACCTGACTGTTGTTTTATCTTTAGACCACAGCATTGCTGGGAACCCCAGTCTGCCCAGATCTTCCCTGTGATGCACCTCATAACACAAAACTATGTTCACCTCACCGAAGAAGTAAGAGTAAAATTTCACTAAAAAATAACATTATTTATAGAAAACACAGCACAAGAAACAAACACACCAAAACCTTGGGGTGACAAACAGAATTTTAAGTATTCATGAGTGAGACTGTATCCCAAATTCATTTCACAGATGTGGCAATTGTGTCCAAATAATTTAGCACACCTTGAAAGCCTGGTGACCTGCCTGCTCCATGACTTCATCCACAGTGTTCAGTGTTGTGCTATTGTAAAAACTGTGTGAAAATAAAAATGATAAGTCTGTCCCTACAAGAATTAAACAGCCATCCTTGGAGGTAATTGAAGAGCTGGTGTGGGCATTCTGCATTGCCTTCACAGATCTAGGAAATGGGTTAGCGCTATAGTGTTGTAAGGATGATTTTGAAAAACAAAATAGATTAATTGAAAGATAAGGAAGTGATAGATTAAGAAGAGAAATTCACCCTTATAATAATTTTATTATTTTCCTGTTCGTTAGGTACAAATTTGAACACCGACTAATAAATCATACTGCTGTTAAGCCAGATGATTTTAGCATGAATTAATTCACTGAAAAGTTTTATCTACTTCAATTTTAATGGAATTTAACACATAATCAACTGAGTATTTTTTTACTAAAGCCTTCTCACAGTACTAGTGGGAGCAAGAAGTGCCCCACTTCTTGAAAAGAAGAGAAACTTCTTGAGTTGTATTTAAAATATAGTGCATTTTTTCTAAGTCCAGGTGAAGGAAAGATTTTCAGTTAAGAATACCATAAAAAAACCCCCTCATAATCCTGAAAGTATTTCAACACAAGTATTACCTAGGACACCCCTGATCTTTAGCTGGGAAAAATCTCTCCTTACACCTCATAGGAAGATGATTCTAGGAAAGATTTATTATTTTGATAGAAGAAACATTTTAGTATTTGCCTTTAAATAACTCAGTTCAGTTTTCAATTCTCATAAAACTAATTCTTTACTTAAAGAAAAGAATCTGAAATTTCGAGAATATGTTGTTTTGTTCCTCTGTAAGAGAGAGGTTTAGCATTTGCCTGAACTGCAAAGCTCTTCTGCAGCTGAATTGTAGAACTGTAAACTATCCCTTTTAACTGGAGAGACAAATCAAGGGTATCATCACACAGAAGAGAAAGAGGGTTAATAGTTTGCCATGAAGCACTTTGGAACTGTATGAATTTGACATCTACTATGTGATACCATTAAGCACAGTGTTACTGCAGGATTATTTTATTTAAAAGTTCTCACTGCACAATTTAGCTTTCCATAAAATAATTTATATGGATGAATTGAAGGCAAAAGCTACACATATTGGTGCCATAAGGCATTGGATCCCCTTAGCAAATGCACTACACAGTTGAACATTAAAGTTTTCTCTTTGAACGGGATGAGTGAATAATGCCATGAACTTTTCAATTGTTTGCCATAAACTGAAAGATTCAGCAACTGAATGAGGTCAATGTCATTCAGCTGCTACCTTTTTTTACAAATTTGTTCTAAATTGTGAAAATAATTGTTTCTGACTAAGCTTCATCAAGCTGAAAGCAAAACTGCCTGTCCCATTTTTTTCCCTATCCATCAAAATACCTGCGCATGGCAAATTATAAGAGCTATGCTTCACGTTCTTGGAGTTTATATAGCTTAAGTGGGTGTCACAGTAAATAGTGAATGCACATAAATCCTTTTGTTCTAAAGGGGTTTAGCAGAAGAAAATTGAGTGTTTTACAGAGGCAGTTTTAACAGGCAACTTGTTTTGGGGCAATTCTAATAACTCTAAAAAAAGACTGAAATGAAAGAATGTGATAGAACTATGCAGCTATCAAGCCTTTTGCTGTTAACCTTTGTAATTATAAAAATCTTACTTTCCCCTTAATCCTGTCACAAACATGAACCACTCTAAACATAACTTGCTGTGTTCCAGGTTATCAGGAGATATTACTCAGCAATGCTTTTAGCACTTTAATGAATTGCATTGATTTTACTGAGCCTCATTTCTCTCAAGGGTGTAGAACCACAGAACCACTGGGTTGGAAAAGCCCTCCAAGATCACCAAGTCCACCCTGAGACCAGTCAATCCCCACCTTGTCACTCATCCAAGAGAACTGAGTGCCACATCCATTTGTTCCTTGATCACCTCCAGAGATGGAGATCCCACCCCCTCCCTGGGCAGCCCCTTCCAATGCCTGACCACCCTTGCCATGAAGAAATTCCTCCTGATGTCCAACCTAAACCTCCCCTAGCACAGCTTGAGGCCATTGCCTTTTGTCCTGTCCCTTGTTCCCTGGGAGCAGAGCCCCAGCTGTCCCCTCCTGTCAGGGAGTTGTGCAGAGCCAGAAGGTTCCCCCTGAGCCTCCTTTTCTCCAGGCTGAGCCCCTTTCCCAGCTCCTTCAGCCCCTCCTGGTGCTCCAAACCCTTCCCCAGCTCCATTCCCTTCTCTGGACACGCTCCAGCCCCTCAATGTCCATCTTGTCCTGAGGTTCCCAAGCTGCCCCAGGATCTGAGGTGTGGCCCCAGCAGTGCCCAGCACAGGGACAGTCACTGCCCTGGCCCTGCTGCCACACCACGGCTGGCACAGCTCAGGTGCCTTTGGCCTCTTGCCCTGCTGGGCTCCTGTCCAGCCGCTGTCCCCAGCACCCCCAGGGCCTTTCCCAGCTTTCCAGCCCCTCTGCCCCAGCCTGGAGCTGCAGGGGTTGGTGTGAGCCAAGGGCAGCACCCAGGACCTGGCCTTGTTGACCCTCAGACCACTGGCCTGGGCCAATGGATCCAGCCTGTCCAGATCCCCCTGCAGAGCCTTCCTGCCCCCAGCAGATCCGCACTCCCACCTAGCTGGGTGTCATCTGAGAAATGGCTGAGGGGGCACTCAATCCCCTTGTTCTGATCAAAGATAAAGATATTAAACAGGACTGGCCCCAGTGCTGAGCTCTGGGGACTCCACTGGTGCCTCGCCACCAGCTGCATGGGACACCATTCACTACCACAGGATGTGGCTATGGATGCTTTACCCTGAGGTATAATTGAGGAACAGTTTTTGATGTCCAAAATTTCCCTAGACTGTAGACAGCAGCAAATATTTCAGTGTTTTCTACTGGATCGAGCTTTAATTGAAAGGATAAAAATTAATGCAGGAACCTTTTTCTATCTTCTTATAACAGTTCTCTAAATCTGACTCCTCATCTCATTAACTGCCTTAAGTTACAATATAAATACAAATATTTGAGGGTGGAAGGTTATTATCTTCTCCCTTCATGACATAAGTAGATTGCATGGGTACATCACTGTCCACTGGAAGTACTAACGTTATTGTGGAGCAAATTAATTGCTTAATTCCACTCTCTAAGCTTCCAGCTAATTAGCAGAATAGCACTAAGCATTAGTTACCAGCTCTACAGTATTTCTTTGAAGTGTTGCTCACTTTGTTCATTTTCTATGAAGTCATAGCTATTCCCAAAAATAAACTCTCAGCATCAAATGGCATTTAAGAATTTAAGCATAAATGGAGGTATTTCAGATTTCATATCAACCAAATTGTACATTCAAATAATCCTAATCCCAAGATTAGCTGTACTTCTGGAAAATATTTCAGTATATAAACACAGCATAGATGCATGATACAAAGGGTAAATTATTCTGTGGTCTCCAAAGAAATTGTGCAATTCCTTTGAATTACACAGAGTGTTTAATCAAATAGCAGAAGTTCAACAAACTGTATTATATGACTCATAAACTTACTTTTCTTTGGAGAATACTGTTGATAGTACCTAAATAACACAGTTAGTTCTCTGGGATGCAACCACTGCATGCTGATTTCTCTTCTTCAGTTGTCTTCCAGTTCACTGCCGTCTTTCCAGCATTGCTGGAACTGAAATAAAAATTCTATCAATTCACATTTTAAAAACTTTTAAATAATTTCATCTCTATAGTGTTTATTTATTCCATGCCTTATATTTCAAAAATATCAATGTGCTTTCTTTCTTCATCCTGTATACTGGAAACTGTTTTATATAGAGCATTGAATTTTCTCAAGACAGCTGTAAATTTTGGTCCAGAGATGTTTTTATATGTTTTTGCTTACTGCAATTGAACAGAGCATGCATGCTCAGGGGGACACCCCAAACTTGACTTTGAATTGTGAAATGGTTTGGGTTGGAAGTGGCCTTAAAACCATTCTCATCCCACCTCTGCCATGGTCAGGGACACTTTCCACTCTCCCAGGTTGCTCCAAGCTCCATCCAGTCTGGCTTTAAACTCTTCCAGTGAGGATGCAGCCACAACTTCTCTGAGCAGCTTGTGCCACGGCCTCACCAGCATTCTAAAATTAGATCACTAAAACTGCCAGGTTAGTTTTGTAGTAGCCCTTTGACTGTCAGTGCTCCAGGACTTGGAAAACTCCAAGGAAAAGAACGCAGCCTGGGAGATGACATGGTGGGTCTGTGCTTATTTGTCATCTGTCAGGACCATAATCCTAGTTTATGTATAAAATCTGTTAATTAGAGCAGTAATGGACTGTTCAGTTCACTTTGTTCATGCAGAAGCTTGTAGATTTATAGACAAAAGCCAGTTCCTGAAGACCCAGGGAACTAATTAAGTACACAATGTTTCAAGGAAATAACATCCTACTCACATGTTTTCAGTGACAGTAAGTATATTATGCTGTCATTGCGCTGCCCTAGGGTGTCCTCAGGACAGGTTTTTAAAACAGTCTTATTCTTGCAATTAATTTTATCATTTTACCAACACAGATGTCAGGGATCCTTTAGTAAATTTTTTAAATAACTCCGTAGGCAAACTTGTTCTTCCCAAAGAAGTCACTGCCAAGTTTCTGTGACCCAAACTCTGATCCTTAAAATTAATTATTTGTGTATCAATTTAAACTAAATAGACCTATTGGCAGAAGAGATTTTTTTTTTGCAAAGGATTGATGATGATTGGATCTGTGAAGATTAAAAAATCAGCTAGAGATCTTACTGTATACTGACAATTGTCCTTTTGATCTTTCACCTTTGCAAGTAGTGTATTTAATATTTCAACTGGCAAAATGCCACTTACGAAGAGTGAACAGCAAAAAGTGCCAAAAGTACAGCTCTTTTGTCAGTTAATTAACATTTAGGAATGTGCTTTTGGTTTTCCTTATAATTTGAAAGTTTTGGTGCTCTAAGGCAAGTGTCTGCTTGCAAACTGAGCTACGAGCCTTGATAAAATATGGCAGCATAAAGCCCAGTGACTGTAAAAAATATGCACTTTCAGTTTTTAGCAAGCCATAAGTTACCAGAGGAAATTCTAATTGGGAAGAACAGATCAAATCTATCTTTCAGAAAGTGTCCAACAACAAAAGGTAAAGTAATTCAGAGGCAGTAGCAAGATTTCATCACTGCATTTCATTTAATTTAATATCATTTCATTTCTAGTGAGTTAGTTCCTTTAAACATCATGAGGTAGTGTTAGGAAGGCATTACTTCATGTCTTCTTGGTGGGAGGTGAGTTTATCCATGTGTTTCCCTTCTCTTCTGCAGGGAAGCAGAGATTTCTGCATCTTTCCCTCTCTTTTTAGTCAGCAAGGTAGACTTTCTGACTTCCACAGCCCTTGTGTGAAAGGGCTAAATGAGTAATTTTCATGATTTTGCAGCCTTGGAAAGGATATCACAGAATTCCAGTATGGATCAGGTTGGAAGGAATCATGGTGGGTCAGCTGGTCCCACCTCCCTGCTCCAGCAGGGCCATCCCACAGCACAGGACACAGGATTGTGTCCAGATGGTTCTGGAATATCTCCAGTGAGGAGACCCCCCACCCTCTCTGGACAATCTGTTCAGGGCTCAGCCACTGCCCAGCACAGAAGTTCTGCCTCATGTCCAGGTGGAACTTCCTGGGATCAGTCCCTGCCCGTTCCTCTGGTGCCATTGCTGGGCCCCCAGAGTAGAGCCTGGGCCCTGCTCTGAGCCCTCCCTGCTCACAGGGACACCCAGGGCTGAGGGCCCCTCTCAGCTGGGGCTCCTCTCGAGGCTGGACAGCCCCAGCTCCCTCAGCCTTTCCCTGTCAGAGATGCTCCAGGCCCTAAATCATCTCTGCAGCCTCTGCTGGTCCTGCTCCAGGAGCTCCCTGTCCCTCCTGTGCTGAGGAGCCCAGGGCTGGACACAGCTCTCCAGATGTGCCTCGCAGGGCTGGGCAGAGGGGCAGCATCACTCCCTGAGCTGCTGGAGCTGCTCTTCCTGATATCCCCCAGGATCCCATTTGTCTCCTTGCCCCCAGGACACACTGCTGGCTCAGGGACAACCTTGTTGCCTTGTGCCTCAGGCTGATTGGAGCCTTGTTTGCTCCTGGTACTTTCACTGGCAATATGAATCAAAGGATTCAGGATGTATCACCTCCATTTTGTCCAGATGTTATCAAAATTTACAACCAGACCTTCCTGGTTGCCACCAGCCAGTAGCAGGCTTGTGCCTGGGAGTGCAAGTGTTCAATTTTAGAAATTTTCTCATGTACAGACTATTATCAACTGCCTGTCAGCATTCACAATTTAAGTCATCTTTTGTCTTCCCCAGAGACCCAGTCCTGAGAAAACACGGTACTCCAGAATACAGAAATTGGCTCTGATCTCTCCTCTTTTGACTTTTATCATCATAAATCAGACTTGCAATGACATATAATATCACTAGGGCTTCTGTGTAATGTCCTTTTCCCAGCTTTTAATAATAAGAACTCTTATCATTAATGTTTTGTTTTCTTCACTAAGGTTTTCTGGAATCCCCAGAGCAAAGATATCTGGGAAGCAGGAGAGCCTCTCCAGGCACAGTCCCTGCCTGGTGGGCTCATGGTGGTGGAGTATATTTTTGCGAAAGCCTTCTTTAAATATTAGAGCATAGGCCTCTTTTTAATGTTATGTATTATCAAGCATTTGTGCATTGAATTTCTACGAAGAGCAAGCTGAGCCTGAATATAATTTGATTTTCTACCTTTCCTTTAGGATCCTGTAGTAACTGACTGTATTTTGACACATTAAATGCATTGGCTCCCTTCCAGCCTTCATTTTCCAGACTGTCCTAGTTAGAAAAGGGTTTAACTCTGTGCTGTACAATTAATAAATGCTATTCAGTAATAGGTTTCATCCTTCAAACATGATTTCACAACAAATAGGATTGTTATGAAGCAGAAACCTAATTAATGTTCTTCACCAACTTCCTTTCTTTCTGCTTCTTAGAGAAATCATTAACCTTCAGAACAGAAGAATTTGGAACAGTAGGAATCTGGAAAGCATATCTCAAAAGTTTTTTTTTAATTTTTCTTGCTGTTCAAAAGTGTTGGAGCAGACACATTTCTTCAAGGCACTGAGTGATAATACATGTGTGTATGTACATTTATGAGATATACAGCTAATTTGTCTCACTGGAAATATTTGGCTGTTAAGATAACAGAGTTTAAATTTCTCTTGAGCTGTGAGACCTGCCACGTCTCTCTAGCTCATTTTGATAAGAATGAAAGATGACCTTGTTTTATATATTTTTAGATATGTTTATCATTTATTTAAACAATCTGAATGGGGGAACCTAATCACCAATAGAGAGAAAACTCCTAAATACATTTTAAACTGTTTTGTCCTGCCACATCTTATAAATCAAACAAATCCGTACTAGAACGTACTGTAATCTTTACCACCCCTTTTTATTTCAGTTTATTATGCACAGAAGAAATTACACTCTGTCTCGGTTCTAGAAGACAGGTGTCTGCTAGGGAGAGCAGGAGCTTCCCTTGGGATGAAAGAATGTAGGCCACTCTCCCTCTGAATTATTATAATTTTGAAATCAAGGGGCTTTCAGCCAGAGATCTGGGGATAGGAATAACAGTCCTTTTCTAGTAGAACCAGGCAAACAAACAACAATAACTACAGCATTAACAAGAAAACAGAACCAGGTACCCCCTGACAGCCTTCTCGGCTGAGACGGGATGGAGGAGAGGCTTTGTTTCACAAACCCCCTCGGGCAGTCAGTCCCGGTGCTCCTGCAGGGCTCTGAGGAACAGTCGGCTGGAACAGCAGGGATGAGCTGAGATCCTGGGCTGGTGGATGAGGTGGATCAGGAGCTCCGCGGCGGTGCCTGGCACTGCCACATGTCCCGGCAAGACAGGGGGTGCAAGGCCACCAACAAAGAGGGAAGAAGGAGAAGAAGCAGCAGCTCCGTCTGGGTGATGGTGAAATTCCCTTCTCCCCACCGCAGCAGCTCCGCGACCCAGCAAACGAATGTCTTTCCCCGAAGCCGAAGAAAGCCAGCCAAAAACTGTCCCCACCCTCCTTTCCTGCCCCTTCCCCCCCGGGCCCGGCCACTCTTTGTCCTTTATCAATCACCCACTAAATACCCACAGTTAGGTTGTCTCCGCAGCTAATGGGTAAAAATTCCACAGGCAGGCCAGAACAAGAAAAAAAAAGGACACCCTCAACACACTCCTATGTGTATACACTCCTATAAAAGTCCTAATTTTTTTCTTAGTCATTATGAGATCTAAGGATTTGGAGAAAAAAGTCTTCTCAAAACTTGAGTGGACATAAATGGATGCGAGGACAAACAAAGTGTGTAGGAAATGTCGCTGGGAAGTTCCTCCAGCATCTGGCAGAGTCACATAGTTGGAAGGCATAGTGTAAACAGGTGGTTTAGGGAAGTTGGAATCAATTTCCCATTGACCTTATGGCCAGGATTTCACCCATCAGTGTTCAAGAAATCAAGAACATTAATCCAGTATGTTATAAATGCAATGGCAAAATAGGGTTAATATAAAAAGCGATTTATTATAAAACAATTTCAATCACAAACAACGAGAGAAAAAACCACAATAAAATAAATCAGCACAGCGCTGGGTGGACAGGGGTCTATACCCAGAGGTACAGATTTACCCAAATCCACGAAGGAGGGTAGACTGTCCGGGGTTTTTATGGGGATTTTGTGTCCTGAGGCTAAAACTCCGAGCAGTTACTGTTCAACAAAGAGTTTAGATGGTTGGTTGAATGAATTTCCTGGAACCGTGGAACTGAATCAATAGACGACTGGGCAGAGTCCTCTCGCATGTGAAAGGTTCTGAGTGCTTCCCAATTGTATCCTCGGTTGGACTCTCAGGGTGAAGTGTCCAGGTGCGGTGTGGAGCCGATGGGCATCTCAGCCTGGCTCCTCTCATTGTTTGGCCTGATTGTCCGTGTCCTGCTCTTTCTTTCAGGCTGATAAACGTCGCCTAGGGTCGTTACCGCCTGAATAGGTAATTACTGCTGGGGAGAAATCCTTAGGCCAGACTATATTTTATATAATTGTTACAAATACAGTTATATACTTATTTATTCTTTCACGAATTTTTATCCAAGGTTACATTTATCACAAGTACAATTACTTACATGTAGCTGTAATCAGGGAGCTAAAAAATATCAGAGCTCCTCATGCCTGCCCAAGGACAGATGCTATCACTGGCACAAAAAGCTGGAAACATCTTCGTGTTTACTCAAGTCTAGGAAATGATACTTTAGAACTTCATTTCTACTTAATGTAAATGAGCTTTTTCATGCTTTTCTTTTCTTGGGGTTTTGGGGGATTTTTTTTTTTTTGGTCCCTCTGGTCCTAATCAATGATTATTCTTGGAGCTCTGTCCTCTGGTTTGGCATACTGTGTTCCTACCAACAGGAGGGTATTCTCAGAACAAGCAATTCTGCCCTGTAAAGATACCGAAAAATTTTGTGGAAGTTTAAAATTCCCCAGAAATGTCTCTGCTGTCCTTTAATATTGTTGCCAGGTGAGAGAGCAATATCAGTCAGATCTTTCTTAAAGCCTTGGAATGAAAAATAGGGAGACAGTCTTTGTTTAAGAAAAAATTGAGTTAATCTCCTGATTTGTTGCATATCTGAAAGCAAGATGTCTTCTTTTATGATGATTTATAGGAATGCATTAAAATTAGTTGTCTTATTTTAAAATGAGAACTTGTCATTTTCCTGTAAAATAGATGCCCTGATGATGTTGATAAACAATCCTGATTCAGTTTTCCTTCCCCTTGATAGACTTCTCCAGTGTCCTGAACATATTTCATCAAATTCCTCCTTGCTTCTGGAGTGTTTATATCACAGCGTTTTTATGGACCATGATTTATTTTCCTTTTAAAAATAACTTGTTCATCCCTCTCTGATTTCTTCTCCTACTCTGCAATACTTTTATTGACAAGCAGTTTTATTTTGCTTGTGTTAGAGATATAAAACATATTTACAGCAGACACATTTTTAAATAGTTTTTCATAGTGTTTGTGTGTCTGAGGAAGGTCTCAGCCCTTCATTAAACATTTTAGTTCCACAATGCCCACATGCCAAGCAGATAAGCCCTGCTATGTCAGGTTCTGCATGAAGAAAAATTACTGGAGTCTCTTGATTCATCTCTGAGGCAAACTAGGGAGAAAAACAGAGCCAGCAAAGTGGGCTTGGTAGAGGAAATAGTAGTAGAAACAGAATAAACGCCACATATACTGGTAACTTTCAAGTGGGAAATGCCACTGAAGTGAGACACCTTCCCCAAAGTGGAAGATTGTTTAAAGAACACTTCATAGGGTGCTTGATAGGTTTGGTTCTCCCTATCCAAGGACTTTTAGATTCTTAGTGGCTTGGCTAGAATTCACAACTATTTCTCACAGCCACGAGTATCAGTAACCCCCATGATAATACGATCCCTGCAAAGCCATTATCAGAAGGTATTTTGTTTTTTTTTTCACATGGCATGGTCTGTTTCAAAGCTTTCAGTGCCATTCCAACCTGAATTAAATAGCTCTGTTTTTTTTTTAACTCCTGACTCATTACAGAGTATCATTACAACTTAAGTAGTCACCAATTTCCTTTATAATTCTTGCTTTTTTTTTGGCAGAGGCTTGACACTGCACACCCATCAATGGTAAAAAGCAAGACTTGGTCAAGTGTGATAAAAAAAATTAGGAAAGATAAATGCAAAGTATTATAGTTGGGCAGAAACAATGACCCTCAGTAATTTAGATTGGGAAACTTCTGGTATGAAACAGTTGTGTAAAAGAGGATCCAAGGGCTGCAGTAGATTCCAGGCAGGAGCTCAATTGATGAGATGAAGTTATTCAGAAGAGGGCAAATATGGTCTGGTGTTGCAGGAACAAAACTAGAGCCTGAAAAATAGGTGTTTACTTCTGTTCACAACTAGGTAGGTTTCACCTACTAGGGAAAAGTGCCCACTTTTGGGCATGATACTTCAAGAAAATGTAGTTTCACAGAGGATAGTCAAGTACAGAGCAATCTGATGAACCAGCAGTTGGAAAGGGTGGTTTGCAGAGAAAGTGTGAATGAGATCAGGTAACCTGAAGAAGGACTGAAGAAAGGATATGTGGAATCTGAGATATACAAGTTATACATGTTGTAAAGGAAAGAGAATAATAGGTTTCAGGGTTTGGAGTAGAACAGGCAAGAAATAGATTGCTTCAATTGCAAAACGGATGAGTGACACATATTATTAGGGCATATTGGTATTGCAAGCAGGTTAAATGTTCTCAGCTTCTGAGAAGGGTTTAATACCTGAATAGTCAGGACAGCTGGAAAATTCTCCTTGGTGTACTTATTTTTTTCTTCGAAGTCAGTACATGCTTTTTGAAATATAACACTTTATTTAGCCAGCAAGAAAAAGAAACTGGATTTCCTTGCTCTGAACTCGCATTAACTTCCCCAAAGCAGTTATTGCAGCCAGCATGAGCCTGTCTGAAGTGGAGCCCTGAGACTATAATCAGTCAGCAATGCACAGACCATTGAATGTGAATAAACAGTGGGACAGCCTAAAGCAAACAGCATTATTATATATTATATATTATTATATAATTTCTTTTCAGACACCCAAGAAAAGCAGGGAACAAACTGATTTGAGAAGAGCTCATCAGGAGACATCCTCCTTTGTGCTTTCCACTAAACCATCAGGACTAGAGCCTTCATTCAGGGAATGCCAGCCACTCTGTGAGGCCTTCCCAGGGAGTCATTAGGATTTTTTTTTCACAAGCTTACAGAGGAGTTGGGGTTGGAAAGGACCTGAGAGACTGGCTGGTCCACCCACCCTATTCAGCCTGGAACAGGTTGCCTAGGACAGCAACTCATCTGACATTTTATGTAAATGAAACACACTTCAGAGTGTGTTTTTCTTTTAGCTCAGAGAAAGATGCCAAGTAGCTAATGAGGGACACAGCATATTGTCAGTTTTCACTGTGGTCACAGAAAGCAGAGAATGTTTGCAATGTTTGGGTTGAATGATGTAGCACATTATATTTTCTTGATCGTACTTTCTATGGAACATATTGGGTAAAGAATTCCCTATACAGTGTGCCTCTGGAGCAACCACTGAAAAATAAATGGGATTACTTAAAAAAATTAAATTCTCAGTCATAGAGACTGAACTTTGAAGCAGGAAAAGTTTTTTGTGTTATGAATGTGCTAACTTGCAGAAAGAGGTGATTTTTGCTGTTTCTCAAAGGCCTTCTTAAAATGAAAAAATCTTATTCGAATTCATCTTAAAATTGTTTCTTCAGCAGCAGTGTTTTCTGTACTTGTTTTTTGGTTTCAACAAAGACCATGGGTCTTTGAAAATATTATGGCAGTTCTATATCAGGAAGTAGTGAGCAATTCAGGCAGAAGTATTCTGTTGACTGGAATATCAGTCTTTTTGGAGGGGTAAAAGTGTGTTAAACTTATAACAGGAGAAAAACTATGGAATGACTGCAATGGGTACTCATCTAATATATGAAGAGGCTGGAATGAAACTGTCCAACTGACGTGAGTGGAAATGTCACTCCTACATCATAAATATTTAACCTGTCACTTGAATAATATGCAGGCACTCTCTACTTGTTGTTTGGATCTAGATGGCTGCAAAGAGGAACCTGTTTTTCAGATTTGTACTGTTTTTCCTTCCAGCTGCATAAGAATTTTCTTCTGATATTTGCTGGTGCATCTCCCCAACTCACCTAAGCCAGCATTTATTCCATGCTGGGGCAGCAGGGTTGGCAAGCACTGCCTTCTCTCTCTCACAAACCCCCAGTGTGAAAATACCAAAAATACTACACTGAATCTGTGTCTGAAGGGCAGTGAGGCTGTGAGGAGAAACACTATATAGTCTTGGCAGGTACACTGGCAAAGTCAGTCAATTACAGAGAAAGAGGAAGCTGATGAATACATTTGATGGTAATAGAGATACCATGCAGGAGAAGACAACAAAGGGATTCCAAAGGTGGCTTGCACAACCATTAACTGATGAATATAAATGAGGAGAGAGAATAGATTGACTTCCACATTCAAGTGTCAAAAAGATAGCTGTAATAAGATATTTCTTTACTAAACAGTACAGGCAAACTGGAGCCACAACAAAAATGGAAATTTGAGATGCTGTTTTTATCAAGTCCACTGCCAGAACCATATTTCTGCCTGATTAAATAATATGACAGCTCACACTGAAAAAAAAAGTCAGAGATTTCAGTCAGATACTTGGCCTTAAGTGCAAAAGTGTTTAGTGGACTACTGAAGAGGGAAATCATCTCACCTTACTTTCCATAATGTCATTCATATATGTTTCTAGAATTATTTGACTCTATTCATTTAAACGAGGTTTTAGTGGAAACAGGACTCAGGGGAGTCCTGAAAAATATATTTTTCAGAGGATAATGAATAAAGAAGCACTACAGAGTGGCACAGTTTCAAATCTGGAGTCAATAGCAGAGAAGAACACGGATAGTGCTGAAGGGAGCTGCCAAGCCAACAAGGGGGATGGAAAGAAAGAAATAGAGTGGGAATCACAGGTCACTACAGAAAGGGTTCAACACTGATACTGACTGTCTCATACATGGTTAGGGGATGCATTTATACCATCTCAAAAAATCCTGAAATTAAATGAAAGTAACTTTTGTGCAAATCAGCTAAGGTTTTTATTTCTAAGCTTGATCAGGACTGAATAGAGTGTCGCATCTGATTTGGAAAACTTTTCCTGCAGAGCAATATCTCAAAAGGGCTGCTAAGATGATGGTGACAGACTCTTTTCAGTGGTGCCCAGCAACAGGACAAGGAGCAATAGCCATAAACTGAAAAACAAAAAGTTTAATTTCAACATGAGGAAGAAATTCTTTCCATATAGGGTGGCAGAACACTGGAACAGCTGCCCAGGGAGGGAATGGAGTCTCCCTCTCTGGGGACATTGGAAACTCATCTGCTCATGTTCCTGGGTGGTCCTGCTGTTGTCTGGTGATCTCCAGAAGTCCCTTCCAAGCCCAGCTACTCTGTGATTCTGTGACTCTGCAAATACTCTGCCAGAACTGTTGAATCAGCTCCAGCCCCAATTCAGATCTCCACTGAAAAGCATCTTGGCCTCTTAGCAAATATTATCCTCTGGATCCAGACGTGTTGGTGGAGGTGGGAACTCCCAGATTAGTTTATCTCTTTGAGGCTGCCATCCCATGGACCTGTTGGCAGAGAAGAGTGTGATCACTCTCAGAAGTGCTGAAGAACAGTCAGCTGGTTTGTCTCAGTAAACCAGTTCAGACCCCACAAACAAAACTTTTGTGTAAACGAGGATGTTCCAAAAGCTCCAGTTTTATCTTGGATTAAATTATGTACCATCTCATCTTTCTGAGTAATTTGGCTACTAACTTGCAAAAGCAAGTTTTTGTAATTACATTCCTGCAAATACTATAGAAATCCAATTAAGTAAGAATTTAAAGAAGAAGGATCATTTTGTAGGCTGTTGTGTAGTTTTATTTTGGTCAAAAAATCACTTGGAGAAAAAGGTTTCTAGGTTGGCTCAATGATCTGGAAAGTCTCTTGCAACCTTCACAATTCTGTGATTCTCTTATCTATACCTAATAGTAGAATATATGCAGGTCTCCTATTTATATGTATTTTAAGAGTTGTTATGGTAATTGGACTTATTCAGTATAATTCAGAGTACCAGTGATAGATCATTGTACTAGCAGATGGGGAAGGAACTAGCAATGCTTAAAAAATTAAATAATTCAAGTAAGAGCTGTGAGACTACTTCAAAATGCCATTATGAAACACATTCTAATGAAATTAGTTCTGTTTGGTGTTTGAAAGTTTATTTGATCCTATGAATATTCATGCAAACTGCAATTTTTTTAGCAGTAACATTCATTTAAAAACTTCAAATGAATCATGCCAATATGTGTTTGCCCTGAAAGTATTGTGAATTCTCAAATGACTCTGTTTGCATTAATTTTCCCATCTATAAAACTTACTCAAGTCCTTTTTCTTGCCCTTTTAAGTGGGATTGTATGGTGGAGACAACAAAATGAATACCCTGAGATTTAAGATGGTAACAGCACTATATAAACAGCAAATTATAAATAAAGAATGACAAAAGCAACTCCAGCCTGAGGCAGTTAATGAGAAAGTTATGGGCAAGAACGTGATCACATAAAATCCTTTTGAAACAATGTCAGACAGCATATTTTGTGGAAATAAAATTATTCCTAGGGCCAAGGAGTAAACTCAGAGAGAGGAGCTTTATATTAAATTCATTTTTCAGCCACCTATGGCTAAGAACAGAAATAATGCCCTTTCCTCTTTTCCTACAAGGTTGTACCCCTGCCTCTAAGATGATCAACACTTTTGCTGTAGCAAGTGTAGTATGAGCAGCAGATTGTCTCACCACATTCCTAAAAGACGTCAGGACATGGCTTTTAATAAACTTGATGCATTTTTAGCAATTATAATTCTGACAAAACCTCAGCATTGTAACCTAATGTGTGATAAAGCCTTGATTCTGGGAAGCAGAATGCCTGGATCTAAGTGTCAATATTAGGTTACTACCTCTCCTTGCTCTCAGGGCAGCAATTCACAGACACAAAATGCTAAAATCAGAGCTGAACAAAACCACAGCCAGTATCTGAGCTGGGGGATCCTGGTCTGGGGAACAAAAATCCAGGTTGATGCAAACACAGACCCATCACCAGTGATGGAAGAGTTGGTGTATGAAGTATTACAGATGCTTCAGCCCTAAGGTTTTGGGGAAAAATAGTTGACAACTTACTTCAAGTGTCATTCCTTGCAGAAAATTGATAGGCCTTGACGTGCTCCCAGAGGGTTATGAGAGCTGTGTGACATCATTGTGAGGCCTCTCATCATAATCTTTAGGAAGAGACTGAGGAGGTCAAGGGACATCCTGGAAGTCTGGAACTGGCTAATATCACTCCCGTGATGTAAAAGGACCACTCAAAGGAGAATCCAGGAAATTAAAGGCCCATTAGTCTTGCTTCATTCTGTGGGGAAATTATGAAAGGAATTCTCCCAGAGGCTGTCAAAAGTTAAATGAAGGAAAAGCACAAAGGCAGATGGTGCGTGACAAATCCAGTTGCCACCCATCACAATGTATCCTGCTCAGCTGATGTGGGCATTGCCTACCTGGATTTCTCCAAAAGTTTCAATATGCTTTTCCCCAGCCTCCTTCTAGAGAAGCTGGTATGTTACTGTCTTCACAATGGTCCATGGTCTGGGTCACCTCACTGTGGCATTCCAGTGCCTGAAGGGAGCACACAGGAAAGATGGAGAGAGACTCTTGACAAGGGCCTGGAGTGACAGGAAAAGACGTAACAGCTTCAAAATGAAAAAGGGCAGGATTAGATTGGATACTGGAAAGGAATTGTTCCCTGTGAGGGTGGTGAGACCCTGGCACAGGCTGCCCAGAGAAGCTGTGGCTGCCCCAACCCTGGAACTGTCTAAGACCAGGCTGGATGGGGCTCTGAGCAACCTGGGCCAGTGGAAGGTGTCCCTGCCCATTGCAGGGGGTGGGAGAGAACAAGCATTAAGGTCTCTTCCAACCCAAACCATTCCATGATGTTATGATTCTGTGATCCTTGAGATCACTTTCAACTTCACATTTTATAATTTTCCAGGAGAGTAACTGGTTCCTTAGCACAAAATAAATAAATAATCCTGGAGGAGAAAAAGTTAAGTTTTTTTTTTTTTTTTCTCCTCCTCTAGAGCCTCAGAGTTACACATAGAATTATGTTAGAATTACAGAGGAGCTGGTATTCACTTTGCTTTAAGGTGAACATCTCCCACTGCTGGCATTTGGGTTCATGTCATACCCCCAAACTCTAAAACTGGTTGCCTTTAATAGACCCCTCTGCTCTGGCTCTGCCCAGGCTGGACTCCCAGCCACCACTACTAGAGAGATCTCAAACCTTCATGAGCCAGGCCCTGACCTCCTACCAGTCAGGAGGGGGAGGAAGGAGTAGGAATAGCAGTTTTAAACACAGCACTTTTAACCCCCAGTGCTCAGTCTGTCCTGGCAGACTAAGAGGTAAAACAATCAGGTAAAAATATTAAGGGATTGACTTTCTAATTATCAGTCAGGAAGATGGAATACTGGGAAAATTGAACCGTGGTTTGCAAATGGATTAAATTGTTTTTGTGTGTGAGGTATCTTAAGATCTTGAAATTGCTTTTTTCAGAACCCTCTCCTCTTGATAATATAGATGAATAATAATGAGAAAATAATGAGGACAGGTGAGCTCCAAATAATCCACTTTGTTTAGAACAGAGAAGTACCACATATTCCTGCCAGGCTTGTCATTTAGATGGAGATTTATTATAATGAAGAAATTGAATCATGTCCTTTGATACTGAATTATAAGAAAGAGAATTTTGAAATTACTCTTAAAAATGTCAAAAAACACATTTCCCCAGAACATGGTGAAAAAGCAGAGCAAGTATGATGCAGAAAAACCCACCAAAGAAATGTCTCTCAATCATGCCCATTAGCTAGAGAAATTAAGCCTTTTCCACTCCACATAGCACTCTCAAATGTAAAAATAATGACACAGTAGCACTGCGTGCTGAGTGGATAAAGAAGTTTGGATCCCCATCCTCTTTCAGTTGAAAGATGGCTAAATATATTGTGTTCCTTTAATGATGTGTCTATTTTAGGCACAGCCAGGGCCTAAAAGCTCATGGACTTCCCACAAAGCACTTCATTTTTCCAGACCCATTAATACAGTCTCTGCCCAACTACCAGAAATGTAGGCTTTGTTTCATTTAATTGGCAACAAAGACAAAGAAGAGACTCAGCTCAGGTGTTTTCTGTCAGCCTTCTCTTATGAAACCAGACAGAATGATCAGAGCATAGGTGATACCAGGTCAGGTATGGTATATTCCTCTCAGGTTTCAACTGTTTGCAAGCAGCAACCATCAGTTCGGTCAGAGAAGCAAGTGCCTGGGTTTTAGAAGACAGGTGTCTGCTAGGGAGGGCAGGAGCCTCCCTTGGAATGAAAATGTAGACCCCCTCCCTCCGAATTATTATAATTTTGAAATCAAGGGGCTTTTACGCAGAGATCTGGGGATAGGAATAACAGTTCTTTACTAGTGTGATAAATGTAACCTTGGATAAAAATTCGTGAAAGAATAGATAAGTATATAACTAGATTTGTAACAATGTAAAAAGTATATAAAATATAGTGTGGCCGAAGAATTTCCCCAAACCCAGCAGTAGCTACCCATTCAGGTGGTAACGACCCTAGGCGACGTTCATCAGCCTGAAAGAAAGAGCAGGACACGAACAATTAAGCCAAACAAAGAAAGGAGCCAGGCCGAGATGGCCATCGACTCCACACTGCACCTGGGCACCCCTTCCTGCAAACCCCGACTGAAGATGCAATCAGGCTGGACAATAAGTGGAAGCCCAGCCGAGATACCCATCGACTCCGCACCGGACTTGGACACTTCACCCTGAGAGCCCAAACCGAAGATACAATCAAGGAGCACTCAGAATCTTTTACATACGAGAGGACTCTGCCCAGTCGTCTATTGATTCAGTTCCACGGTTCCAGGAAATTCATTCAACCAGCCATCTAAACTCTTTGTTGAACAGTAACTGCTCAGAGTTTTGGCCTCAGGACACAAAATCCCGCCTCAGGACACAAAATCCCTATAAAAACCCCCGGACAGTCTACCCTCCTTCGTGGATTTGGGAACACCTATACCTTTGGGTATAGACCCCTGTCCACCCAGCGCTGCGCTGTTTATTTTATTGTGGTTTTTCCTCGTTGTTTATTTTTATTATAAAAATTGTTTTATAATAAACTGTTCTTTTATTTAACCTAAATTTGCCTTTGCATTTATAACACTAGTATAACCAGGCAAACAAACAATAACTACAGCATTAACAAGAAAACAGAACCAGGGACCCCCTGACAGCTTTCTCGGCTGAGATGGGATGGAGGAGAGGCTTTGTTTTCACAAACCCCTCGGGCAGTCAGTCCCGGTGCTCCTGCAGGGCTCGAGGAACAGTCGGCTGGAACAGCAGGGATGAGCTGAGATCCTGGGCTGGTGGCTGAGGTGTATCAGGAGCTCCGCGGCGGTGCCTGGCACTGCCACACGTCCCGGCAGGACAGGGGGTGCGAGGCTAATTAACGAAGAGGGAAGAAGGAAAAGAAGCAGCAGCTCCGTCTGGGTGATGGCGAAATTCCCTTCTCCCCACTGCAGCAGCTCTGCCCCCAACGTGTCCTCCGAAGCCGAAGAAAGCCCACCCAAACTGTCCCCATCCTCCTTTTCCTGCCCCCTTCCCCCCCTGGGCCCGGCCACTCTTTGTCTTTTGTCAAGCACCCACCAAGTACCCACAGTTAGGTTGTCCCCGCAACTAATAGGTAAAAATTTCTCTGGCAAGCCAGAACTAAAAAAAAAAAGGACACCTAACCCCAACAGCAGGAACAAAAATATGTAGAGTAAAATCAGCAACGTGATTCAACACTTAGAAAGTTGTCTGATACTGGGCTAGGGGAACATATTCAGAAACTGTGAGAGGGATGGTCATGCCTGGCTCTAGTCTGGAAAGAGGGAGTGAGAAGGAATTATGCTCTCAGGACACTTTAGCATCTGAGATGGGTGTGAAATGGCTGCTTGGCTTGATTTGGTATTTCTTGGAAATGTCTTCATATGGATGTGAAGGAATGAAGCACTGGCATATAAAACCCCTCTGGTTCAGAGACAGGGAGATTGGCTGTTCTTCTTGAGGCCAGCAGGAGGGAAGAGCCCTTCAAAGAAAGGAGGAGTAGGGACTTTTCAAAAGGCACAGTGCAGCTATCAGATTTCTGATTTTCTTCACTCCTCTGCATCTTGCCATGTATGATGAAGTCTCTCACCTTTAACCTGCAGAGGTTCTTCACTAGGTTTCAAAATTTCACTCAGTTCTGAAAAACCTGCAAAACCCCCCTTGGTTTGGATGGTTCTACTTTGCATTTTGGCATTCAAGCAGCAGTATTTCAGTCTGGCCCTACCAGTCACATGCATCACAATGTGAAGTGACGCCTTGCCAGAAATCTGAATGATTTTGATATTCCCTTCCCTCAATCTGGAAAGACAGTAGCCTGTGTGACTCCTTCTCTGGGAAAAGTATTCTGTGTGGGAAGGGAGGGTGAAAACAGCATTTTAAACCTAGGGAAGAAATTTCTAGAACAGTCTTTAGAGGATTCACTTAATCCTTGGGAGAAAACACTTTTCTGCTGTCAAAAACTGTGCAAGTTACAGAACGTGTCACACAGACACATAAATCTTTTGTGCCTGCCTGTGGGTGACCCACTGAGGAGCCACTAGTGAGACTTCAGGTAAAGTCCTTTAAACACAAGCTCCTTCTGCTATCTTTTATGTAGAGTACCCTCATTTAGCCCCAAGTGTGTGAGTTATCATAGCTTATTTAGACCTATGTTAGAAAGTCTTGGCGTTTCTTCGGCTTTTTACCCCAGCTGTCATTTTCCCAAGCAATCATGTAGCCCACAGACTTGGATGCTGCAGGGTTTCTATCTCATCCACTGTAAGGCATTCAACACACACTCACATGAAAATTCCTTAGTAGATTCATGCCAGTACAAAAAAATCCAAACCCCAGTGTTCCATGAAGCACAATAGAATTAACCTGTTATTTTAAGTTGAGAAAAAGCCAATCCAGCCACACTTCTTGAAGATAAAATTACTGAGGCTCTGAAAATTAATTTCCTGTTTAGCAGTGAAATAATTGAAAGACTGAAGTTGCTCATGAGATTAGAAGGCTGTCTACTGGTTCTGTCTGTGAACAGACTTTCATGCAAAATGCCCTGCAGAAATATTTTTTGTCACTTACACATTTTCTTAGAAACAGAGATGTAGTCACTGCAAAATGCACACTAAATAATATGATTGGTATAATTGCCTGAAAGTGGATGGCTATTCTTAAATGATCACAACATTGCAAAACTCTGAGGCAGAACATTTCTGTATTTGTACTTTGTGTGCACAGCTTGGAAAAATTTTTTTTCAACATTTTCACTGTCATCATCCACCATCTGTCCACCATCTAGAGCCCCCCACAAAGGGCTGGGAGGCTCCAGGATACATGGGAATGATACCCTGCTTCTGCATTATTCTGTAGGGGCAGAAAGACCAGGGCAACAAGAAATAAGTTCTTGTTCTAGAAAAGAGACACACCTGGTTTTTCAGAAATCTCTCAATTTGAAAATCTTGCACTTAGGGCTAAATCTGTCTAAGATGGCTGCAGCATCCTTAGATACATCTGTGTGTCTTGCGTCTCTAAAAGTTTTAATTTTCTGCATTGATAGGCCCACTATTATTATTTGTGCTGTTGCAGAACATGAACCAGGTCTCATAAAGCACTGAGTGGTTGCCTAGAAGAAGAGCTAGGAAGCCAAGCCACAGTGTACAGGAGACTCGGAAAGGAATCTTGGTTTCATCTTTTCCTTGTCAGATCTGACATTGGTGGGTTTTGGCATTTTTATATTCTCCACACCTCAATTTATGCACCAGAAATTTTCTTATATAATCAATGAGGAAAGAGAGAAGTTTCTCCAGTCGTGGTGCAGAACAGGATCCTAACCTTGGATGTTTCTCTGCCCTATGGAAGAAAATCTGTCTCTGTGCTGAGCATTTAGGAAGACTAAGCAAGCCAAACCCCATCACACAAATGCCTTTCTATCTTCTCTGGGTCCTGAATGCCTACTTGTGAAGTATGAATTAATATTCATTTTCCTCACAGAGAATAAATTAGGAGATGCCCATATAGATTCATGGTAGGACCACTAAAATATGGTTGTATATTTGTATATATACTTATATTTTTATAATATATCGCTGTATATTTGCTTTTCAGCTTTGAAAATGAATTCTTTCTTATTGTATGTAACAGGTATTAGGATGCTTCAACCTCTAAATTTAGACATTTTTTGCTTTTCACAGAAAAAAAATAACGAAGATTGAAATAATTTTCCTTATAAAGACTTGTAGAATTTAGAAGCAAAAAGAAAATGTAGAAGAAATAACATAACTGAGTCAGTTCAGTTTCCTAGAGTATACTTATTTCTCTGTGCAAAGCAGGAACAGTAATAGATAAAGGAGTTCATCCATATTAACCAGAAAGTGGAGCTAACAGCAAATGGGAATAAAACAGATTATGCTCACCAGACTGTTGAAGACAAGCAAGAAAAAAATTCATTGTTTTGTCATTGACTTCAAGGGGATTGAGCAAGGCTGCAGTTTGGTTATCTGTAAATAGCAGGGATTGAGTGAAGGTGCTCATGGCTCTTGCAGATTCAGAACAGGCAGTGCCAAGAATGGCCAAGAAAATAATGAACTATGTTGCAATGAGACATTTAATACACCTGGATGTGCACAATCCTTTATTTTGTAGACAACCTGGGTAGCTTCAGCACAGTGAAAATGTCTTTAAGAATCTGCTGGGGGACTGTATTTGAAAGAGATCTTATAGATGTAAGTACTACTTACTCCTGGTGTTCTTGCTGATATTTTTGGTCAGATCTTTTCTAGTGGTAGATGGTGCTCAGACTTATCCTGCTGAGGATCTGGTGACTCATGTGATAAAACACAACAATCTGAGATGACCTGTAAAATCATTTTTTTAAAGAGGTCTATGCATAAAAAGGGGACTAATGGTGAAAGAAACACTATCTTGACTTTTGGCCACACAGTTTGTATTCAGTCCTCATCTCCTCAAATATGCCTCAATTCTCTTCTCTACCGTTGCTGAAAAATAAGATTATTCAGGCATTGCCCCTTTCAATGGCCTCCATATAAATAGCTTATCTGCACAATGAATTGCTTAGCCTGAGAGACAAGATTTAGAGGCTGGGCAGAGCACCTTTGCATTCATTTCTCTAGTACAATCCTTTTTATCAGCATCCTCCAGGCTCGCTTCACTCTCTGTTTGTGGGAAATAATGAATTGAGCAAATATTTTTAAAGAATATTTTCTGTTTAACAAATCATGGTTTCTGTTGTTAGCGTCCTGAGCAGTGGTGGAAGACAGAGTGACTTTCTAGGTGGCAAAATAGCCATTAGGCTGATAAATCAAACTTTTATAGGACAATTCACATTTTCTTTTGTCAGCTGTCCAGGTTACTTTGAACTTGGACTTGAATTCTCTTACCAGCACCCCACCACTCCCCAGCTTAGCCACAGGTAATGTGGTATGTTCAAGGTAGTCTCGGCTCTTTCGTGAAGCCAATTTGTGGGATTTTGTTTGCTCCAAGAGAATTTTGGAGTTCAAAGCCTCAGTCTCCAATAACTGCCTTCAAAATCCTGAGGAAAAGTGAGGAAAACCTGTGGTTGGAATCACAACTCACAGAGCCCAGTTTGTTTGTGGAATGACTCTCTGAAATTCTTGTTGCAGAGGGATCTGACCACTGTTTTCATTTCCATATGCATATTCATTTATATGCACAAGTAAAACAAATAGCCCACTCAGCTTATTTACATACAGTTCTCCCCAGTTGATCTGTTGTTTTCTCCTCTGTCTTGAAGGTCTGCAAGGCTTGTTATTTGATCTCTAGGAACTGTCTGACTCAAGAAGGCAGCTTTGCTCTTCATCTCCCAGGAGGCAGCGCTTATTTCAAACCAGATCACAAAAAATAGTAGCAACTTGTTGGAAAGAAGGAAAAGTAGACATTAATCACTGGCAGGAAGAAGAGAGAACATCCTTTAAAGATGGTTTATCCTTTAATTCACAGACTAATGCACATTTTCTTTAGCTATGATGTATTGGAGATGTGGAGCTTCAGCTGGTGTGTCACAGCTGTGTCACCTCCAGGCATCAGGGCCTGCGAAGGCCCTCTCATTGAATTCCTCTCAATTTGTAGTTCGGGCAGCTGCTGATGTGAAGTTGTCAAATATCACAACTATAAAACGTCTGAAAGTTAATCAGTCTACCAAGTGCAGTTTCTTCCTTCTTTCACACATAAACATCACTTCACATTAGATTAGCAAGTGCAGAGATGAGTGGGTAATGTATAATGAACAATTAGTCTAATTGTGTCTGTTATGAGGCAAGGATGAAGTGCTGAGACTGGATCTCTGAAATAATTCATATATTCCTAGTAAACAATTTTGCCATGTGAATGTCCTGTAATTCATTGTGAATTGTTGAGCTTCAGCCATGGTGATGGTTGCTAAGTTATAGAAGTCACTGGGATTGTTTGTGTTTCTCTAATTAGATTATTTGTGAGTCCAGACTAAACATGGTGAATTTAAATTTTTAGAACTGAAAACATCATCACAGTGGAATAATAACTGGAAACTGAACATTTGAAATCAATATATTTGGCATTAAAGCAAAGTCATTTGGATAACTGGAAAATTAATACAGAAGACCGATACACATCATTATATTTACCTTTTTTTCCAATGAGAAGGCTATTTAATGAAAATGTTTTTATTCCTCCAGGTATAACAAAACTTCTTTTAGCATCTGCATTTAATTTCTATGTTGCTCATGGAGGTCTATTCCATTAATTAACTGTTCACTTGTGGAGTTTGCCAAGGTCCCAGACAGTGACATAAAACCCTGTCTGAAATGAAATTTAAATACTTACACCAATGTCACCAGCACTGTGATTTCATCCTTTGTTCAGAGTGCCTTCATATCACAGGAGAATCATATTTGGATCTAGGTTTGATGCTGCAAAGCAAAATATTGGGATTTCTGGAAGTGGAAAGAGAAAAGCAGAGTGAGTAAAGGCCACTGGAAGAGTTCCTAGAGGTCCTCAAGTGTCCTACAGTGCCAATGTCAGGTCGCAATGATTGAATCATGCCTGGATGGTGGCTTGAGCTGCTTAGAGACAGTGATTTATCCCACTGAAATGTTCTGGCTGTACATCTGAGCCTGTCTGCTGCTTTATCACCTTCGCCTCATGCAGTTTTAAAAAAACTGGCTTTCCTTCCCTTGGTATTTCAGCACTGGCTGCTGTCAGGTGTGCCCCCAGATCATTGATAAGGGAGTTTTCCCTAGGATGCCTCTTTCCTGCCTGTTTGTAGGGATGATAAAGGCTCTCAGCATTAGGGCATCCTTCCCCTGTGTAATGTGTCAAATCCATAGCAAGGAGACTTCTAACCAAAGGGTTTTGATGCATCTAAAACCTGTCATGGTCAGTTATATAACCTGTGCCATTAAGATCCAGCTCACAGATGGATGCAATTGGGCACCTGAGTAGATTATTTTTCACCCTGCCCCTTTTTTTTTCCCTTTTGTTTTTCTTTTAGTTAGGTTTTCATTTTGTTTTGTGGTGTTGTTGTTGTTTTTTGGTTATTTTTTGTTTCATTTTTTATAATTTAGTAATCAAACCAAACATTTTTTCTTATGTCACTGCTGGTTTGTAAAGGCCAATCAGCATATGTGAATCTAAGAATTCTGGTAATAAAGGGCATCCATATGCTCAGAAATAAATTAATTTTTTTTCTTTGCTTTGGCCACAGCACTGTAGCTGTGGCATTTCTAAGAAGCTGTGGATTGTTAAGAGGGAAAGGAATGATAATTCACAGGTCCTCACAGCTGATGGGCTGGTTTTCATCAATCATCACCCCAAGTTCTTCTCTCAGAGTTTCTCTGTCCAGGTCCCTCTGGATCCATCCCTTCCCCCTAGCCTGTGACTGCACCCCACTGCTCGGTGTCATCAGTGAACTTGCTAAGGATGCCACGATCCCACCATCCATGTCACCAACAAAGATGTTGAACAGTATCATGTGGATCTTGTCTCAGACTTCTCAGGTTCATGTTCTTATTTGGGACATTAATTTCTCCTTCCTGGGTCAGCTCTGTGTGTCAGTGATGGATGAGATCAGGTTACAAACCTGCACACAGTCATTAACTCACCACACCAAGTGTCACACAGGATGGATGAATTCAATAAGAAGTGAGCTCTGATTTAACTCTGGTTTATCTCTGGTACTCCTGATGAGACCTACTGTCATGGTTTTAAACCAATAACTAAGAAAATTACTTATTTCTTGCTGTGAGATATGGATTAGAACAAGAGCAAAACAGGCATAAAACTTAAAAGGAAAAAAAAAGAAAGTTTATTGACAAACTACAATAATAAGAACAGCAGAATAAACTTCCAGAAAAACCTTTTCATCCCCTGTCTACCTACTATTCCCTTGTTCACATGACAAAAGAGACAAAAACTTTGGAACTTTGATGGTTAAAACAGTCCCAATTCTTGCTACAGTCTTTTCACCAGTCTTTGTAGAGAAACAGAAGTTTCTTCCTGTTAATTTATGGAGTTTTTCACAAGAAAAACTATTTTTGTTATAGTTTTCCATTGCCCTAATGTTAGCTGCCCAGAGCTGCTATTATTAGAGCCCACTCCTCCCATTTTCACATCACTCTGAAGTGTGTATGGGCCATGAGTCTAGGGATGGGATTTTTAAGG
Organism: Pseudopodoces humilis; assembly: GCF_049639895.1. NCBI lineage: Eukaryota > Metazoa > Chordata > Aves > Passeriformes > Paridae > Pseudopodoces > Pseudopodoces humilis. Next base: position 11,660,637 of record NC_142204.1, on the reverse strand, counting down.
ATAAGTTATTCAAAGGCAAAAAGTCTTCTTCATCTGTTTCTGTGAGCTTCACCAGAAAACAGTTTTCTCATTGCCTCTCGAGGCTTCAAATCTTCCAGCACTTCACTGTACCATAATTACTCTACTTTTTACTCAAAATTTACACTTTGAACACTCTATTCCTCCCTATATACTGTCATGAATTAAAGGAGTGTTTTCAAGACCTTATTGTCCATTTCCATAGTTTTAACAGAAAGATATTTCAGCTTAATTAAAGCATCTTCTTAATTCTCTACCTTTTCTGAAGCTTCTTTTCTTTCCTGTCACTAGTAGTTTATAAAGTCTCTTTTCATGTTGATCACTCTCTTTTTCTCTCTCTGGATAAAAAGATTAATCCGCAAGTCTCATCTGGGAAATGAAAGAGTTAAAATCTTGCCCAGGCTGTTGTAGGTAGTTCTGTGGCCTCGGCCGGTGCAGGAGCTGGAGCCGTCTGCGATGGAAAGTTCCTCATGGCTGCTCTGGAGAGTGCAGTCGCCGCGCCCAGCCCGCTGCAGGCCCAGAGCCCCTCTCCTTCTTCACTCAGCAGTTTCTAGTGAATTTAGTTACAGCAAAAAACCTGCAGCCGAGCCAGAGATCGGCTCGGCCCTGCCCGGCCAGAGCCCGGAGAAAACCCCCTCCACAGGGCCCGCATCCCCCGGCCGGGAGACGCTGGGCCCAGCCCAGTCCCCGCCCGGCCTCATGGCCTGGGCAGGGAACGGGAGGCCTGGAGCTCCGCCACCCTTCCCAGCCAGGAAACAAAGAGAACCAAGAGAGCTCTGGTTTTACACTTTAAGGTAGGGTTCACAAGTTGATCCCACTTTTCAATGGCCTAAACTGCTGTCAATTCTCAGCAATGACCGATAATTGGTCAGGAGAAAAGACTCCAGGCAGTTCCCAGCAACTTAAACTTTCTTAAAGGTAAAGTAACTCCATGACACCTACCAAGCCAAATTCCAGATCAAACCTTCAGGTGCATCTGTAAGGACTTTCTGTGCCAGTTAACTGTTTAGTTTACAGTTTTACAAACACAGCAGATAATTCAAGATGCCAGGAGCTTCAGAAGTCCATTGTAACAGGGGCTGTTTGAAAGTCAGAAAGTGAATGTTGCTTTTCAGAGATTATTAAAACTTTTCAATTCCCTCCATAAAATATTCAGGAGAGTCCAACAGAGATTTAAATTAAAACACATTGTTCACATTTTAGTGGTTACCACCTGTGACCTGGCTGCTTGCGTCACTGATGTAATGGTGTTTTGGGGAATGTGGTTCCCTGGGGCTGTTCTGTAATTGGCTCCTGCACTTTGTCCTTAACATGTTTCCAGCATGATTTGGGCAGATGCAGATCCCTCTTAACCAAATCTTATGTTGATACTGTTTGTAAGAAATACTGTCTTGTGACACAGGGACAGCAGGTTGGCCTTGCTGCTGTGCTGCCCGGATTCCCCATGGGTGGTGATGCCCTCGTCCTCAGGAGACTGTACTGAGAGGGACCAGGGCTGCATGAAGGACAGCGCAGTTTTTGTCAGTCACACCAAATGCTGAAGCCTCTTATACAAAATCACAAAGGTAGTTTTAAATAAATTCCTGGAATCCTAGAATCACAGACTGGTTTGGGTTGGGAGGGACCTTAAAAAGGTTATCCAATCTCACCCAGTGCCCTGGGCAGGGACACCTTCCATTATCCCAGGTTGCTCCAAGCCCCATCCAACCTGACTTTGAACAATTCCCGGGATGGATCCTTTTTCTGCACAGCAAGCATCAGTAGTGTGTCAAATGCAGCCTGTTTTGGAATATCCATGGGTCTTCTCATAAGGGTACCTGAATACTTCCTGATTCCTACAGAACTAAATCCCACCAAAGCCTGTGAGACTCAAGAAAGGTATGATTCATTTTCTACAGATGAGAAACACAGTAGGTTAATCGTAAATTCCCTTTAGCAAATTACCTCAAAATCATGCAGTAATGGATGTTATTTTCACCAGCATCTTTATTACAACATCTCTTTGAGTCCAGTGCCTAACAGAGGCTCCAGGAGATCAGATAATGAGTGTGCAGTCACAATACACAGCTCCACACATGACTTCGTCTGTGTGGTTCTATCCCAGAGTCAGGAGAAGAGATTATTCCCACCCCATCTGTCAACAACCAGGGGTATCTGTTGGCATTTTCTGATGGCAGCATGTGTCCAGTGGGGATCCATGGGCATAATTTTGTGCTTCCAGGTGGTTTTGTTGGTTCATGTCAAGGCTGAAGTTGTAGAGGCAGAAATTGAGTCAATGTTCCCTTTTGACCATAGTTTATTTCTTGGGTAAAGTAAATTTCTTTCACTTATTTGCTGGAAAGGTAAAACAACCAAGGATCATTTAGAGATTTATTTTTTTTTTCCCTCAGGTTGCTTTTACAGCATCTTCCTGATGGTAAAATATTGATTTATGTGATACAAAGTGACAGCTTGCTGCAAAAGAAACACCACCATTTTTTCAATGCAAAAGCTGTAAAAGCAAAAAATTGTTGATCTTCTGCTTCTAAAATTCAAGATAATTCCTTTCATAAAAACATATCACATCAGGTTCCTGTGGCTTTCCCCATTCAATCTGAATTTCTAAGCACTAAAGAAATCTCATTATTGAGAAGTAAACTAGCAGCTCCCTGGTAAAATGGTCACAGCAGTGTGATATAGAGCCTGTACCACATTCAGGAGAATATGCTCATCACTTATCCATGAGGTTCATGATGCTTAAATGCCCCCTACAACAGAGCTCCTGATCTGGCAGCCCTTCTGCTTCCCCTTTTTGCCTTTAATAAAGCAAAGGTTAAAAGGCTTACAAGAGCTATTACTTTGAAAGTCATGTTTCCCGCAAGTGTGCGTTGCAATGACACAGGGAACATGAATTTTATGAGAATACTTAACTCTGTGGACTTGGATGTCCAGGTCTCGGCAACCCCAAAAAATGTTTAAATATGTCTCTGAGGTTTTCTTCCTAATACCATACCAGTCATTTTAGCTTTCCATCCATCCCCACCTCCCTTTCAGCCCAGCTTACTAGTTTTTGGGTTTTTTTCCTGTTCTTTCCCTCAGTTCTCCCAATGTGCCTTTTAACCCATCTCACTCACCTCAGACTGCAGTCAGATCTTCCTTTTCTCCACACTTCAGCAACATTCCACAGTTATTCTGATTGTTCAAATCAGAAGAATTTAAAGATCTTGCTTTGATTTTTCTCTCAGTCTGATTTGCTTTAGACTTGGTTTTAAATGATGATTTGTAGAAGGTTGTAAACAGTATTAAAAAAGGGTCTTTCAAGGCTTTTAGTTCTCTTTTGTTGTTTTTTTTTTATTTTTGTGAAGAGAAATCTGCTACATAAGCGATCTAACATAAGAACAGTCAAAAAGTAAATGGATGGGGAATTCCTGAGAACTGTAGAACAAAGGTGTCTAATGGGAGGTTGCTTCAAAGGAAATCTGGGAAAAAGAAAAAAAACAGGGGAATACCATGAGGAATATCTTGCCCAATTTATTCCTACATGTCTGGAATTCTGCACACAAAAGGATCCTGTGCACAGGATTACACAACTGCAGTGTGCACATGGGGACACCCCCTTGAGACTTTGAGACTCCCTGACAGGGAAGAGGAATGAGTATGTTAAGAATGGGCCAGGACTTCTGGACTGCAGAAATATCTGTTGAAAGTATTGAAGAATATCTGTTGCATTGGTGGTATGGGTCAGTGGGGGAGGTGATCATGGTTGTATTTTCAGACAAACCAAATTAAGGAAGAGGGTATGTGCCAGTGGAGGAGCTGTAGGTCAGCAGTTAGTGAGAGGAGATAGGAAAAGCGTTTTGGTCTGAGCAGTTACAATTGTAAAAGCTCCAGGCATAGACATAGAACAGGAGCCCTATTCAGTCCTCCTGAATTCAGTTTTTCTTTCTGCCAGAGACATCTGAGAGCTTTCCTGTTTTCTCTCCCCTCCATGTGAACATACACACATGCACACACACGAACACACTCACTCGCTCTCTCCCTTCCAGGCTCCCACAGATCTTTGAAGGCTTTACTTATCTTTGTACTTTCAGAACTGAAACTAAAACAGTTCTGACACCTGAAAGCATACTCAGTTTGCTGCATTGTAATTTTTACATTTTGCTGCTCACTGCTGTTCCCTGAAAGCAGCACACAAATGCTTACCCCTTAAAAGATATATTTCTGGTAAGAATGTAGACATATTCAGGGGAAAAATTTGAGTTATTACTGATTAGTGAAAAATGTCCCACTCTGTATAGATGTTTTTTCCCCTAGGAGATGATGCAGTGACACCTTGTCTGTGTGCTCCTTTTTGAAAAGTATATGCAGGGTCTTGGTCATTTGTGCTTTGCTTTGCTTTTCTATTCCTAGAGTTAGGCAAGACTTTGTCTGTGCTCCCATTTGTGGGTAGGTGGACTAGATGGTCTCATAAAATTTATTTTTTAGCTCTATTTGGGTTCTGATGTGAATATGCAAATGGAATCTTTGCATCACAAGTACTAACATACAAATAGAAAAAAAAGCTTTGCCTGCATTCAGTTTTCTTATTTTTTACATGGTAGCAAAATCACAAGTGATCTATTAAGCAGCCAGAATAAAGTTTCTGGATGATACTGATCTTGTTCTCTAAAATGGGTGTAAATTCACTCCTTTTTAGGAGTGAATTGGGAATATACATGTCAAAACAATGCAAAACCCAAGTTGTGCAGCTGTTGACATTCTGCTCAGCTCTCCTCATCCAGTGCCAACTTCCAACAGGTTTCACAATCTGGGCAGTGATAAAAAGGGGGAAAAAGAAGGCTGATAATTTCTCCCATAATTTCCACCTGCAATCCCAGAGAGTGAAGGAGAAATGAAGCCATAAATAGCAAGAAAGATTTGTCTGACTGTGCAAGATCAGAGCATTGATTCAGCCTTGATTGGGCTCCCCACTGCTTTCCTTTCGTTATTTATGTCAGGTTAACCTCTCATTTTCAGCAATGACATCTGTTCCCTATCTACTCATTTCAGGGAACATACTGCGGTTTTCATTTTCTCAGCTGTTTTTCCTTCTTCAGATTACTTTGGAGCAAAGCTGCTGGGGAGGGTTTTATTTGAATAATGCCTAATTCTAAATGAATGTGCTTGGTTTGAGATAGGACACAAGATACAGTGCGGTACATTACATAAAACCTACCAAACCTATCAAAACCATCAGGACCTAATGGAGGAAGAAAAGACAGAGGAGAATACAGGCTGAGCACCTGAGAGCACGGAGGTGGAAGCTCCCAGACCCGTGGGCAGGTCTGTTCCACATGAGAAAAAAGCAATCATGGAATACCATGAAGCTGCACAAAATGGGCAGGTGAAATGTCACCCTCAGGTGTCTCAGCAGAATCCTACATCCACTTGATGCTAGAATCTGCTTTTGGTCATCACTTGGTCCAATGAGGTCTTACAGCTCTATTTCTGAATTTAGATTAGTCATTCTCAGTGTGAATAGGGTCTGTTTTCAAAGGAAGCCTTTGTAAGACAGTTGGGTGGTTCCTCTCTCTCCTCTCTCCTCTCTCCCCTCCCCTCTATTATCTCTGTATTTCACTCTAGGTTTATTCTACTGCTATAAACCTTTGCTGCTCATGGAAATTAACATTACAAAAGCAAAGACTCAAAATCTTTGTGGAATTTCTCTGACTCTTATCTTCAGAAGGGAAGTTATGATAACCATTGCTATCCCATTGTGTATGTTGTTAAATCAACCAGGCCATGTAACAAACTTGCAAGCTGAAGGCTTTTAAAATAATCCCAACATCTCATAGCAAAGCTTGTCTCCAAAGTATTCAAATTTTACCCAAATCCTCACAACTTCCTTCATAAAAAGGTTTTAAGTTATTCAAGAATTAAATTAAAATATACAATATGTACCACACCTACAAAAGAATCCTTTCCCTTGTGCATATTTCCAATTGAGGGACACTCTGAGTTGAATGACAGCTTAATGGCTGCCACTGAAACTACCCAAGCCATTTATTGTCTAATCTTTCTCTACTGTTTTGTATAAGGTATTAAACATAATTGAATACATGTTAAGAAAAATGTGTTCAGGCATAATTACACAAAAAGATTTCTGTGGAGGCTTCACATGGACAGGAAGTGTCTGTGTGTATCTATTTTAAAAGAACTTAATGAGATGATGTGCTTAAAGAAAATTTTAAAGATCATTTTCTCGCTTGCTAGAGCACACTTTTCCCCTGGCTTCTTCAATCTCTAGTACTTCCAGCTGTTCCTAATGGTTTTCCCAATGAAGCAGCTGTGTTTATGGGACTCTCTTATACTGAGATGTCTGGGTTACAAAATGTTCAATGTATTCACGAGTTTCTCCCTGTGACAAACTCAAAAAAAAAATCCAGGCATTTTTGTCTTGTTTAAATCTCCAGTTACCCATTGAAATTAATGTTTAATAGAAAACTGACATAACTTTATCCAAGTATAGCTGAAAAGAAGCATAGATAAACTTCAGTCAAGAATGAACTTCTCTGTTTTTGTGACATTCACCTGTTCTGGCATCAGGTTTTCAGACTCACAGCATAAGAAAAATCTTGACTGTGTTGGTACAAATCAGGGATAAACTGATCCCAAAACTGTGTCACCCCACAAGTGGTTTTCTTCAGGGATGCACTACTTCCCCCAGTTCCAGGATGCTGTATTACCTTTAAAGCCTTGAATCTTCAGCTTAGTCCCGGGTGCTTCCTGGTTTCACTAATGGTTTTTTCACTATACTTTTCCGAAGTCAGAGAAAACAAGACACATGGGTCTTGCATAATTTTTAATTTCCCCATAGAGTTATAAAAAGTTTAAGAACCAATGCTAGTAGATCAATGCTGGTACTGCTGGAACCCAAATTAGCTTCAGCCCTGTGCCACATGCCAATTAGCAAAGACAAAAAGGGAAGCAATATTTAAGTATGCCAATCTTTGCCATCTCTTTTATAGGAAATTCCACTTCAAAGCACCTTTCTTGTTTGTTACAAGATCACTTTCATAAGCATCTAGCAAATTGTCCTGGGTTGATTATGATGTTAAGTTGTATCCCCATTCGTCCACCTAACCCAGACACAGATTTTGTATTCTTAAAATTTCATCTAAGAGTAAAAGTGAGTGGAAAAGAAGCACCGAGTCTGTTATCAGAGACTGTACTTGCTCCCCCCGCATCGGGAGTTTTGACTACAGCACAGACAGACAACAAGAGACAGATTGCCTTGGCTTTCCAACTAGCCGGAGCAGAGAGGTCTTCCTGGACTGTTTTCTTTCCCTTTTTCTGAAACGAATCGAACCTGCTCTGGACTGGGGACTCGGGGGAGCACCGGGAGCTTGCACCCGTGCACTACCGGGAGCCCAGCCTGGGCAGCGGCATTTTCCAGCGCCAGAGGGACTGATAACAGAGCGAACACCTACAGGAAAGAGACCCTCTGAAGTTTGTCATCTCTTCTGAAGGGTGAGAGGTTTTGTAATGTGATATCATTCATTTTTGTGCTGGGTAGTGCTGTGCCTGTGAAATAAACAGGTTTTTTTCCACTTCTCTCAGAGAAATCTCTTCCCAAACTGGTTGGGGGGTGGGAGAAAAGGGCCACGTAGGTTTGCTTCCCGGGGGGAGCCCCATTGGAGGTTTTCTCCCAAATTTGCCCTAAACCAGGACACAAATGTAACTAAAAATGAGTATTTTGTTATTCCTTCATGCCTCTCTCCTGAGCAGCTGAGAATCTTTTATTCCTTTTGTCCCTGGTAGCTCTTCAGAATGACAGTATACAGTTCTCTCCTTGCTTTCATCTCCTTATTTTTATTCATTTATTGCTTTGAGTTTTTTATTTTCCTCATCTTTTGCACCTTATTTTTTTAGTCACTTCCATTATAATTTTTAAGGAGTGAATGAAGGTGTCAAGAGGAGGACTGGACAGTCAGGAGGACCAAGAGGATGGGTTCACACTGCTTCTTTTATTCTTGGTGGTGCTGCTTCTAAAAGTGAATTTGGATTACTCTAGGGTAACTCAGATTGAGTTGTTCAATCCACAGAGAAAGTCAAATCTATCACTCTGGGTAAGGTACCTCCCAAATTAGCAAGATTCTGGGATTCTTCCTTGCTACTCCTACATGCAGAACTTGATTTTTCTTTCCCAGGTGCTACTGAGTATTAAATCCCCTGAAGTGAGCACTATTTTTTTGGTATACACTACTGTGTACACTGCTGCTAGGAGAAGGTAAGCCCTGGTAATTCTATCATACAGCTTTGATTTGCTATGGTATTACTGAAACTGGTGTGAAATACGGCACTAAAATAGAGGCAAAATAGGTATTCTCCCGAACAAGATGCTTAGGCTGCTGCCAAGAGAGGAGCCAAGATTAATCCAACATTACAAATGTAGGTATGCCTGTGAAGTATAAACACATTCAAGTGTCATCTTGTCTTTTAATTTATTACTCTGATGTATTTGTCCTTGAATCCATCCACACAAAATAGAAAAAGCAATTGCTGACAGGGTGAAGAACTGCAAGTGCCCCTCCCTGCTTTTGATCCTCAGCCTTAACAGGGACCTTTTCAAGCAGTCAAGTTATCTGGAAACACTGCCCAGATGAAGCTAATTGTCTACAAGAGCCTCTTCTGTAAATATGTATCTGTCATCCTAAACCACTCCAAAGGATCAGAGGTGTGAAATTCAATATTCATTGACGTACTGTAGGAGGCCCCACAAGATCAGCTGTATTAATTTACAGCAGCCTGTTGTTTATTGGCAGTGGCAAAGTTTTGCAAGAATAAACAAACTGGAAAAAAAAGCAGCTATTTGTAAGAAAAATTTGCAATGGAATCTATGTTGTGAATAGAACTTCAGAACTATGACACAATAAATCATTCAAACTTCCATAGATGGAACCCATGAAACATGAAAGTCGTTCCATTGGAACGTTCTAATATGAAGTCTTGGACTCAATTTGAAGGTCTTACTGGGTTAGGTATTCTGCAGGAAAAAGGAACTGGCTCTGCCCTCCATTGCAGTCAAGCTAAAGAGAAAATTAAACAGAAGGAAAAAGAAGAACCATGGCACAGTTTGTCTTAATTTCCAGACAAGGTTTACAAACTGCTGAAAAGCCTTCTGTCATGGGTTGACTGTCCCAATGCCAGACACTCACCAAAGCCCCTCTCTCACTGCCCTTCACAGCTGGGCAGGGAAAAGGAAATATAACCAAGGGTTCATGAGCTGAGATATGGACTGAAGGAGGGATCTCTCATCAAATATCATCATGGGCAAGACAGGCTTGAAGTAGAGATATGAACTGAATTTATTACACTGACACAATTAAAGCAGGATAATGAGAAGTTAAAAAAAAAACCTTAAAAACCCCTTCCCCCCACCTTTTCCTCCTTCCCAGCTCTACCTTCTCCCCCAGTGGTGCAGGGAGATAGAGAATGGGGGTTTTGGTCAGTTCCTCAGGTATGGTTTCTTCCACTGCTCAGGTCATTCCCCTGTTCCATTACTGGGTCCCTGCCATGGGAGACAGCTTTCCATGAGCTTCCCTGATGTGAGTCCATCTCACAAGCACCAGCTCTCTGTGAACTGCACTTCCAGGCCATGCAAATCCGGTACACCTTATTATATTACATGTAGTAGCACCTAAACTATACTAGAAACTTCTTAGAAATTGAGACTCTCCATTACTTTGCTCAAATCCTCAAATTGTCCCAGACAAAGACTTTCAAATAAGTCTGAAATCTGTGAGATTTTCCCAGGGGGTGGCAGAGAAGTTGAGGTATTAATCCAGGTAATGAAAAACAAATATGAAGGGAATTGTACATTTTGCTTTGTTTGTAAAATATTTTAGCACTGTGCTTATGACTAGGGACTCTGGTGAATTTTATGACCTTAATGAACTTTACCTTTCACCATCACTATTTCCTGTGAGACTACACATGTATTAATATAGTGGACAAAGTAAAAAGTAAATGAAAATACTTTCTAATGCAAAGTCTGGGAGATTTAACAAATCTACACGAGAAACTGCTGGGAGTTCCTCTTTAAGCATTTGTCTTTAAGATAAATGTTCTATATGAAAGCAAGGTATTACTCCTGCTAGGTATTTCAACTGCACTAGATCTCATGGAACTAAGAAGAATAGGAAAGTCAGAAATAAATGCAATAAGTTTGTCTTTCTCTGCAGCTGCCAATAATAATTTATCAAATTCCTTCTGTAACTCAGTAACAAGTTTAGGATGCACTTAACTGTGAGTAGCAGCCAAAGCACCAATTTTCTCTTCTTGACTGTGGAGTAACAGATTTCCGAGCAAAGGACAAAAATAGTGTAAACTTTGGAAATACATTTGGAGAAAACGAAAATTATATCCCTCCCCAGGATGAGGCATGGCAATTTAATGAGCTAAAAAAGTGGCTTCAGATGTTGATGAAATTGCCCAAGAACTTTAGCTATTCAAATTTTAGATCATTTCCAACTCCTCTGATTCCATCTTGACCAATCTGCTAAGCTCATAAAAATCTAAATATTGGATTTTAGCCCAATGGTAGATTTGACATATGCCCACCTCACCCTGCTAGGAAGACCAGGCTTGGATTGGTTTTTTTTTTCCCCCTTGTATTTTATTGAGGATCTGTCAGTCATGTTCTCCAAGACTCTGGGAAGTTTGGTAGTTGTCTCTGTTGTATCTTCTGGTAATGAATAATCACAGAGATAACTTCCAAGGAGGAATGGCTGTGTGTTTTAGGACATTATAACCTTTTCCTGGGAATGTTATGAAATAAGAGCTGTCCTGTAGTTCTGGGAGCTATTTTTGTCATTTTTATTTCCTAAGTGATCTTGGTTCTTCAACTTACCTTTTAAAATATCAGCAGCCCATGAGCCCGAGCAATCCTTCTGTTTTTTAACACATGATGCTCCCAAGGCATAAACAACATAATGAAAATGACAAAAAGATTTCAAAAAAGGAGGAAAAAAAAAAAGCTGCCAGCAGTGGTGAATGTTGTGTCTTCAAAACTTCTAAGACTGCAGGAGAAACTTTCCCCAGAAAATCCGTGTAACCACTGGCTGCAAAGCCGCCATAAAACCCTTAGTCTGTGGCTGAAGCTTTGATGGAATTTTTACACTTTGCCCCATTAAAAATAGTGCCACACTCCAAATGATGTCTGTGCACCACACAGAGAGAAAATAAAGTGATGACAACTACAGATACAAAGTACCAATTTCCAGATTATTTTTAATTACACTTATGAGAAAGCTATACAAATAGCAAATACCTTTTTCTTTTTTTTAGTAATTTATAATCAATCAGTCAGGTAGGTGTGTACTGGAGTCACATTTTATTGCCGATTGACGTGGTGCCAGATTCTCCCTGGCCAGCTCCCGGCCCAGGAGTGGACTGTTCCCAGAAAGCAGCGCAGTCTGGGATACAGCTTGGGGCTTATGCTCTACAGCACAGGCTGTCCAGCGTCAAGGGCTGGATCAAGGACGAGAGAGAGGTCTTCCATGCGGCTTCCAAAAATGATTTATTCCATTGAAGGTTCCAGGGAGGAAAGACAAAAGTTAAAGGGCTACAGCAACTTATATACGGGGGAAGAGCAAGGGGAGTGTACAAATAATAAATCAATAGGGAAGACTTAGGGGAGGAGCACAAGGAGGGGTTACACAATACATAAACAAAAAGCGAACACAAGGGGAGGAGAGTGGGGCACATGGGCCAATGGGGCTTGGAGGAATAGGGGAATTCCAAAGGGGCAGTCCAGGCAGGGGGTTGGCACAAGGGGGGATTGACAACTTAATGGGAGAGGGAACAGGGAACATTCGGGAACAAAGGGCAGGTGTGGATTGGCAGCTGTGGTAGGAGGGCACAACTGGGACTAAACTATTAACAAGGAAGGGGGGAGGGTACAATTTAACAATACAGAGCGTAATTGAATCAAGTATAATGAACAAAAACGCACTGCAACAGTCAATGGTGTTATTTATGAGGGCAATCACCCATCTTTGGAAAACTATTTGCCTCAGCTGAAAAATTAATTTTGGTCAAATAAAGAAGTCATAATGGAAGCGATCAGAGGCTCTGCTTACAGATATGTCTTAAACAGAGTGGTGACACGAATACTGTTTTTTACTTCATTAACAGTCAATTAATAGCATGGTGAACATGGTGTCTCGAGCTTGTCTGTGAAATTAAGTGTTCCCTTTAATTTGGTTTGTTCTGCGAAAATGTAAAGGATTAATTAGCTCTTCTCTGGATCTTGCTGCTTGCACCTTTAATGAAGTAAGATCCTGGGTTTCAAAGAGCATGGAAACACTATTCCCAACAGGCTTCTCTTTCAATACTTTCTTTTCTCCTTTCAAGAGAAAAAAAGAGATTTCTCGTCTCTTGACTCAATGTCTTAAGGAATAACCATGCAGCTGAACATGAAATAAAAAAACATACCAGAAAAAGCAAAGAATATATGAGGAAACATGTAGGTACCCCAACTTTATGGAGCAGCAGGTTAAAGAAGATAAACATCCGTGCTTACTTTTAAAATGTTCAAGGTTTTCAGACACTCTGGTCATAGGTGTGCTGTGTCAAGAGACACAACTGCACAGTGATCCAGGTTGTATACACAAAACTGTGGGATTTTAGGAAATAAAATTATTGTATCTCTTTATTATTGGTTTAAATAAACAACAACTAAAAAAAATCCACAAGTATTTAATTCTTCCCTATGAGAATATGGGAATGAAAGTGCTTACAGCAGAGCCAGGGAGTGTTCTTTTCATTAACACAGTGCACATCTAATTTCATTGATAATAAAGCTGCCCAAATTACCAGAAGGGTACAAAAGTAGAAGTTAAGAAAAATAGGGGTTCACTCAGTTTCTACTCCCCTTCTTTATAATCTGAAACTGCCTCTCTGTGTTGTGCTGAGAGAGAACATATCTAGATGTGTATTTTATATATTTATGAAAAGAAACTCAAACAGAAGCAGTTATTGTGTGTGGAGAGCTCATTCTGATGTCAGAGCACAGGTAAAATGCTTTTGATACGCGTGGGGCTAAGAGTTTAAGGTGACTCTTTCCATTAACATAGTTTCCAGCTTCTCAAAAGCTTCAAACATTTTGTCTGTTTCTGCCAAAATTATCAGCCTGGATTAATTTTATGTGCAGGGGAAGGAAAGGATGAGGACCCAGAATGTTTCAGCCAAAACCAGTAATCTCTTTCTAAGGAAAAATGTTTTTTAGTCAAGAAATTTAGTCAAGAGTTTCCTTCCAGACTTTCCAAATTTTGGACTAAGTACATGCAATTTTTCTGTGACAGATGGTTACAAGTATGATGCACACCCCAGCCTGTACATGGCCCACTACTACCCATTGTGAAAAACAAAGTTCACTCTCCTGGTAAATTTTAAAAGGTTTAATAAAAACAAAAAGACAACAGGAAACAAAGACAATGAAGCAAAGGGTTAAAATGGCCGGGTGCTTGGCTCTCTGCCAAGACCATGCTTGGTGCTTTGGGAACACCCTTTATATGCTGTTTCTACTTCATGGGTTTCATGCGTTTTCAAACTTTTCCAGGAACTGTTTTGCATATCCACCCCTTGGATCAGCCTTTTTAGAGCATGCGCATTTCTTGGCTTTGCAGTTTTAATTCCTTTCTCATCATCTTTTAATTTGGGCTTTGCCTTCTTCTTCCACAGGCGGTGAGTGTTGATAGCAGCCTGGGCCCCAACATCTGTTGACCGGAGGTTATGCTAATCGGTCAGGCAGGACCTGAACCTAACACCTAAATTCTTCTGACCTGCGCTTGAATTCTAACTAATAACAGTAGAAAAAGACATAGCAAAAGCCATTCTAACATTATACATATAACATTCATCTTAATACTTGCAAAAAAACAGTATCACATTATGTATTTATAGAACCATCTTCCTAAAAACAAAACAGTCCTGAGTGCCTCATATGGGTACCAAATCCTATCCCATGCAGCCATTTCTAAATATCTTCTCCCAACCTCATGCAAGTATTTTATATATTTTTATTTTTTCAGAACCTTTGACCTTTTGCTGGTTCCACTAAGCCTGTCTTTCAGTGTCTGAAATTAACATGAAGTCAGATTTTGTTGACTTCATGTTAATGTGTCTTCTGCTGAGGAGCATGAATTAAACCAAAATGTAAAAGGCAGGAATGCTGATTTTACCCCTGGCTACAGAAAAGTGCTCTCAGTATCTGGGTCCATTTGTTATAAATGCAATGGCAAAATAGGGTTAATACAAAAAGCGATTTATTATAAAACAATTTCAATCACAAACAACGAGAGAAAAAACCACAATAAAATAAATCAGCGCAGCTCTGGGTGGACAGGGGTCTATACCCAGAGGTACAGATTTAACCAAATCCACGAAGGAGGGTAGACTGTCCGAGGTTTTTATAGGGATTTTGTGTCCTGAGGCTAAAACTCCGAGCAGTTACTGTTCAACAAAGAGTTTAGATGGCTGGTTGAATGAATTTCCTGGAACCGTGGAACTGAATCAATAGACGACTGGGCAGAGTCCTCTCGCATGTGAAAGGTTCTGAGTGCTTCCCGATTGTATCTTCGGTTGGACTCTCAGGGTGAAGTGTCCAGGTCCGGTGCGGAGCCGATGGATATCTCAGCCTGGCTCCTCTCATTGTTTGGCCTGATTGCATCTTCAGTCGGGGCTTGCAGGGTGGGGTGCCCCGGTGCGGTGTGGAGCCGATGGGCATCTCAGCCTGGCTCCTCTCATTGTTTAGCCTGATTGTCCGTGTCCTGCTCTTTCTTTCAGGCTGATAAACGTCGCCTAGGGTCGTTACCGCCTGAATGGGTAATTACTGCTGGGTTTGGGGAGAAATCCTTAAGCCACACTATATTTTATATAATTTTTACATTGTTACAAATCCAGTTATATACTTACTTATTCTTTCACGAATTTTTATCCAAGGTTACATTTATCACAGTCCCCTGCCTAATAACTTATCACATTAAAAATTCGTGTTATTTCATTCATTTCTAATGAGGGAGAACTGTGTAGTTTTAATTATATTCGTCTTCTTCCCAGTCTGTAAGTGAATTCTCACAGTATTCTTGAGAAGGGTTGTTTTTATTTTCAAATTTCTTTAAGGCTTCAACTGCCTTCTGGTTCTCTCTTTTCTCCTCTAACTTCATTAGTTTAGAGAAAAGAGTGGGTTTCCCTTGTGCCTTTTCTGGGTCAATTGGAAGGGTGGCAATTTGCATTCCTTGCACAACAGAATGAATCAACCTGATGAAGCAAGGAATTAAACACGGGAGAAAGATGATTCCGGCAATTGAACAAGATATAAAGAACACTAACTTTTTCCACCAAGCCCCTGTCCAAATATCTGGTCCCACCAGGAGGCTTGCAGAATTGAGTTCCATTTTTGAACTGGCACATGTGCTACCTTTTTTATTTCGGCAGCTAGTCCTTTTATTGTCTCTCCATAATCATCTATTTCCATGCAACACTCGGATTCATTGTATTTACCGCACACTCCTCCTTCCTCGGCTAACAAATAATCGAGAGCTAATCTGTTTTGGTACACAAAAGCTCTCATTTGTGAATGTTGCTTCGCTAGGAGTTCTAGGGTCTCTGAGGTGTGGTTGGAAACCACTTCTACTACCACTTGTAACCTGATAAGTCTGTTGAGAAGGTAAATGGGTGTCCTGTAACCCCAACTGCCATCGTTTGCCCAAGTGGCAGGCCCATAATACTTAATGATCCTTTCAGCAGGCCATTCTTCTTCTTTCCATTTCTGACTGCCTCCTGCCATGGGTAGTTCCCATTTTAATTCCCTCTTTTGTCTATTTAATGTTTCAAGGAGGGGAGCTCCCAGCAATTTACTTTCTGTTCTGGGTAGAGTAAAGAAAAAGTGTCTAATTATTCTGAGAGTGCAAGACCCCTTCCATTTCTTAGGTAGCTCACTATATGCTTTCTTGCCACATAACCAGTAAATGCCATCGGGAGCTTCCCAGCCTTTGTTTGTTCTTGCCGGATCATCCCAATATTCTTTCAGGCCTTCTAGTGCATGGAAGGGATTGGCCCCGGAGTTTTTGTACCAACATAGTTCAATTATTTCAACCCATTCGCAGTGATTACCCCGGGTATGACTCCAATAGCCCGCGGGTGGTTCAGGTTGCCAAGTTTTTGATTTACTGTCAGAATTCACTGTGAGTGTGCTTACACACAGGGCATAACCTACTAAATCAGTGAATTCTTTTCCTTCTCTGCTAATGCAGATGGTACCAATTATCCTTTGGTCTATAACCCATCCCTCTGGTCTTCGTTTTGTTTTTGACATTTTTGAGCCTTCCCATTTTAGGAGTTGCTCTGGGGTGAGTCCTTCTCCCTTCCAAGGCCACCTTTCAGCCGACTTTAAACCGCCACAGATCCAACAGTTAGATAGACCTAATTCTGTGGCTATTTCTTGCATTAGGTCTATGAAAAGATTCTGGTTGGGGGCTGGCAATCCCCAATTGCTGTATTGTCTCTCTAATTGCTCATAGTGCTCACTAAGAGAGTTAAGCCTCTCTTGTTCTTGTCTCTTTTTCCGAATTTCTACTTCTCGCCTCTTTAATTCTAGGGTTAGTTGTTTTATTTTGTTTTCAGGGTCCATCCCTTCCTCATCTCTGGAGAAGCAGAACACTTGATCGAATTGTAAACATACTCGGTCATCATCACTTTTTAACAAATCAAGAATTATCGGTTCATTACTAAAGGAGGCTTTCTCTTCATGTTTTAAATTTTTACCTTCCCAATACACTTTCCCTCCTATGGTACACATTTTTAAGTTTGCTTTATTGTAACACAAAGGGTTGACTTTATAATATGCTAAAAAGGTGGATTGTCTTTTTCCTCCTATCCAGACAGTTTTGTTACATTGGCTGCAGATTGGAATTGGAGGGAGCATTCCCACTTCTCTCCTATACCTGAAGTGGGTAGCTTTGGTTTTTCTTCTCATAGGAGTTTTAGACTGCCCGTCCTTAAGACTTGCCCTTGAGTGATAACACCAGACCTCCCCCTTTAGTTCACAGAGATTATACCGAGTGCCGTTGGATAAACAAAACCCCTTTTGTTGTTCTGGAGGACAGTCAATTATTCGTCCGGCATCTGTGGCAGTCTGACACTGCTCACACTTCCCCAGGCGACGCTCCCCCAGAGGTACCTCGGGACTCATTCCCTTGGTCAAGCACATGGCTAGATTCAGGACTATCAGGATTCTCCACCGGTGTATCCCTCTGCCTTGCCCTTCGCCCATATAAAAATATACGGCGGGGATTACCATCTTCTCGGCAGCAAGGATATTTTTCAGGGGCCCTTGTAGTCCTTATGGCGTACCTTCTTTTGAAAGCAGCCCATCGAGACGACTTAATCGTGTCTGTCCTGCACGGTACCTTTACTGTCTTTCGGCACTCGATTTCCAAAGCTTCTGCCTTGGAGTCTAGTTTCCCCCTTATCCCTTTTTGAAAAAGTAGGAACCACTCAGGAGAGTCAAGTTCTAACAACCCCGCCCTGGTGGCAAGTATTAAGAGATGGCTAGTCAAATCCTGTTCTTTTTCTAGACACTTTGTACACAATCCCTTAGGCTTGTACCCTCCCCAACAGTGGGTTACCCAAATCTGTTTACAATAAGCGCACTTAAAATGTATAAACGGAGAACAATCACATTCAGGGTTGATACAACTTATCTGGTCGTCACTGGTCATTTGTGGTGATGCTGAAGCCTAATTTTCAGTTCTCCCGGAGGGGTGGTGACTTTCCACTCGGAGGTGTCATATTCCTTTACTTTTTTTACTCGAGATGAGTGTGTCCAGCCTCTTTCTGCGGTCTGGACAGCTGTGTCTGTGGTCAGGAGAACAAGGAACGGTCCTTCCCAATGGGGGGTGAGGGGAAGCTCCTTCCAAGCTTTGACGAGAACTTTATCCCCAGGCTGTATCTGGTGTATTGCGAATCCCAGAGTGGCGCTTTGGGGAATCAGTCCTCGTTTTAGCAATTCCTGTAAATTTTTGTTGATAGCAATGAGATATGGTTGTATTTGCACATCCTCCACTTGAGGGTGTCCTACTGGCATTCCATGTTTGTATGGCATCCCATACAACATTTCAAAAGGGGACAGACCCGTTTCAGAATGGGGCATCGTTCTAATATTTAGCAAAGCAAGGGGGAGACACTTAATCCACGACATTTTCGTCTCTATCATGAGTTTAGACAATTGGGATTTAAGTGTTTGGTTCATCCTTTCCACCTGCCCTGAACTCTGAGGATGCCAGGGGGTGTGGTATTGCCACCTAATACCCAGAGCCTCTGAAATTTGTTTTATAATTTTTGAAGTGAAATGAGTTCCTTGATCCAAATCAATACAATCCACTATCCCATACCTAGGGATGATTTCTTCTAATAGAATTTTTGATACTGTTTGGGCTGTAGCCCTTGCTCTGGGAAAGGCTTCTACCCAATGCGTGAGTTTGTCAACTATTACTAATAAAAATTTATATCTACCGATTTTTGGTAATTCGGTGAAATCCACCTGGATCCTCTCAAATGGTCTGTATGAGAGAGGACGCCCTCCCCAAACAGTTTGTTTGGAGTTGGATCTATTCACTTTTTGGCAAACCACACACCCCTGTACCTCTTGCTTGGCAATTTCAAAAAACCCCTTGCACCCGAAAAATTTCAGGAACTGATCGGCCAGCGCCCGAGTTCCCCAATGGGTCTGTTTGTGTAGTCTTTGTAATACTCTCCTTGCCGCTCCCTTCGGGATTAGTTCCCTTCCATCAGGTAACCACCATTTTCCCTGTTTCATGACTCCCCCTATCTTCTTGAATTCTTCAATCTCCCTCTCTGAAGGGAGCATGGGGATTTCAGGCGATTCCTCCGGAGTCACCTCGGGAATACTTACGGTGAGCAGAGCTGCTCGTTTTGCCTCTTTATCGGCTAGGTTGTTACCTCGGGTTTGAAACTGCAACCCCGTCTGGTGTCCTTTTACATGGACAACTGATATTTCTTCCGGCTCGCGGACAGCCTCTAGAATCTGTCGGATTATTTCCCCATGAATTAGGTCTTTTCCTTTAGTATTTATCAGACCTCTTTCTTCCCAAATCTTCCCAAAAGTGTGTACCACACCGAAAGCATACCGTGAATCTGTGTATATGGTCCCTCTCCTTCCTTTCAGCCTCCGGAGGGCTCTCAGGAGAGCATAGAGCTCGCAAGCTTGTGCAGACCAGCTTGCTTTCAAAGGACCCGATTCCACAACCTCCCCGGATGCACCATTTATTATCGCATATCCTGATTTTCTTTTTCCCTCAATAACTTTCGAAGATCCATCTACAAACCACTTCTCTCCCCCTTCTAACTCCTGATCCTCTAAGTCCGGTCTTATTCTGGTCTGCAGCTCCACGATCTCAGAACAATCATGTACTAATTTCTCTAGAGGTTCACCGAATAGAAACTGAGCAGGATTTTGTGCAGAAGTGGTTTTCAATTCCAAACCGGGTGAGCTGATTAAGATGGCTTCATATTTTAGAAGCCTGGAATCAGTCAGCCACTTCTCTGCTTTTTGCTGCAATATGTTTTTCACATCGTGGGGAGTGTAAACTACCAGGGGAGCCCCAAAAGTTATTTTCTTCACTTCTCCCACCAACAGAGCCACTGCTACAATTGCCTGTAAACACGTAGGCCAACCCCGACTAACAGGATCTAAGATTTTTGAAAGAAACCCTATAGGCTTCCTTTTGCCTGCCCATTCCTGAGTCAGGACTCCCTGTGCTGTTTGTCCACTCACATCCACAAACAACTGGAATTCTTTATTCGTATCTGGTAGAGTTAGTACCGGGGCAGTCATAAGAACAGTTTTCAATTTCTGGAAATTAGACTCATCCTGTTCAGTCCACTTCAGCCTGTCAGTGTTTAATCTTTCATACAAAAACTTCACTTTTTCACTGAAACCCTCAATCCACTGCCTGCAATATCCCAAGAGCCCTAAAATTTGTCTAATTTGCCTTTTTGTTCTTGGTGCAGGCAATGCAAGGATGCCTGCTACCCTCTCTGGGTCCAATTTTTTTTTCCCTTGAGATATCCAATGTCTGAGGTATTTTATTTCGGGCTCTGTGAATTGCAGCTTGGATTTTGAGACTTTCAAACCCTTCTTTCCTAGAAAGTTCAACAAGGCAATTGTGCTTTTCCTCACGCTCTCTTCAGTCGGTCCAGCTATTAGCAAGTCATCTACATACTGCAAAAGCTTTGTCCTGTCCTCAAGAACAAATTGGGTTAACAATTGTTCTAAAGCTTGCCTGAAAAGGTTCAGAGACTCCACGAACCCCTGGGGGAGGACCGTCCACCTTAGCTGTTGCTTTCGGTTTGTATCTGGGTCCTCCCACTGAAATGCAAAATAATCTCTACTCCTTTCATCCAGAGGGCAAGTCCAAAAAGCATCTTTCAAATCAATCACACTGTACCACATATCTTCTGGTGAGAGTCTATTTAGTAAAGTATAGGGGTTGGCCACCACCGGGAATCTAGTCCGGGTCCTAGCGTTTACCACTCTTAGGTCCTGGACCAATCGGAAGCTGCCATCCGTCTTCCTTACAGCCAGGATGGGGGTGTTATGTTGAGACATGCAAGGTTCTAAAGTACCCCCTTTTAGGAGGTCATCAATTATTTGTTTCAACCCCCTTCTCCCCTCCATCGGGATGGGATACTGTTTAACCCTTATAGGGTCCTCAGAGTTCTCGATTTCTATTTTGATAGGTTTGATATCTAGCTTTCCTACCTCTCCTTTTGAATGCCATACTTCAGGGTTTATTTTCTCCTCATCTTTAGGAGTCAACTTGAATATTTTCACCACCAATTCAGAATTTTTAATCATTATATTAATTCTTAAAGCGACAATCATGGCCCTTCCTAACAAATTGTAATCTGCTTCTTCCACTAATAGTAAATTCCCTAAGCAAATTTTATTTTCAGATTCTATTTCCACATCTTTTATTACAGGCACTTCAAAGGGGTCTCTCTTTGCACCGATTACAAAAACCTTTTCTCTGCTAGCCACACATCCGTAGGGCAATTTCTGCAGGGTACTTCTCTCTGCCCCAGTATCCACAAGAAAACTTACCTCCTGTCGTTGGGGGCCCACTTTTAATTTTATCAAGGGCTCCTTGGATGTTCCGGTCCCCAAATTAAAGAGCCCCTGACACCCCTAATCCTCCTGAAAAATTTTCTCGTCTTTTATTCTTTGTCTACAATTCCGCTGAACGTGTCCTACCTTTTTACAGTAGTAGCATTCAGGGGGTTCTCTCCATGGGGCCGGGGCTGCCCGGTGAGAACCTCGACCTTTCCCGGGTAGTGTTTTAAACTTACCCTGCATCTGCTCTTGTTTCTGGACCTCTTTCACTGCAGTTACTAAAACCTTAGCTTGCAATTTCTGCTTCTCATCTTCTCTCCTCATGTATACCTTTTGAGCTTCCCTTAGGAGCTCCTGGAGGCTTTTATCTTGCCACCCCTCGATCTTTTCTAATTTTCTCCTAATGTCTTCCCAAGATTTAGCAACGAATTGTGTTTTTAACAGAACCTCCCCCACAGGAGAGTTCGGGTCAGTCCCAGAGTAAATCTGTAAACTTCGCCGTAATCTCTCAATCCATTCAGTGGGTGATTCCTCTTTCCCTTGACACTCTCCAAAAACTTTGCTAATATTCTGGCCCCTAGGGACCGCTTCTCTTATACCTTGGACAATTATGCTCCTTAAATCCATCATGTTCCGTCTGCCTTCCTCCATCTGTGCATTCCAGCTCGGGCTTACGCTAGGCCATTTCTGGTTACCTGGCGTCCCCTGTGGATTGTGTCTGTCCCAGTCTCTGATACCGGCTTGTTTAATCATCTCTCTTTCCTCCTGATTAAACAATGATCTCAGGATTGCCATAAGATCGTCAAAGGTATAAATACTACTCCCTAAAAATTCGTCTAACCTCTCAGCCACACCAAAAGGATCATCCAACAACCGCCCCATCTCTTTCTTAAATGCCCTTACATCTCCAGAGTTAAGGGGTACATTCACAAAACCGATCACTCCCGGGGCCGTCGGTACTTCCCTAAGAGGGAACAACCGGTGCCCTTCTTCACTCTCTCCCCATTCATCACCCATCATTCTCACTCTCAAACGGGTTCTACTTGCGGGAGGGGAGTTGGTGATTGTGGGTTGCCTCCCCGTTATCAATTGTGGGAACTCTGCCGCCACCCGGTTGACGGGAGGGATCCCCTCTGTTATATGGGAGGGTCCCGGTTGTGGCAGCTGGACCGGCAAGGACGGATAGGGTGATCCCCAGCCTTGTGCAGGAGAAACCTCCGAAGAGGCTACTGTGGCTACGGTGTTTGCAGGCGGGGAAAGGGGAAGGGCTGCCGGCATCGCTGCCGGCACCGAGTCTCCCGCTTGAGACACACGTATCTCAGTGGGTTGGTCTCGGGGGCCCAAGGGTGCTGAAGGCACCACTTGATCTGCAGAGGAAGGTCCAGCCGGTCCATTATATGGGGGTGGTAAGTGGTCGAGGGGTTCCCAGGACTCAGCTCTCGACTCACGTTTTTCTTTTTGTTTCATTGGGAATAGCCCTACTCTGACGTTTACCCAGAGCTTAGCATATTCCTTCTCCTCAGGATCTGAGGGGACCTTGTTCTCCACATAGGAGAATAACTTATTACACGTCCATTTTTCAAGTGTGCCTAACACTGGCCAAGTGAGGTGACTTCTCAACTCCTGTCCTCCCCAAACCTCCATACAATAATGTATCAATTTTGCCTTTGATTTCCCCTTCCTCTGGGGACAGTCTTCCCAGTGTTTTAGCATCCACCCCAAGGGACTTTCCAGCGGGATGTCTGGTGATTCCTCCCCCTGATCGGAGGGATTTTTCCCTGTGCTTTTTCTTTGAAGCTTACTCTTTTTCTGCCCCATACTTTGCAAATATATATAATTTCTTACCTGTCTTCGACTTCTCCGTGAGTCGGTATCAGTTTCTGCGTTGTGTACTTACTCTAGGAATCAAAATTTTGCTGATACTCACCCTTCAGCGAGCTGAGCTGAGGTCTCTTGTAATCGGTACTTTTGATCCTCTTCCGGACCTCTACCTGGGTCTGTTAACTAAAAGGGTTTACCAGTTCCCGAGCTCAACAGGACGTATCCTTCCCCTTTTAGTTCCTTGCGATCAGTCCCCCGAGACACCCTTTGGCCTCAGGTTTTTACAAGTGTGTGTCGAGGAAAAAAAAAGCTTTCACTCTGGATCGCTTCCTTCGCGGCCGGCCAATTCCCTCGCGGGAGGATGGAAACGCGGCCTTGAAGTCCACACTCGCCCCGTGATCAGATCACGTCTCACACACTCGCCCGATCGCCCACTCAACCAGCAGTACTTACAGCTATTTTCCTGCGTGGATGTCTTTGTGCACAACAGACGTTTTACGAGCTAAACAAGCCGTGGCTTCCCGAAGGCTCCGTGCCTTCCCGAGCTCTCTCCTTCGGATCCGTTTTCCTTTTATTGTGGTTTTTCTCAGCCTAAATTTAGTTCGGATGTCGGAACAAGCTACACGGGCTCTCAACTCACCAGGCCGCCGAAATCAGTGGGGGTACCCGTCCTGGGCAGTGAGATTCCCCGCAGTTTCTCTGATCCGAGTCACGGCACCAAAACTGTTATAAATGCAATGGCAAAATAGGGTTAATACAAAAAGCGATTTCTTATAAAACAATTTTAATCACAAACAACGAGAGAAAAAAACCACAATAAAATAAATCAGCACAGCGCTGGGTGGACAGGGGTCTATACCCGGAGGTACAGATTTACCCAAATCCACGAAGGAGGGTAGACTGTCCGAGGTTTTTATGGGGATTTTGTGTCCTGAGGCTAAAACTCCGAGCAGTTGCTGTTCAACAAAGAGTTTAGATGGTTGGTTGAATGAATTTCCTGGAACCGTGGAACTGAATCAATAGACGACTGGGCAGAGTCCTCTCGCATGTGAAAGGTTCTGAGTGCTTCCCAATTGTATCTTCGGTTGGACTCTCAGGGTGGAGTGTCCAGGTCCGGTGCGGAGCCGATGGGCATCTCAGCCTGGCTCCTCTCATTGTTTAGCCTGATTGTCCATGTCCTGCTCTTTCTTTCAGGCTGATAAACGTCACCTAGGGTCGTTACTGCCTGAATGGGTAGTTACTGCTGGGTTTGGGGAGAAATCCTTAAGCCACACTATATTTTATATAATTTTTACATTGTTACAAATCCAGTTATATACTTATTTATTCTTTCACGAATTTTTATCCAAGGTTACATTTATCACAGCAGGAATGCTGATTTTACCCCTGGCTACAGAAAAGTGCTCTCAGTGTCTGGGTCCATTTGTTCCAGCTGGTAGTGTACAGCATGGTTGTTGGGGGTTAGGTGTCCTTCATTTTTTTCTGTCTCACCTATGGAATTTTTACCCATCAGTGTCGGGGAAATCTGACTGCAGGTACTTGTTGGGTGCTTGAGAAACACAAAGAGTTCGGCTGGGCCAAGGAGGGGAGGGGGCAGCTGGGGGCTGGCTGGTTTCTTCAGCTTCAGAGCAGGACACATGCTGGGAGCTGTTGCGGCTGGGAAAAGGGAATTCACTATCACCCAGACGGAGCTGCTGCTTCTTCTTCCTTTTTCTTGGATTCCTACTCATTCCTGGAATTCCAACTAAGTGTTCCTCAGAGTCCTGCAGGAGCACCGGGACTGACTGCCCAAGGGGATTTGTGAAACAAAGCCTCTCCTCCATCTTTTCCCGTCACAGGGTCCCTGGTTCTGTTTTGTTGTTAATGCTGTAGTTATTGGGTTTGTTTGCCTTGTTATATACATACTAGTAAAGAACTGTTATTCCTATCCCAGATCTCTGCCTGAGAGCCTCTTGATCTCAAAATTATAGTAATTTGGAGGGAGGGGGCATCTACATTTTTGTTCTGAGGAGGGCTCTTGCCCTGCCTAGCAGACACCTTCTAGACCGAGACAATGTCATAAACTTTCAAAGTACTGTTTACCACACAGTTTTATGACTGTATATGTCTATGACTGACAGCATATTAGAGCAGAAAAAAACCCAGAAACTAAATTTTAATTTATAAAAGTATGTAACTTGTAATGTATTAGTTTTTTCATACAAATTACTGCAGTAGAAAATTCATTTGGATTCCTTTAAGTATGGTATGGTCCAAGGAATCTTTATTATAGGAAGTGACAAGGATGGTTTTTAATGAGCTGCAATCTGGTAATCTGAATATTTTTTTCTGAAGCTGCTGTCTTCTAATTAGAGCTTAAAGATTTTTCATGCAAACTATCTTTGTTCTGTCTAAATAGAAACTTTGTGTGATTATGACAATCATCTTTAGATCTCATTTTCACAAAGGATATTTGGACACAGCTTCACCAATGCGTTTGGGAAGTTTTTATGATTTGCTACCTGAATTATTTCAAAGTTTTCTGGTTTGTTTTATCCCCCTTCTGAGGTTCTAGATGCTTCTGAGTTTCCCAGAAAGCTGAAGGGGGAGTTTGTGTGGCTCTAGTTCTGATGTAGCACAAATGGCTGCTGTACCTGTGAAGGTAAACTCTGGGCTCTGAAGTTGGGTTTTTTTCACTGCCTTAGTTTGTATGTACTAGCAGATTTTGTATTTATCTGTGCCCAGTTCCCATTTTATTTATATCTCTATCCCTCTGCCAAGTGCTTTGCAGAGGCACATTAGGTGATAATGTCATCTGTTATGTGGAAATTTCTCATTCTGCAGAACTCTGTTTCTAAAAGCTCTCTGCACGTCAGAACCCTTCTAAATAGTATAGATTTGTTCCTTTTTGAGTAATTCAAACCTAATTGGTAAACCTTTTGAGAGCCCAACCACTGAAGAACTATAAATGTGTTGCACTTTCAATTATTTGTAATACTGGGCATACTGTAATACTCACATCAATGGAAATAATCAGATGATGCATGCTGAAGCATCAGGTGGAGTTTTTCCTGAACTTTGACCACCTGCTCACACTCCCTTTAAGAGCTGCATATAAAGTTTATTTGTAGCGCTAAAAACCTGTGAAGAGTTTAAAAGCAGCTGGCATATTTGCTTGGTTAAAGAATCAGCTTCTGAAGTAACACTCCTTCTCTCCATATGTCTCTTTGCTACGATGGCTGAATATTGTGCTCGGCTTTCATGTATTTCCTCAGAATCCTCTAAAGCAAAAAGTGGGAACAGACTTCTGAGAAGGAAGTGTCCATGGGTGTATTCATACACATGAACACAGTCTAGGTGTGTGCACTCATCCTGAGGTAAGTGCCTGTTCTGCCTTCAGATTAAATAAGATTATGGCCTTGAAGGTATATTTACCAAACTGCAGCTACAGGAAAGATGTCATAGAATAAGCAGAGCTGGAAGGGATAAAGGGTCACTGAGTCCAGCTCCTGGCCCTGTACAGCAGCATTTGTGAGTCCATGTCTGTCAGCTCTCTTCAAGACTCAGGCAGACACAAACTATTGTAAAAGAAAGCTTTCTTTTTGAGTTTTCTGTGTGTTTATTCTGTGGTAAGAGAACAAGGGGTTATGAACATCAGTTTCTTCTCTTGTGGTTAGAGCTGTTCTCTGAAATGGATTATTTTTTTCTTCCATGCATCAACACAACTTAACATCTTAGTGCTTGTTATTTTATCCTGCTAGAGGCTTATTAAGAAGTGACCCTTTGGGTCAGGTGTAAAATAAACACAAGGGCCACCAAGGCTTTGCATCAATAGTTGTTCTTCCCCTTCCAAACAAAAACTGCAGTTCTAGCAGGTCACTCTGACTCAGATAGTTTGGCTACAAGTAATTCCCCTGCATGCATAGCCTTTTTCACAGAAAATAAGGAAATATTGAAGTACCTTACTCTCCTAACAAGGTTCCAGACGTGGAAGCGATTTGATTTTGCTTCTTGTCACTGCTGTGCTTCAGAACAGCTGATTTTGTTCCTGTCTCTAGGGTTACAGAAGGAAGGTTTGTAGGTAGATACTGCAATATTGAGTTTTTGGGCAATCAATAGATACCAAAAAAGTAAACAAATCTCATACCACAACCTATCAGTATTCTTTTCATTGGCCTGTACTTAATTTTGCCTTTGCTTATCAAGGGTCTGCTTTCTTTGCTGCCGCAAGCTCAGAAGTGCCCTGAAAGGAAAGCATTTCCTACTCCTACCTCAGACAAAGAAAAGCTTGTAAAATTATGATTTCTTTTCTTCCCCCTAAAATTTGCCTCGCGGGTTGCAAATGGGAAAGAGGATGGGCAAGCCTTTATCTCTGAATGCAGCAGCTAAAAGCCTCGATGCTCAACAGAATGAGGGGAAGGAAAACAGTTTGGACTCCCCTGCCTGCTTTCCCTTCCCCATGCACCAAGGAAGAGCTCTAAAAATGGCCTGACCACCAAAAAGTCTTGCAGGTGGGGAAAGCTCAGTCTGCTGCCTGTCTTGTTTTGGCTGAAATGATCCCTGCTGTGTATGAATACTGTCCTGGCACACTGCAATTATCTCCTGATTGCCACCCTTCTCCCCACCAGAAAAGCTGTGAGAACAAAGGATACCTGTCCTGCCACAGTTCTAAATAGTCCAGCTCAGGCTCTGCTTTTTGGTAATTTCACCAATTAGTTCCATTTACAATCCCTTACAATTACAAGGCCCTTTTCAGCCCTCTGAACATAAGGTACAGATAAGGTTGACTAATTTGTCAGTTGTCTGTCCTACTGTCAGCAGTGGTGAGCAGAGGATGTCTGTACTGCTTTATGCCCCGAGGATATTTGTATTGAAAAAAACAAAACACCCTCTCCCACCAATCCCTTAAATGAAAGAAAGCAGAAAATGTGTCTGACTCCACTAAATTTATAATAATATGTAAGTATTTTATCTCTGTTTGATAGCAAATATGTAAGATTTACTGCCACAGGGACCTAACAGAAAGGAAGTATTAACTATATAGGATGTGTGTAACAAGATGGAGAAATCAATCTCTAAAGCAGAAAGCTGGGGACACTGGTAGGATAACACAAGAGACTGTAGCTTTTGGGAGGATTTATGGTTAAAAATATAAGTGGTGAGGAAGTTCTGTTTGGAAGTTTGATCTTTGACGTGTGAGAGGGTTTCAGAGCCTCAACCTTCCCCTATCAAGGTGTCTTCAGGCCAGAAACTTGGACACACAGAAGCAGAAGTGCAAA
The DNA here is from genome assembly GCF_049639895.1 of Pseudopodoces humilis. Taxonomy (NCBI): domain Eukaryota; kingdom Metazoa; phylum Chordata; class Aves; order Passeriformes; family Paridae; genus Pseudopodoces; species Pseudopodoces humilis. The sequence goes on along the minus strand of NC_142204.1, from coordinate 11,632,383 downwards.
ATAATGAGAGGAATGACGGATTTGTCTTTACAAACAAGCTGTGGGTCTGCTGGTAGATAAAACTAGCCCTGAGAGATAAAAGAAACAATGGGATGGATTCCACTGATTGATGAATGGAAAAAGATATTTGCTTTTACAAACAAACTGTATACTGATAAATGAGATTGGATATTGAAAGATGAACGAAACAATGGGGAAAAAACATAAATTCCATAAGAATTAAAAATTAAGAGGGAGGATTATACATTAGAGGGGAATCTTAGGTATTAGGCATTCCAGGAAGTCTGTACCTCTCAAGTACCTCAGGCAATGGGGAAAGAGAGAGGGACATGTGGCCAGGAAATTAGAATAAAAAGGAGGCTGCATCCTGCAAAAATTTGAAAGACCCCAGGGGAATGCCCCATGGCCTCTCCCTTTATTTCAGTAAAGTAAAAGGACTCCTCAGTCTCCTTTTTGGACATAAACCTTTGGTGTTTGTGGATTAATTTTCCTGACAATAAGAATACATTGAAGTTTTTGGCATTAATGACTTGCTGAAAGTCAGGTGGACACCTGGCATGGATGTTATGTATAGAGGGAAAGGCAAAGTCAGCCAAACCCTACATGGCTGAAAAATTGTGGCTTGGAGAGATTTCACCTCTTTTTCAGACAGAACTAACTTCTTGTGGCATGTCAAGAACTTTACTTACGTACTTCTGGGAAGAAACTTTGTCCCATTAAACTTGGCTTGATGAGGGAGGGAGGGAGGGAGGGAGGGAGGGAGGGAGGGAGGGAGGGAGGGAGGGAGGGAGGGAGGGAGGGAGGGAGGGAGGGAGGGAGGGAGTCTGAACAGACTCCACAGAGAGGAAGGAGACTTCAGAGAGGCTCTCAGTGCAACCTGCTTGGAAGTGGAGAATGGGATGGTATTTTCCAAGAGACCACATGGAAAAATAATCATAATCAGAGCTATAACTGAATATATAATTGTAACTTTTGTGTTTCCTTAATCTGTGCATGTAATTATCTTATTTAGAACCTTTTTTGATTTGGGGAGATACATGTTAAATTTCAAGCTGAAGAACATCCTTTACAAAGTGGGACATGGGACCTAAATTACCTAGAGTGATTCATAGTCTTTTAGATGAGGATGCTTAACAAACTTGGCAAGTAGCAACGACAGGGTCTTGGTTGTGTTTACATCAGGAGAAATGATAAAATCAGTGTTGTCAGGAAAGAGTGTGATGTGGATATTGTAGTGACTTACACAGAGCTCTTGTAGAAATCTTGTAGAAGGAGTTAAGAATTGGTATTACAACTTTGAAAATCAAAAATGAAGGATCCCAAACCTCTGGGTCCAGCCACTGCTGCCAGCACACATCTTGCTCACTTGTGGCAGTGTGCAGTCCCATGAGTGAGTAATCTGAGGGGTGCCAAATCCAACTGTGCCTTCCTAGCCTCTCTTCACATCTGTCATCCAGCTGTCAGATACAAGAGGTAAGCTGGGTATTCAGGCTCTGAAAGCATCCCCGAATTCTGTGTCACCAAAAAGATCATAAATACTGAGTAAGTGTCACTGGGATTGGGGAACTAAAAAGCTGCCTCCAGTTTGGCAACAAACCCTCTCCTCTAAAAACAGGGATTCTCTCAGGAGCATGCTCAAGGTACCTAGGATCATACGCTGTTTAATGTCGTGAAAAAGGGTCCAATGAGCATTGGAAAATAGCATACAATGAGCATACAAAACCTAAAGCAATAAAAAGAAATAGAAGAGTGTGTGACATTTGGAAGGAGTCTGTCATGTTCAGGAAGGAAAACTGCTGAGCACCATCTCTTCCTCTGGCTCCCCTACAGCAGCCAATATGATCGATCTACACCTCCCCATCACAAGGTGTGCAATATGGAGAATGTAAGAGAGTCTGGAAAAGAAAATACTGCAAGTATCTACTTTTAAAACAAGCATCTTCCTCTATTGTTTCATCTAGTATAAGCAGAATATTGCATGTAGGGATGATTCAAGAGGTAGAGGATAATTTTGGTGGAAAGGAGCAGAAGTGAAATGACAGCTTGGAAGCTTCATTTAAATTGGAAGATTATGATGAAAAAATTAGGAAAATATTAAAAGTTCACTCTAAGATTTTTCTTTGCTGCAGGCTATTGTTTGTAATCTTCAAATTTTCTTTAAATCTTTTTTGTGCTTTTCATCCATTAACAGTCTCATTCATTCACATACCATGTTTGAACAGCCCTCAGGAATATATAAATATATATATATTAATATATAAATATATATATTAATATATAAATATATATATATATACTGCTTGTTTAAGGGGAGGCTTGTAGATACTGACTCTAATTTAACTTAATCACTTCCTGCTTTATATTCCTAAGAAGCCTCTTGTGATTAAATAGCTGGGAATGACAGTTGGGACTGCATTTATTTAAAAAGTGACTCTTAAATAAATGCTGTGTTTTTACATGCTGAAAGTGAGGCCTTCAGTTTTACAGTTTCAACTTCTAATGAAAGTAGTACTAACAACACTGCATCCTGACAGGCTTGTAGTGGCTTTTCCATTCCTATTGCATGTCATAAAAGAAACTGCTGAAGTTAGGTCAACCTAACTGAATATGAATTTTCATTTGGTGCATGCTTCAAATTGGTGCAAAAATGTTTCAAGGCAATAGGAGTACTCCAATCTGTACATATACCCCTGAGCACACAAAGCCAAAAAACAAACTTTGGAAATATCACCTCTAAGTGAACTGAAAGTTCATCTCCTATTGCTTTAGTCCAGAAAGACTGGGTCTCCCACTTCTTTTTTTTTTGAGCTATCATAATATAAGTAAATAGCAAAACCTTAAACAGAGTTCTGGAAGGTCTCTTGGACAAGGCAGAAGGGCAGGTGAAGGATAAATTTTTAAGCCTTCCTACGGAAGAACTGTGGATACAGTCCAGCTGACCCTGTGAAGAATCAGAAAATGAACCTTGATTGCCCAAGTCCTAGCACAGCAGCTCTATCAGAACATTATTATCAGCTGCCATTTAAGGTGTATTTCCAGCAGGTTTGCAGTTTATTTCTAGGGGAGATAAAGCCCTGTGTTATTCTTGACAGGTATTCTTAAGTTAGTATCAAATGAATATATATATCCTTTTGGACACAGAGGGGTGGATTTGGTAGTTCCTTCATAAGGAATCAGCCTGAGCACAGTTTTGGTGACACCTTGGCTTAAGGAAGAAGTGATTTTCTGGATGATTGACCCAATTCTAGGCATGAGTGGAGCTTTAAAGTAATGGATTTCCTCTACCTTCTCACTGAAGAACAGTGAACAATCAGCCTTTTTTTAGCAATGCTAAGATTTCAGTCATCTGGAGTTTTGTTGGGGGACACTTCTGTATAAAGCAGAGGTTATAACACTTTCTTCTAAGGATCCCTGACTCTCTCAAGCCTGGTGTAAATTCTGTCCATACTAGGATATTGCTCAGAAAATCAGAGCCAGCTTTTAGTGATGGACTAAGCTTTCTCAGTTAGCTGTCAGTTGACTAAATCCAGCCATGTTCTTTCTCATTAGAACAAATGTGGATTCTAGGAAAACACCTGTTGTTTGCTTGTGTCTGTAGATTATATAGTCAATCAGTACTTTTATAAATGTTGACAATATTTTCAGAATTATCCCCTATGAACTAATACAAGTTGGCACTTGAAAAATATTGCTTGGGGGTACATAATCACTGATAGAAAATTTGGGTTCTTTATGATCAGATTTGCCTTGGCAAATTGTGCTTCTGTCAGTTGGCTTCAGCTGGTCCTGGCATTTCAGAGTCAGAGATAGGTGTTGAAAATGGATTTTTTTTTTGTCCTGGGCACCAGCAGTCTGAATAACTAATACAGAGAAAATTAACCAGTTTTTAGCTAAGTTTCTAGATCCAGCTAGGTTTTAGCTAATTTTCTCAGTGTAAATTCACTAACTTAGATATATTCCTGAAAAACAGGTATCTTTTTAAGTGCCTTTTACATATTTACCTTCAATACGTGCAGCCGTTCTTGAAGCATACTTAAGAGTTTATGCTTAAAGTGCTCCTTCCTATTATGTGCTTGGGAGAAGCTCTTCTGCTTTCAGATGTCCTGGTGGGATCAATTGTCAAAATTCCCATGAGCTGATGAGCTGTGACCCATTTCTTGGTTTAAAAAATAAACATATCCCATCCATGTCAACACTGTTGGTTTTAAAATTGCATGGAATTTCAGACAGCAGGGGATGTTGAGTGATGTCATTGGGATGTCCAAGCTTGAAGCTGTCACCCTCTGTTGCTGTGCTCCATGGTGATGTGCATATTAGAGCTGCCTTTTCTCTCTGTCTCAGCATTGTAAACCTGGTATCTGTTTGTTTTTTTTATGCTGCCTATCATTTCTCAAAGAAGAAGAAGAAGGAGAAGAAGGAGAAGAAGGAGAAGCAGAAGAAGCAGAAGCAGAAGAAGCAGAAGCAGAAGAAGCAGAAGCAGAACCATTTTCTTTTGGTTTGTCAGCAGTTATTTAATGTGTAATACTCTAGCCAGTGGTTGTTGTCAAAGAGAAGCCTTCTGAAAGAATTTTGGAATTTGTGTTTAAATAAAATTGGTTGAGTTGTTATTTTAGTGGCTTTTCATGGAAGCTTTAATACATGCCAAAAAAGAAAACTTCTAAGGCATATTCAGAAAAGTTGCTGGTATGTAGATTTAACTTTTTTTAATCTGACAGGCAAATTAATCTAGATTTTTCTGTCAGCATGCCATCTGCACGATCTCAAATTCTTCTGTCTTTTCAGGAAAAAAAAAAAAAAATCTTTGAAATTGCCACTTCCACATGGTTTCTACTGTTATGTATTTCTAATCCACACAATTATTCTATGTGTATTTAAGAAACTGCTGTTAGTTTAATCTGCACTCTTCAGAAAACAATGGAAATCGACATGCAAAGTGACAAATTTCCAGCCTGACAAAACAGAAGATATTGAAAGGTTAGAGTTTGAAAAGGAAAATATTCAGAATATCAAATGTGAGCTCTTACATAGCTTTAGCTCCCAGAGGAGGAGGGCTCAGTTGACAACAGAAGGAATGCATAGACAAAAGCATTTTATGCTTTGTCTGCAGAGACCTCTGGCAGGGTGTTGGGCCACCAGAAGAAGGTGACCCCCTTCTGCCACAGAGCTGAGGAGGAGGAGGAGAATGGACAGCCTGTGGGTGTTGGCATGTGACATTACCATGTCACCATGTTGTGCTTCATCCAAATCAACCAGCACCTCCCCAGTTGCTGAAGGGAGTTGTCTTTGCAGGTGACAGTCATATTCTGCATGAACTGTAAGTCATCACAATTATTCTGTTAACCATCTTTTTGTCTTTGTTGATGGAAATTATTCACTTAATGTTGTGAGAGTTTCTTCATCCTATGGTATAGGGATCCATCTGAATATGATTTACTGTGTAAATTCATCCTTTGCCTGCACAAAGGATATTTAAGGCAAAAGCATTATTTTTGATCCAAATCACCTTGTGAAAGAGCAAATTGTTTTATTGAACTGCTTGGGGCTAGGATCATTTCCATACCTAGGGTGCAAATGTTAAATCCTTCTTCTTGGCTGAACTACTGCCTGAACTGATGATGGCCAGATCAATTGCAAGCAGGTTCTTCTAACTCAGGATTAAGCCACCTGGCTGTGAAGATGAAAAAAGAAAAATCATTATTGTGATAGCTGCATTAGTAAGATAATGCATAGCATGGACTCATTTATTAGTGTAACAGGGTATAAAGGCTAGGCCATTGTAAAAGTTTCTTTAGGCTTTGAGTTTCAGACAATTGAAAATGTGGGGTGCATTAGTCATGTGGCTTCTTGGAAGGACAGTCTATATATAAAATCTGCACTCCATATTGTCTCCTCTGGACCTCCTTATTTCCTGTTAGGGTATCGTGGCAGTTCATGAGACAAGGTTGATAGCTGTGGTAAGGGGTAACTTTTGTCTGCAGTAGACAGTAGGAGGAGTGCAGCACTGGGGCTGAGGAACTGAAAAATCTGGTTTGTCCTGAACCGCTCAGAGGGCTGCAAGAATGAGAACATTGAACCCAGTGAGTAAAATCAAACTCAGCAAATGCTGGGTTGGGGCTGCTGCTCCTGCTGTTCAACATCTCAAGCTGTCCTTCCATGTGGAAAGCCTTTACTTTCTGTGTATCTAGTTCTTGGCCTCAGTAGGTTAAATTCTTGAACAATTAAAAGTATGTTGAAATAGTGCAGTAGCAGCAGTAAAAACAAATTCTCCCAGCCTTCCTGCTATATCAGCTGAGCAAACTGAATTGTGCCAGCTTTGAGACTGATGCTTCCTCCTGCTCATCCTTGGAGACATTGGTGAACAGGCCTGGGCAGGAATTTGTGTGCCCTTACTGGGGAGTCCAGAGACAAAGGTAAGGAAATAATTGGTTTAATGCTGCAGGAAGTGGTTGGTTGGTGACATGTAATTCAGCTCCATGAGAAAATACTTATGGTTTAGAAGATATGTTTCCATTTCTGTGTCAGCATTAATCTACCTTCTTTTTTCATGTTGATGAGATAATTTGCTAGTTTATCCTGAAAGGAAATGATCTTGCACAACTTCAGCCAGGGAGAAAATACTATTCTTGAATCAGGAGTTCTGGGGATTTAATCCTTTCATCCCAGACCTGCCTTCTGCAAGTAGTGCAATCAAACACTTAAATACTGAAGCCACCAAGGACCAAAACCACTTCACTTCCCCTTATCTTGGTTAATTTTCCTATAGCTCCCTGCTCCTGTGCTGAAGGAGGCTGGAAGAGTTATTGCTGTGTGTTGTTTATAGCTTCAGAAGCCTGATTTAAGAACCATGACACCATTAGAGTAGCTGCCCAAGTAACATCACAACAGCCACTGCAGTTCCTGCAGTAGGGGGTATCCTCACTGCAGCACAATGAAATGTAAATCTGCAGGGAAACTTTAAAATCAAAGGATATTTGACATTTTCATGGTGGTACAATACATGTTTTTGAATGGGTTTATAATTGTTCCTTGTGAAAAACAAGGTTCACATTTTTTTAGATAAAATTTAAAAAGTTTAATAGAAAGACAATTAGGAGATAGAAATAAGGTAAAATGAACAAATATGGCCAGGTGCCTCAGCATTCAGCCAAGAAAGCACACCTTACTAACAAAAGATTGTCCCTTAAAAACAGAACCCTATTACATATTCATAAATGCTTATACATGATTCACACATTCTTCTTAAGTTTTACATGTTCCTTTGTTTAGCTTCAACTGCCCCCTCCCCAATAGATCAATCTTCTTGGCTCCGTTGAGTTTCACACTCCCTGACAACAGAGGTTCAATAAATTCCTCCCTTGGAGCTCTGGTCACCGCTGTCTTCATCTGGGTAAGATAATCTAAGAATGCAGGGGGGTTTCTGACTATCTTTTCAATCTTTGGGTTATACGAACCAAAGCAGTTTTTATTTTAATACCATGCTACAGTCTAACATATATATGTAATATACTACTAAGTTTTATCAATAACAGAAGTAAAAGAAACTATATTAATACAGCAAAGTTTTCTAACATTATGCATATAACATTCATTTTAGTATTTGCAAAAAGCCAGTAATATAATATGTACCTATAACGTTCCTCATATATGGAATCTTTTTGCTGCCATCATTTTAAGATTAAGGGAAATTTTAGGAGCAAGTGAATAATGCTTCTACCAGAACATATTTCTGGCTGGATAGGTTGTCTTCAGAGATCTTAGACTCCATGACCTGATCTAAATTTGTGTTGTCGTGATAACTTTTACTGAAGTATCCAACAGCAGCTTAGTTTTTGATCTGTTCGTCTGTCTGGATTATAATCTGACTGAAATCCAAGGAACTGTCCTAAGAGCAAGGACACAGGAAAGGTCAGTGTAGGTTTGTTCCAGACAAAGTTGGTCCAGAGGCTTAGGAAAAGTGTACAAGAACAGCACATATAGAATGTTAATAAACATTTCATATACCTGTTTTTCCGAAGTTGACCAGGACTAAAAATGTATGCTTGAAAGTGTTTTAGACTATTATCAAAGATCTAGATTATACCTGCTAGATAAAACCATGAGTTACAGTAACATTTCAGCCCATTAAACTTTAGGGCCACCTTATCCTCAGAAAAAAAAATGTCTTGAGAAGTTTTACAGAACTTGATAACCAGCAGGAGGAGCCCTACAAGGAGACAGTAATTTTAAAAAACAGGTGTGTTTTTGTTGTGATCTTACTGATACCACAGTACTTTGCAGACCAGGAACTAAGGCATCTGAGGAGAAGAAAATAACCGTACATACTTATCCCCGTATATACTCTGGCTGTCAAGGTGCTTTAATAGGATTTAAACAGGTAGAGAAATGGATAGTGGAAAGCAGTTGATTTTTTTTAACATGTATTTAAGGTAAGAAATATGTGAAGCTTTAGATCTGATTATCCACCAGAACAAAAAGGCTTTTACAGACCATGGGCTGAAAAGAGCTTGGGAATCTGCGTGATTATCTTCCAAATTGTCCTGAACCTAAACACAGCAATCTTGGCTAGATCTGAGCAGAATAGGTGGCAACTAAAGTTGCTAAAGCAGATTAGTCTTGTGAAAGCAGTTGAAAACACTGGATATTGTCCATGTTTTCCAATAAAGATTGTCTTTGTCCCGTGTCCTTCCTGAATGCCTAAATTTAGACTCTGAAATACATCCTTGAGAAGAGAAATAACTATTGATGGTTGTTTGCATGTGAAGGTCTCATTGATTTTGATGGTATTTAGTGTCACCCTTTGCCATTAAACAGAGGCCATCTCTGAGGTATGTGACGACAAAATTTGGGGTTTGCGTATAATTGGTGTAAATTTCAGTGTCTAAGAAGAAATGTTACTTGAAATTAACAGTAATTTTAGCAGGAGTGCTTAGAAAATGTTGACTTCTTGGCTACCAAAAAGAAGGCATTTTGAACATTGCTAGTATATGAGAAAGGTTTGAAGAATTTGATACAAGCTGATGAAGAAAAGACGCTTCAGACTGTGCCCTTGTAGGCTCAGTGGAAAGTAACATCCTTTGGGATTAAAGGAATTGCAGAGCCCATTTTCAGTGTTCAGCCCACTTGTACCGTGATTTCCAAAGAGCTGCTGGGAGCCTGGCTGCCTGGATTCCCTGAGAAAGGAAGCTCAGGGGAATGCAGGGAGCTGGAAATGGTTGCAGCTTTCAGGTACTGGCAGTGTGAAACAATGGATAGCAGAGGAAATAAGGGTCATGTAAAAAGAAGAGAAGCAGATGGAAAATACGTTTTTGGGAAGTGGCTGAATAGCCATGTAGCACAGGTATAGAAAATGATTTACAGAACAAGTATACGGAAGACTAAATATAGAAAGGAGATGAGATTAATGTTCTGGAAACCAGCTGCAGTTGATGTGATGTGCTCTGGACACTGTGTTCTCTGTTCTTGTATCATCCCCCTGGTATCCAGGCACTTAACTGGCAGATGACTCACTGTGTCTTTGTGCTGCGGCTTGCTTCTCAATTAGATAAAGGTAATTCTTTCCACTTTTGGAGTGACGCTGAAAAGGATTGATCTGTAAAGTGCTTTGGAGATACACTAACATTCACAGAGCCTCTGAAGCCTAGGTTTTAATTATGGAGCTGCAGATAATTTTAGTACATTATTGCAGCAACAAAAATGCCTAAGTGCAGAAATTCTAGTGCATGGTACATTATTTTTGATGCTCAGATACCTGAGGTGATGTGGAGGCTGGGTAAATTGCTAACATAATACCATTGGATTCACTTACACTTGTTCTACAATGGGGTTCAAAACCTTTTTTCTGGTTGGGAATTAATTTTCTTTGTTTCCAGTGCAGCTTTTTGAATGCTCTGAAGATAACTTATTTTTTTTAGCTGATGTGCCACATAAAACGTCAAGGTTAACTTTGCTCTGAGCAACCATGAAGTAAAATTATTGAGTGAGATACAAATTCAAAACTGCAGCACTTCCTCCAGGTTTGCAGAGCTCACACACCAACTTCAAGTGTCATGTCAGAAAAGGTTTGTCCACAGCCCTTGGCCTACAGTCATATCAGCTTTCATGGTGATTCATCTCAGCTTTACTGAGATTTTGATGTTGTCATTGGTATGGAAGATGGATGTTGCCAGTGAAAAATCCACTAAATCCAGAGAAACTCTGGTAAATATGTTTTATGTTGACATCACCCATGTTTGTGTTTAACCTGGACAAGGTGACTTTTCTGACCAAGCAAAAGGTTGTCTTCAACCCAGTTACAGACAAGTTTAAAAAATCCAGTTAATCACTAATATTTTCTGAAACACTCTTTACCAGCTCTCTGTGTACCTGGTTTCTATCCAAAACAAATGCAAAATCAAGGTAACTGAGTGGGACTACTTGGAGAAACTCCCCCTTTTTAAAAGAACCATTTCATTGTGCTTCTCTCTAATTTTTAGTGGTTGTGTGAAACCACAAGGTTTGAACAAAGTGTCTGAAGCTTGTGACCTTTCTAACATAAAGGCACTCTTCCTAGTCTTGATCATCTTCCTGCTTGAAAATCTGTCATTGTCTGTTTTACCAGTTTCTCCTTTCCCAGATAAAATGATGCACAATTCTTCATCTTTTTCAATTCAAATTGAATTTACTCTCAAATGCTTTCTTGATGTTTTCCAGTATTGCTGTCACTTGCATGAAAGAAATAACAATGGAGTGGTGGTGCTGCCTTTTTTGTCCTTAAGTGCTGGAATGGAAGCCTCAGCTACAAGAATTTCCTGGAGTACCTTTAAAGAGAAGGGTTGTCCCTTACAATTTTTCTGTTTAGTTACTAAGTCTAAACATCAGGAACAGCTTAAAATCTCATTGTTTTTTGGCCAAGAAAAAGGAAAAAAAATCATGGATGCATCTTATCTGTTAGAATGTCACACTTAAAGCAAGTTGAGATAACCAAACACTAGAGTGGATTATTAGGCAGCTGATGCTAAATGTGATTTTATTGTTAATGTAGAAAGACCTTATTTAAAAAAGAGCTGTCCATCTTTCTAGACTAGTGTTAAGTCTTCTACAATTCCTTAAAAACGTTACTGAATATTTAGATTTCTTTCCCACCCCATCTTACAGATTTTTTAAAGGTGATCTGAAAAATAATTCGAAAGGGATTTGTATTTCAAATGGCTTTTTCTCATTTTAGTATAGTGTTGCTAACTTAGAGCCTTTCTGACACTCTGTTGGCCTAAGATTTCTTGATAATCAGGTTAAATGGTATAGCCACATAATTCCAGCATGCAGATTCCTCTTACAGGACTTGTCTACTCAAGAATTTGAGGCAGATAAAATTCCTAAAAACTGCTAAGAGCCTTGATCTCATCTTTAGTGTACGCTGCTCTCATCTGTGACCTTTTTCATATACTCAGACCCTTTCCTTTGCTCTCTGTATGTGCATGCACTGAGTAGAAAACAATATAGAAAACAATAAATCAGACCTCAAATGTTACATTATCAATTTAAGGCAGCATCTCATCCACTAATATAGAGAGTGAATCCCTTTCTGTTGCATAACAGGTAAGTTAAAGTAAGTAGGCTGTGTCTGAAGATATCTGGTACAAACATGGCACTCAGCTTTTTGCTGTTTATCTTTCATCTCTGTCTATTAGAATTACTCTCTCATCAAACAAATGAGGCTTTTACAGATATTAGCAGGAGATGTGCATCTGCCATAAGCCATGTAGAGTCACCTGATTCAATTAATGTGTTGAATAATAATGCTTACATGATCTTACTACCTAAGTATGCTGTGCCTTTTTTCCTGTACATATATGGGCAGCCCCTTTTGGTCCTGGAATTTATGTACAGCATGCTGTACATAAATGATTTAAATAGTATAGAGGGGCTCATTTAAGCAGGACCATTCTTCAGATATTAAGTGTTAAATACAGTGCTTCTGGGTGTGTCTCTGAATTGCATTTTCCCATGTTACAGAACATGGATCAAAGCTGCTCAAATCCTGACAGTCTGGAATAGCAGTCTTAGTTTGCTAAAAAGTGTCTGTTTCATTGAATTTTTTTTTAAATTAATCATCTTTCATCCCTTTCTGTAGCTTCTTGACTATTATACAGCAATCACCCTTATAATGAGAGTCATTTTAGTCCATATGGTAAATCAAAGCAGTTGGATTATTTAATTTCAAAGCCATTGAATTCCAAAGTTTAAGTAAATTGATATAATTTTTAAAATCCCATCTCCTTGCTCACTAAGGCAAAGTTTTTCACCAGTTTACAAAATATTGTCTACCAGCCTACCTGATTTTGTACAGGCTCTGAGTGAGATAGCACCAATGAAATTTAGCAAACTCAATTTTTAACAAAGCACATATTTTTCCAAATAGTAAAATCATAAGCACTAAAACACCTATCTTTTGGCATTGCAGTGCCTCACCCCTAGGAAGTTTCCTAGTTGTGTTGGACACACAATGATAATAAGAACAAGTGTTTCTTAATATTTAGCACAAAACTTAATTTTGTACCATCTCTTAGAAGCAGCCAATTCCTTCCCAAAAAATACCTGTCTGTGAACAGTTTTGGACACAGTATTTGGCACAATTTTTCTCCACCTAAAACATTCCCTTCCTGTCAATGACAATTTCTCTAGACAAAGCCACTGGATGACTTGCCTTGCTAGTAACTGAGGTTCAAGGAATGGGGTACGTTGCATTTAAAAGGGGAGAAGATTTAGGGTTGTAAATTGCTGCCAATAAAAGGTTTTGGTGGCAAACAGGAGTTAAATGTTTGCTGCAGTTTGTTCAACAGCTGTATTGTATGAGAGGCTTACACTGCAAACAGTAATTTTTGTGTCCACATACATTATATAATATTCTGTGCCATCAATAGCCTGCCTGTAAGGGGATTTAAAGATTTCATAACCTACAGATTTGCCAGTTTTTTATACTAAAGGAAATATCTCATTCCCTGTTACTAGGTCATTAATTCAATGTATAATTACTATATATAAGTACTCTAAATTCCTTCTCTGTTAACTGGAAGAAAGAAATTAAATTAAAGCCTTTAAATGATGCCCAGCATCTTGATTAGAGTGGTGAAGCCAGGCTGCTCCAGTAAATTATTGCTCCAGCATATTTTCTAACTTTTCTTTTTCTCTTTTTGAACAGTGCAGCATGCCTTGGAGTCCACAGAAAAGGAAAGTAGTCCTGTGCATAGGGAAGATGCCTGCTGGGATTTCACTGTCTAGCTGGGCTTGGGTTCTCACTCCACACTTGCAGAGGTCTAGAAGTTACATGAGGATTTCAGTATTTACTCAAAGTAAGTATTTACATATTACCTGCTGAAAAAAGTGCTCCGTACCCTCAAGCCAAATGCTGAGGGGGCCAAGAAGAATGAAAAACAACTTCTTTCTTTTGGTAGTAGTGAAGAGGTGTTCATGAAAGAACACATTCCATAGGGTAGTCCACTACCAGCAAGGAAAGGAATGCAAGCACCCTCAAACTTTCTGCTTTTTCCATGTGGTTTTATGTTCAAAATACCTATCCCCAACTGGAATACAGCCGGTAAAAATTCCAGTAGCTGTCACCTAATTGGTATTTGCCAGTAATGAACTTTGACAGAAAAAGAAGGTAGGAAAACACCAGTGAAAACCCAGGTCTAATATTGGCTTCACTAGAGCAAACTGCTGCTACTTTTTAATTTCTTACTCATAAAATTAATTTTATTAAGTTTATTCCAATACCTCTATAATTATTTGAAGTCTGATCATTTCCTGAAAAAAAATTAATCACAAGTTTCTTCCTTTTGATTTGAGTGTCTGATGGCTGCTTCATACATGCTTTTGAGAGCAAGCTGGGAAGGGCTTTTAGATGGGAAGAAACTTCTCAGGATTATGCATTTAAGATTTTTCTCTTTTTTTTTTTTTTTCTCCAATGCAACCACAGCTCCCTTCCCCTGTTGCTTTTAGTGTATTTGTGTAGTTACACAACTCAAATTTCAATTACTATGAGTTTTACTTCCCTGTTGCTTATTTATCTGTCATCATGCTTTTAGAAAACTGATCTTTCATGTTTTCACCAGAAACAATTGGGTTCTAATAGCTAATTCTTTGCTAGTAATATTCTTTTACCTGACTGGGAAGTGCAATATTGTGGTGAGAAATCATGGAAAGTTCAGCAGTTAATCCATTAAACTCTTGAATAATTCATTGAAGATAAGCCCTTTAAACTTCAATTTAAGTTGTTAATAATAATGAGTGGTTCATTCTGAAGACTTCTGTCTCTTGTGCCTAATATAAAGTAGAAGTAGGATAAACTCACTACAGTCATGTTTCATCTGTAAAATTATTTCACTTACAGAGAAAGGATTTTTTTCTTATCTTCCAGTCTCTTTTCATCCATTTCAGGAAGTACTAGATGTTTAATAGTCACTACTGATTTTACCATCCTACATGGGTATGTTACCGAAAAAAGATATTTGACTGAAGGATATTCACAATATTTAATTGGAAAAGGCAGTATTATATGAAAAGCTTTCCTCATGATATTGCTCTTTCCCTCAAATAAGCTCCTTTAAAATATTATGAATATAGACATCCAGCTCTGGGAAATACAGGACTCTTTTCCTGCAGAGATCAGAAATAAGCACAAAGTAAATTTCTTAAAATTCTCATTCAAGTAGAGAGAGACTTCCCATACTAAAGGAATGAGGAGTACAGTATAGCCCTCGAACATGGAGAGCTCCAGGTTCAAGGAAATTAGTAACCCCTTCTCCCTGGTACTGTTTGCAATTTTGTGTGGGGAATAAATGCAAAATTGTATGTTTTACTAATGGAGGGAAGTGGTCCTTCAGCATCCTTAGCAGAGGACGTGGGAGAGATGACATTCTAATGAAGTAGAAGTGGGTTTTAGCAAACTGCTGGAATTTTTAATTTTTTTTATTTTTAGTTCATCCTGGAATGTGTAAAGCTTTTAACTATACTTTTCAAAATATCAGAGTGAGATGTGCAGGGTGGTAGTGACAGAAATGATGGAACAATACAAGCGTTTATCTACAGCTCTGCTTCATAGCCTAGAGCTTGTGCTTTGCTCAGCTGCATTGCACTCAGGCTTACAGAACCTGTGCTATCCTATCATGGAATGCCCTAATAAACTATAAATCCTGTCTTGAAAGTTAAATCTTTTGTTGATCTTGTAACCTAGAATAATTCAGAGTGGAAGAGAACTCAGGAGAACTCTAGTCCAAACTCCTGCTCAAAACACTTCAGAACACTTGTCAGAACTCTTTGGAGCTTAATCTAGTCAGGTCTTGAAAGTCTACAAAGACTACACAATCTAAAGTTTATATCAATAATTATATTTAGTTGGTAAGGGACCAAAATTTGGATGATTCAACCATAGGCAAGTGTCTTAACTTTCTGATCAGGAGGTTATCCTAATGCTTTAAGGACAGCACTTACAGACATTTGCCATGTAAAAGGAAGTAGTTGTGAGAAGAGAGCGCAAGTTAGAGCTCCATTCTGCAGAGATGGAAATACAGGTGCTGGTCCTGAGGAAAGTGGGAGGCCATGAATAACAAGGGAGGTCCTGCTGGACAGGTGCATACCCGAGCATTTTTAGGGTGTATTTAAACAATTTTCTACCCTTTACTCTGCTCTTATAAGTGCTTATAACAGGAATCTGTCTGAAAGGATCACTACATTGTGTGAAAACGCTTCTCCAGCATGGCCCAGGAGGAAATAAAATAAATATTTCAGCACTGCTGCAAAGTGAATTTCAGATAACTGCTGGTTGTATTTGAGAGGCTGAAAATAATCAGCAGCAGGCAAGGGAAGTGGAGCTCTCGGGTTTATCAATGGTGAGCTGCCTTCAGGAACACACTGGCTACCTGGTGCTCACTGCTTGCAGAGGTCATAGCTCTTCCCTGAAATGTGCTGCAGGATTAACTGGGGGGCTACAGTGTAAATGCAGTGTGCATACTCAAGAAATGTGGCTACGTGTATTAACTTCACAGTTCCTCATCTTTATGCCATCACAGGCATAAAGATGGCATCACAGGTTTTGTTGATTTGATTTCTGCTTTAAGTGGGTTTCTCTGAGGAGAGTACTTTGTTTCCATTTAAACTTTGGCAGGGCTTTGTTTCATAATCTTTTTAGCCCTCAAAAACCCCTATTATATTCAAAGGCCTAAAAATTTCTCTTTAATAATTAAGGCTATCACAGTCTGAATTTTCTAATGATAAAATCAAACTTCTTTCTGACAGACACCTTGTGATAAATTGTTCTGCACATGATACAGTAGAGAACAGAAGGAAGGGAACTGACCAGGCTCTACCAGGCTGCTTGGCTTTATTAATTACTTAGTGACATCAGGTGTCACTTAGGGTGTCATCTTGCTTCTATGTTGTACACTTCTATGGCTGCCATTATAAATAATCACGAAGCAATTTCTTGACACCCAGCAGAAAACTGAAGTTTTATTACCCATAAAATAGTACGGCAGAGGCAGATGACAAATGAAGCAGAAGAGAATATTTGATTATTCATAAGTCAAATGACCCCTGAAAGACAGCAGTAAAAACTGTAGAAGATGTTTTATGATGTGAGGCTTCAGGCAATGTGACTTAGCACATTTTGCAATAAAAACATGCTGGTTTAGTAGCCCGTGGCTGTGTTTTGGCAGGGGGGTGCGAGGCATTATCCAGCAGAGATCTGCTCTACACTACTGAAGGACAGAGCATTTTGGTGTCTCATCTCAGAGGAGGGAATAACAGAAGGGTTTTTCCTCTCCCATCAGAATCTCACATGTGTCACAAGTTAACTGTGGAGGAACAAGGACTGACACCATTTGTATTTTAATTTTTACCATGCCTGTTTTTCTTATTTAAGTCCTTTGGCCCAGTCACACCAAATCATTATTTCATTTCAAATTACTCTCAGGTGGATGAGCTGATCTAGAATGTGGTTTTATACAGGCTTGTGCAGCCAAGCTGAGGGTAGTCCTTGTCTACCTTTTAACCCCTGAACTGTAGCCTTCATTGTCTTCAGAGCAGCACAAAGCACAGGAAAAAACCCACTCCTGGAGCATTTTATGAGAAATAATAAATTAATTATTTGAAATAACTTCACTAGGAAGAGTGGAAAACCAATATATTGACAATATATGTAATTTGAATGAAATGAATGATATGTGACTTGTTCTCTAGGTGGCTTGTGTTTTTCCGTTCCAATGTTTAGTCTGTAATGTGAATTCTAAGTAGTGCACCATGTTGCTTTTGTGTTTGTTTTTTTTGTTTGTTTGTTTGTTTTGGTTTTGGTTTTGTTTGGGTTTTTTTTGTTAGGAACATCAGTCTGTTTTCCTTGCTCAGTTTAAAGTACTATTTTTGTACAGTGTTTTGTCAGGTGCTATACAAATGCCACGGAGAAGTCCTGGTGTTAAAGGGCCTTGGTAACATTTCAGAGAACAACCCAGTAGTTGCTCTGCCAAGTCACTTTTGTAACTTTCAGTCAGCAAATCTCAAAGAGATGCTGCCTGCTTATAATGAACTTGAAGCTACTTTGTTTCCTATTATCTCAGAGCTAATATTTAGTTTTATTTAGGTCTCTGGCTCTCAAGGTTTTACAGAAAGGCTGGAAAATGTGAATCAAATGTAACCAGTTCAGAAAGTTAATAGTGGACACTAAGAGAATATCACCCAGGGAATATGAATTCCTTATGCATCTATGAAAACTACAACTAAAACTGGCAAAAATCCGAAATATAAACATTAGTTCTTCTAGGATTCAACTGCATGGAAAGTATTTTAACTTTAAGTTCATGAGCCAATTCCAAAAGAAATAATTACATGGCTACAGTGTGAACATTCTCTTTCCCATAAAAAAACTGTCATGATGCAAGGGAGGGGGCATAATGGGATCCCTTTATTTTTAATTTAAGGGTAGTACAGGCATCCATATATAAACACATATTCAAAGTTCAATCTGCTATTAAGGGAAAGTGGTCTGTAGGTCTCTAAATAGACCCGTATCATTATCCAAAATTGTAGGCATAAAAAAGGACCTGGGAAAGGTGTCAGTTTGGTATCTCACCTTGCTAGCATCAGTAAGAATTCTTCTTGTTCTTCAGGAATGAAGACAAGGAAAGCAACTTATAGGTACATCCAGGAGTCTTTTTTGTATAAAAATACTTTAGTATTCCTAGCAAAAATTACTGAATTATAATCACTCTTTACTACTTGTCTCTGTTTTAGACACTTTAATAACACATCCCATAAAATGCAGTATTTATTTAATTCAACACAATTATGTATGGATAAAATTTAAATAGGACTGTTGTCATTTTAATTTAAATTCTTTGGCAGGCAATTCAATTTAATGGTAGTTGATCAAAAAAAGAAAAATGTTCTCTAGATACATAAATCAACCCAATGTTCAATTTATTCAAAATACTGAATTAGGCACTCAGCTAGGGCACTGGAGAAGAAAAAATTACATTGCTTTCACTAATAGCTTTTCTGAGTATGCAAATTTTTAGTCAATTGTAAATGGCTTTGCAGAAAGGAGACTGGTGTAGAAATTAAAAAAATAAAAATCCAACATTGTTCATTTAGTGAACGAGTCTATCTCCACTCCCGCCTCCTTAGGTTTCTATATAAAACAAATTATTCTGACACCTAGTGAGGAAAATTTCAAATTGCCCAATCTATCACCAGAAGCATAACTACTGTTTGGTCTGAAATGATTACTTATTGAAATTATTGTGTGTTACTGGTGCATATTGCCATAGGAAGGGATTCCCTGGAATTTTTTACTGACTTTGCTATGGTGTCTGTTAGTGAGCTTTTGAAGAGTGAACAAAAGCAGTCTTCAGATTTAAAGCTGTAAACTATTCAATGCTTGGCTCCAATGTCACAGGACTGGTCAGTCTGTAAACCAGTGCAAAAACTCTTGTAAGTCGGTCAGAACTTTGATGTTAGTCTTATTGCTTGAGGTTCTGCTCCAGTCCCTGGTTGGTGCACCTGGCTGTGCACCATGTGTGGAGTGTCTTGGCTCAGAAATGCTATTCACCTTATGCCCAAATTCAGCAGTGCCTTAGGGCCTTTGCTGTCCAATCCATGGGGTTTCCACAGTGACCACATCCCCTGCCTTTCTGGTGCTCCAGAAGTTCACAGCAGTGTGAGTGTTCCCCTGGTTGTTCCATGCAAACCTCACAAGGACAAGGCACCAGGTTTTGGAGCAGGGAGGCCCAGTTTCAACTGGAAGATGCCTAACTGAGTTTTCTGTTGTCATCTCTTATACCCCATGCTGAAGGTTTGGGGAGGGTGAGAGGAACCTGGCTCCTCATCCCAGCAGGATGCCTGGTGGTGGGCTCTGAGGAGGTGCTGGCAGGTCCAGGCAGTGCAGAAACACTGGCACAGCTCATTTCTGTATCCTGCAAAGGTGAAGGGAATGACTGCAAGAATGGAGCCAATCTCCCTTTTTTCAAAATGGCCCCTCTTAACAGGCTTTTCTTAAAAACTGCTATTAACAGTAAAACTTTGGATTCCCTCTAATTAGGCAATCTTTCCTCCTTATCTTCTAGGACAAGGATAAGACCTCCACAGTGGTTTGTTTGGTATTGGTTGGCCCAGCTGGGACAGCCTCTACTGCTAGACCAGGATTGTGGAGACCAAAGAGATCCTTTAGGTCTCCTGAAGTTTTGTTTAAGCCTCTGAAAGCCTGCAGAAATTTCTGTGTGTAAAACAGATGTTGAGTCAGGCCCAATGCTATTCTAAACACCCAGTGACCAGATAAGGACAGCAGCATCTCCTGACATTGAGCCAAGCTAAGCTTTAATTCTTCAGCACTTTCTGGAGATGCTGGAGGAAGTGGCAAATCCATGCCATGGCACTTTGAGGGTGTGTCTGGCCTTGCCATGTGTGTCCATCCCTTCTTTACTCCTCCAAAACAAGTTCAGAGTGACCACAAGTCAGGGTTTCTTGCCTCTCAGATACTGAAACCTGTAAAAGTTAAAAAAAAGCCATACTTGGGTAAATGTGTTGCAGTCCTGTACCAATGCCAAGGTGCTGGAGTAATGAATGTAATAGATGTGAATGGTGTTAATAAATTCAAATCTTTCATATCAATTTGATATTGTGCTGTGCAGAACAATAATACTGAAAATGGTTTGTCAGTTTGAATAATGTACCTGTTTCTTATACAGCAAACTCTGCAAGAGTTTGTATTCCTTTAAAGCAAGGTTATAAATGCAAGGGAGCTTAGGGAAAATCTCTGTTTAGCTGCTCAAACAAAGTAATATATTTAATAAATATTATCAGAGGGTTGACAAGAAGAGCAATCCCTTGATTAAATACTTACCTTTTGAGACTTTATTGTAGAAAGCATCTTAAAGCAACATGTTACAAAAGGGCTCTGAAAGAACTCTCAAAAGCCAGAAAAGAGTAACAATCTTCTTGGATTAATCAAGAGATTTTAAAAACTACACATCAGAAGATTTTTATAATGGAGTGTATTTTATAAAATTTTCTAAATGATATTTTAAATATATATTTGAACTATTTTGTTTCTTACATTCTTAAATCAAAAAATCTGGTTAAACTGTTTTGCACTGCAGCATTTTGAAGATTACAATGCATCTCAATTTTTCAGGCACAGGTTTTTTTCAGAATGTAACATTATCTTTACCTTCCCCACTTACCTCGTTGAGTCCAAGTGACACTGCACAGAGTTAAATGAGACTGTATGCCAGTAAACAGAATCTTCACCCAGGATGTCTCTATAAGAAAAAAAATGCTGTCATTTTAAATCCTTGAATTTTGGCCTTTTTATAAAGCTTTTGACAATTAATACAAAATACTTCCATGGGTTGATTACAAGGCTGTAAAAATTGTGTACAAAATCCTGTACACAATTACCATTTTAACAGTGCTGTTATACTGCATGTGACACAGAGTTCAGGATGCTCCCTTTTGTGAATTTTGTGGGAGAACTATCCACACAGCAGATTCTTTTGAAGCAACACGCATCCCTTCCAGAGTTAGAACTTTGGATCTAAAGGAAAAGCACTTTAAATAAGGACCAGTTAAAAAAGATGGCTTCTAGATTCAAATCCATGTTCTCAGAGCCACTTGAAACTCAGCTTGACTTTTGAGAAATTTGTGAAACTGGGAAGCAGGTGGTTCTGCTGAAAACTTTGCCTTCCAAGTAATATAAACCATTCTATAAGTTGTGTCAATTTTCTTCCTCTGTCAGAAACAGAAAATTTAAAACCAATACATTTTATACTCATGTTAATTTCCTAAAACAAAAGGATCTTAGCTGCCACTTCAGTGAAAACAGACTAGGTCAACATCAAATAAGAGTACAAAATCCAAATTCAGACTGTTAAAGGCTGAATGAAATATCCAGAACAATTTACACAAACATAAATGCATGATAACTCTTTTCCTTCAGGATTTGTTTGTGGTCCAAATTGTGTTGTAAAGCATAGCTGAAAGCCTGCTGAAAATAATTTGGGACCCATGAGTTAACAGTCTGATTCCAGATTGATGTCTCATATAAAATCCTTGTAGATCTCATCTTCCTAAGCTTTTTTTTTCTGAATGAGATTGTATTCAGTCACAATCACATGTGTTGAGAACACTGAAAAATGACATCTAGAAAGCGATGCACTCCTTGTTGTCAATATTTGTTGTATGTCAGGCTGACCTTTTGGGTGATAATCCTTGTATTTGTGGAGTGGAGAGAGACTGATTTTGTTGCTTTATTCTAATTACACTGCAGTGTAGCAGTACCGCACGCTTTCGAAGGGTATTCAGGAACTGAAATGTCAGTAACACAAACAACTTTCCATCTGCTCCCAATTTAATCTGAATGTGTTTCTGATTTAATAGAAGAAGGTCATTTCTACAACTGGTGAAAGCTGGTAATCAGTTAATCAAAATGCATTGATTGCTCTAATTATTGCATCTTGAATAAGGTTTTTTGTGAACCTTACCCACAATTTAGTTTTGACATGTTTTGCTTTCTATCTTGTGCAAATCTATGGGTTTCAAAAAACTTTGACTTCATCAAGTATAACTTTTTTATTGAGAGTTAGAGCCAGACCCACCAGTGAGTGCTGACAATGTTAACATTTATGTTAACTGGCTGGGAACAAACCAGTAAAATCAGTTTGAGCAACTTTGAGTCAAAGTTGCTGTCAAAGAAAGCCAGTCTTGATCTGGATTGCTCATAGCACAGAATGAATATTTCATATAAACTAGAAACTTCTTTGCCACTTGGACTCTTAAGTTTGACCTGCAGCCTTTGATTTTTGCACATAAGGAATCACAGTTTTGTTATGGTTTTGGTTGTTGCAGCAATACTTTGTCTAGGGAAGAGTGAACAGGAATATATTTGTATTTGATTCTCAGCCATGGAGTCTGAAACCTGTATTTCTTTTTATATTTTTATGTAAATAACACTGCTCCATTTCTACATGTCCAATTTAAATACAAACTTAGGGTATTCTAGTTTCAGCAACAAGCAAAGCCCACCAAAAACAACAACAAAAAAAAAACCCCACAAACAAGGAAAAAACCAAACCAAAACTGACAATAAAAAACCCAATCAAAACTACCTCTCACAGTGCTAAGGAAACACAATGTGTACAATTCCAAGGGAAGCAAGTAAAAAGTCAGTCTTTGCCTGAGTGCAACTATAAGCCCAAAGGAAACTGATGAGGTTAAAGTCTTAAAAATATTGACTGTACTGGATAAGCTAGTACCTGAAAACAAATTAGTAAATGGTCATGTATTCCTTCTCTGGATTGAAATCTAAGGTTAAGGATTAAATAGCTAAATAGCACTCACTTTTCAGGTATTGATATTAAGGAAGCACCATTTTCTAGGAAAAGAGCACATTTGCATAGTAGTTTAATTATGCATGTGAATGTTTTTGCCTAGATGTGTTCAAAAGAAAAGAGCAATGGACTTTGTATAAAACCTTTAATGATAAAACCTTTAGTACTGAAACATGAATCTATCATTTTCTAACAATACAAACCAGATAAAGTGTGCCCCATGTGAAATAATTATTGAGTCCTAAAAGCAGATCAAAATGAGTACTGAAACAATTAGCAGAAACAGAGATTAAACTGTTTTTCATTACAAAAGTACTTCTATAATTCAATCATCTATCCATGAAGCACCAACCATGCTGTCAGAAATCGGCTCATCCATGAGCTGGGGGGAGGTCAGAGTAAAACTCGACCTTGAGGAATGCTCCACAGTAATTGCTCTTTTAGTATTTTTCCCTAGAAAGCATCAGCAAATGTCCCTGCTGGTGATGAGAAGGGACCTCTAGTCTGACTGGACAGGACAGTTGATGAGAAGAAAGAAGCAGAGCTGATTTTCCTGATTTTAGTAAAGCAATGTGCTCATTTATGTGATGTCCAAATGCTGAAGCGGACTTGGGGCTGACAAATTTGCAAAGCTTCATCTGCCTGTAGATTATTAATGAGAGAATACTGAAGCTATTGTTACCACAGGATTTGCTGCTACTGGAAATAAACCTTTTGGGATTTTGTCCAGAGATAGCTCAAGGAAGGCAACTGTGGAACTGAGAGCTGTCTTGGCAGCCTGAGGAATTGCTGTGCCACTGCTCTCCTCCATTGAGTGTGCTCATCCTGGGAAAAGGAAGAAAATCTCTGCTTTGAAGAAGTATATCCTAAGGCTGAGACAGACTTCTGACTATCAAGCCAATGACAAGAACTTCTCCAAAGGTCTGAGTTGTATTCTTATGTTGGCAACCTGACAATTGGCTCCAGTCTTGTTGCTTGGTAGATCCTGCTGTGCCTGGACTCAAGCTGCCTGCAAACAGTCAGTAGAGGACTAATAAAGAGTGCTAATTCTGCCCTGCTCTCTCAAGTCATACTGGAAGGGAACAGGACCACAGTACATATGTTCTGTCCCAAGCACTGGGGATACCAAATACAAGTTCCTTCTGGCTTCATTAGTAGACCCTGGATAAATCTGGAAGCATTTCACACATTTGAAAGCTTGAGAGCTCAAATTTCATGTGCATTCCAAGTCTGGACCATGAGCTACAACATTTCTGCAAGTCTGGCCAGACAGATGAAGGCTTGAACCTGTGAAAAAGTGTGGAAGAGCAGTGAAATAGAAATTAGGTACTGAATAACAGTCAAAAAATTAATACTTGGTATGATTTGGAATTTTAAAGAAGCTTTCAAACAAGAAGTAGAATCATATTTTAAACATTTGGAGTCCTGCATGAAAATATATAGGGAATCATTCTGGAATAAAAAAGTGATTCTTTTAGACACTCTCTTGAAATAACATCAATAATTCAAGGAATGAAAATTTTAAAATCAATCTGGGAGCACAGCTCTAGAAGCTGAAAATTTGGAAATTAATTTTATGAGCACCCCTTAAAATGTCCAGTGATGTGACATTGAGGCAGTTGTTGGAAAAAAATTTGGACATTATAGTGGACTCTGACAGCTCTGGTTTGATATTGTTCCTAAGGCTGGGATTCTGATCTCAGAAAGAAGTGCATCATCTTGATTTACCCTGTTTAGGAAGTGTGATTTCATGTGTGGCCAGACAGTCAAGGACTGCAGAAGTCTCCTTGACTTGAGCCCATGTGGATGGATGGTACCAAAAACTCCAGAGTTTTTTAAGGTACCTTAAAGCTTCCCTTCTGCAAGTAATAAAAGTACATTTATTTTTTTAGCTACAATAATTTTTGAGTGAGCTGGCTTAAAACTCCCCCTGCCTCACCCCACAGAAAGACCAGAACCAAACAACAAAAAGATGGAAACACAACTGCCTTTAGATGTTATATTCTTGAGTTAGTCCTCTCCTATTCTTGGTTCAAGCACAGATTCTACCTTGGACCACAGAAAATCCTCACTGAAAGGCTTTTTGAAATTTAGATATGAATTAGTTTATCAGAAATCCTTTTTCCTTTGTGCATCTTATGTAAGACAAACAGGTAGGGGAGTTTTGAGAATAGTAAGGCAGTTCTTGATAGAACAAAAGGCTGACAGCCTCATGCATTAAAGCCCATCTCAGTCCTTTTCCATATAAAAACAGCATTGTCAAAAGATTTTTGTTGTTCTAAAAGTAATGTTACTGTTTTACTGCACACTTTGCCAATCAAAAAGAACAAGCTTTGTTCCTTGTTGCCTGCAAAGGTAAATCTTTTCATCTGCCTGTGTATTTGTCTTAGTTTAGGGCAAATTAGGAAGGAAAACTCCAAATGGGGATTTCCCCAGGGAAATGCCCCTCCCCACTAACTGGTCCGGGAAAAGAAAAAATTCCTTAGAGAGAAGTGGAAAAAGCTGTTTATTTAACAGAAATTGAGTAATATTAAATAATAAAACCTCTTGCTGTTCGATGGGATGGCAAATCTAGGAGGAAAAAAAGTCCTTTTCATGTGGTGTAGCTCGGCTCGCTCAGGTTCTTATCAGTCCCTCCGGCGCTGGAAAGTGCCGAGGCCCAGGCCCCGGTGGGCCACAGGCGTGAGCTCCCGGGGTTTGGCTGGGTGTTCAGTCCAGAGCAGGCTTGCACAGATCCAAGAAAATTGGGAAAAAAACAAACAAAGGTCCAGGGAACTCCTCTGCCTCAGCTAGCTAAAATGAACTAAAAGCCAGAGAGAGAAGCTCTGTCCCGCTGTCTGTCCGTGCTGCAGACACCACAGTCCAGGAGCGGGATGTGTGGGAGTGATGTTTTTCTTTAACACAAACTGCGCGCTTCTTCTTCCCCCTCTCTTGCTCTCAAAGCCAGTCTTAAAGGTGCAGAACTTAATATATAACATAAACCAGACGATTGGGGATACCAGTATCATAAAGTCACCCCAGGACAGCCTGATACTAACAGCCTGTGCTAGCTCAAATATTTTCTGACATAAAACACGTTTGTAAAGTATTCACCTGCTCTCCAAACCTGCAGGAGACCAGGATATTTTAGGGTAAGCAACGGAATCAGCAAAGGTGCTTTGTTAGGCCTTTTCTGAAGCTAAGGCAGTCAGGGGAACTAAGCATTTTTCAACACGAAATCTCAAGGTGAGAACCCTCAAGCAACTGTTGACTATCCTGTTTTTCATTCCTTCTTTTATTAAATGGTGGGGTTTGAGAGAGGAATCAAACACTTTTCAATTCCTGTGCCTAAAACAAATGGCAGAGAAATTTTTTGAAGAGCTGCAATCCATCAGTACTTATTGCTAACAGTTAACACAGTGCTACCTAATTTAGCCAGATTGAATTAGCAGAGGTAAAATAGATGAACCAGTTGTTTACTGCTTGGCAACATCTGGACCTGAGTCCAGTTGTGCCCAGCAGGGCAAGAGGCCAAAGGCACCTGGGCTGTGCCAGCCGTGGTGTGGCAGCAGGGCCAGGGCAGTGACTGTCCCTGTGCTGGGCACTGCTGGGGCCACACCTCAGATCCTGGGGCAGCTTGGGAACCTCAGGACAAGATGGACATTGAGGGGCTGGAATGTGTTCAGAAAAGGGAATGGAGCTGGGGAAGGATTTGGAGCACCAGGAGGGGCTGAGGGAGCTGGGAAAGGGGCTCAGCCTGGAGAAAAGGAGGCTCAGGGGGAACCTTCTGGCTCTGCACAACTCCCTGACAGGACGGGACAGCTGGGGGTGGGGGTCAGGCTCTGCTCCCAGGGAACAAGGGACAGGACAAGAGGAAACAGCCTCAAGCTGTGCCAGGGGAGGTTCAGGTTGGATATCAGAGAAAATTTCTTCACTGAAAGGGCAGCCAAGCTCTGGAAAAGGGAAGTGGTTGAGACACCATTACATATTTGAAGTGTTCAAAAAACATTTGGATGTGGCTCTTGAGGACACAGTTTAGTGGCAAACATGGTGGTGGTGTTGGGTTGACCATTGGCTTTGGTGTCCTTTGAAGTCTTTTTCAATCATTCGCCAGCCTCCTTTCTGCCTGCATCAGTTTTGTCAGGAACTTTGCTGCTTGTCACGGGACATTTGACAGAATTTAACATTTACCTGCTGGCAGGAAACTACCACAGTGGCCAGATATTCTTCTACCATATGTATGGATCATAATATTGACTGGCATTGAACACTTAAAAATTAATAGGATTGTGTTACAGCAAGAAAAGTTCAATTTAATAGTTAAGACCTTCCCTTTAAGAAGTGCAACTCAGTCTAAATTCTTCTCTTTCTTTTTGTGTGATCTGTGGCAAAAAAATGAGGGTTTTCCTCAATAATTTTGTCTAATTTTGTATTAGAAAGATACTAATGTTTTGTGCAGCTGCAGATTTGTTTTGAGGGTTTTTTTGCTGTTGCTTTTTTGAGTATTTTCAAGCATCTGTTCTCCTACCTTTGAAATTTATTAGCAAGCTGTAAAAATAAAGATGGGGGAAGAATTAATCTCTGATAACCTTGGTATGAGCTTAAAGCATGGGTTTTGAAATGAAGATTTAATGAGTTCTGGCCCTGACTAAGAGACGACTCAGAGATAAGTGCCTATTTACCAGTAACCTATTACAGAGATACTGAATGTAATGTTTCTAAAAGAATTCTTGAAGAGTGGACACAGACCTGTGAAGTTGTCCTGTTGCTATGATTTTGAAACAAGTGCCAGTAATGTACAAGGCTAGTTGGTCCTCAGACTGGTATTTCTTACAAAATGGGACACAAAGTAGGAGGACAAACATCTCATGCACATTGCTATGGCTGCAGCATTTGGTTCCCATACATCCCCACTACTTTTAAACCACTGGAATGGTAGAGGGAATAAAACTCCACTCTAATACTTTCCCAGCTTAATGAGTTGACCTTGAAGCTAAACCCAATTATTGTCCTTGTTTCCCCCTCCTTAAAGCTTTGTTTCAGTCTCACAGTGTTATCATTTCTACGTTCCTTTTATTATTCTTTGAAGCCAATATACCAAATTTACCAGCATTCTCTTGTTTTGTGCAGCCTTGGTGATGCATAAGAGCCGTAAACTTACACCAGCCCAGGCTAAGGCAGTTTTACAGCCTCTATGTATGGCCAGAGAAAGGCAAAACAACTGGAGCACAGCAGTGAATACATGCCACCATTTTGCATTCTGGGATGTTGAGAGTTCTCTTAAGTGCACTAATACATGTTGGTTAAAATAATTTATAATTTGTTGATATTCCTTCACCTATAAATAAGCCTTCTTCTCTGAAGAAAACACTTTTCTCAAAGGTGTTAAATTGCACTAGTTTTGTAATAAAACTGACTTGGGAGGGTTTGTGCAGGGAGACAGCAATTACAGCAATTAATTACTTGGAAAGAGCAGTTCCTCCCTCCTGCATTTCTTCATCTATCTTGTTCACAGTTCATTGTCTTTTTATCTCCTTTATTTAAGTCCTACCCATACATCACTGTTATCTTCCTCCCATTGCCCACAAAACAAATGAGAGAGCTCCTGTCTCAGGACCATAATTAAGTGCCATCAAACAGCACCGCATTTAACAGCAGCTTCAGAAACAGGCTTTCCAAGGGTTCAGTGAGAGCATTTGCTGCAAAGAAGAGCTGGATTCTCCCTCTTTCCCTCCAACTGCAATTTCCAGTGGTCATTGAAGGATGTCTCATGAGCTTGTCTAAGGCAGAAGAGCCTGTTTATGCACCTTTGGGATATACTTCCCTGGGATCGCAAGCACTAACTTACTTGAAAGATGAACTTGGTCCTCAGTTCCCACCTCACTGAAGGGTTTGGAAATCATCCTGTATGCCTTGGTTCCTTGTTCTTTCCTTTCCTGCAGCCTGGATGAGAACCAGCCTTTCTGAGGGGAAAAAGTGGCCTTAAATTAATGTGTCTGTTTTGTTTAGAAGAGTTGTCTCCTAAATAGTTCAACATGATGAAATCTGTGACCTTTACAGCTTCTCTGCCACATTTCAACAGAGTTGCTGTACAGATAATTTTAAAAATAATTTTCTACATGAACTAGCCTGACTCTTAAGTCCCATTTCTTTTAAGTTTCATCTGAAGCACTTGATCTTTTCTAAATGACATTGGCTTTCAGCCATTTTCCCAGCACAATCTTTGTCATGGCCCTTATATAGTCAGCATTAGAAATCAAATTACCTGGAAAGCAATATTTCCTCTACTTCAGAGGAAATAAAATTACAAGCAGTAAAATATAAATGTATCTTAAGGTGAAGCACCTTGCACTGGCTTGTTTCTACAGACAGAAAAGAAAAGCTGGTCTTTAGGGAGATGAACATTTTGAAATTTCAGATGTTTCTGTCCAATGCCCTTGGCCAAGTCAGATGCTGAGTTTATAGATAAAGTAGGAACAAGTCATTTCACTTCTTCTAGAGAATGACTGAAGAGTGCTAAGGATTATTTAGGGGTTTTTTTGTGAGAGTTCAAGAAAATGGTTTTATAATTCAACCTGTAAACTGGAAAATTGATTTCTTTAAATTGGAAAGTAGAAAGGTAGATTTTTTTTCTTTATAAATAAGCAAATGCCAGCCAAAATATGAAAGAATATTCCAGGGCTATAGGGGTTTTTGACAATAAGTTTAAAATTTCCAAATTGCCTGATCTATCAAGTAACTCAAGATTGCAGAGATTTAGAGTAATTTAAGGTTCCACTGTGAGATTAAGGTGATTTCTTTGTCAGGCAAGTTTCATTCAAAGACTTGAGAAGAACCAAGATGCTCAAAGCTCCATGACTTCTACACATATAAGTATTGAAGGAATTTAAGGCACCTCCCTTCTTACCAAAGGAAAAGAAAAAAAGAAAAAAAATCAACAAGAAATTTACAGTTTTATCAATGATTTAAAAATTTCTAAAAATACTTTCTGGATTTGCATGAATACATAAGCAGATGAGACTAAGACTGTATCAAAGATGATCTTAAATTCTGATAGGATTTAGTTGTGTTTGTAGTTTTGCTTCCATGTGTTAGACACAGTCTGTTCTATTAGATCTGTTATTCAGCAGGCTTCTGATACACATTGGAACTCACAGTAGATTGTGTTTTGCTGCTTTTAAATAACAGCATTTCACTGAAACTGAATCTGTACAAAACCTCAACAAACCATTTGACTCTGTGTTATGCAGAGCTTGAGAGAACAGGCAAGAATACACCATTTTCCCTGCTTCAGAATCTGTGGCTTTGCTGCTGTAATGTTGTTAGGCTCAAAGGCTGCCTGTGAGTCCTGCCCTGATCCTTTTGCCTGTGGAAGAAATTGGAGAGGGCTGCTTGACATCACAGATGTGAGTCCTGCAGGGAGGTCAAATGGTTTTTTCCCTGATTTTCCAGAATTCATTGTTTCCAGCTGTCTGAACATGGGAGACTCAGGATTGTTCCTTTGTTTTATGCTTCCCTGAATAACTACCCATGGTTAGGCCACAAACTTGGGGACAGAGGGTGGAAGAGGGATCTGTGCTGGGCTACAGGGCACAGAGAGTTCAGTGAAAACTGTCCCAGATCCATCTCCCCTCCACCTGTTATTTTCTACTTGAATGAATGAGCCTGTCTGAGCCACTGAAAAGGCCAGGCTTGACCTTGTACACGAAGTACTAAGGAATTACCCTGATGAGAAGGACGGATCTGCCTTCTCCACCCCTCCAAACAATGGGTCTTGGAATTATTAAAGTATCCTGGGAGATGCCATTTTGGACAGCCCAGCTATGATAACTGCCACCTGTGTTTGTGGCTGGGATCAGTGCTGACAGCAGTGGGGAAGCTGCAGCGAGACCTTCTGCTGCCCTTGCTGCTCTCCAATCCCTCCCAAAACCTCTTCCCACTGTCCAGGCTTTGTAAGCATCTATTTTCTTAGAGCTCAGGTGGAGCAACAACTTTTGGAATAACAAAAATCAATCCAAAATTCTTTGTTCTTCTTTCTCCCCTCTGGACACAACAGGTCCTTCCCTCAGGGTTGCTTAGCCTAAAATTAATCTTAAAGCTCTGCTGCCATGAAAACATTTCCACC
The DNA here is from genome assembly GCF_049639895.1 of Pseudopodoces humilis. NCBI lineage: Eukaryota > Metazoa > Chordata > Aves > Passeriformes > Paridae > Pseudopodoces > Pseudopodoces humilis. Next base: position 11,601,429 of record NC_142204.1, on the reverse strand, counting down.
TCCTCCATACACAGATGTACCACATGGGTCTCTGCAAAGGCACAAAACTTACCAAATAAATATCAACCTTTCATCAAAGTGAAGTGGATTTGCAAGAGGTTTAGAGCAGTTGGAGGGTCTGTTTTGGCTGTTGAATTTCTCTCTAGCAATAAGCAGTAGAAACAAGATTATATCAAAACCTAAGAGCTTGGGTGTTCATGAAGATTTAATTAAACATGCTTAATTGTTTTCCATAATGCATTAGCACAGTGAACTCTGAATCCTCTTCCTTCTCCCAGTGGAAGCTTGAAGGATTCTATGTTTGCATCTTTTTCCATCTCTGCTTCTCTGCAGATCAGCCTAGGTCAGTAATGGTATGTGACAAGTTGAATAAAATCTTGCCAGGAGGACTTGAGCCACGTTTTTACCTCTTCAGGTGATCTCTAAAGCTGCTTATTGATTATATTTTCCTGGTGCTAGGAAAATAACTATGATAATTGAAGAAAGGAGGAGTACTTTTCGATTCTTTGCATTTTCTCCATGTCTTTTGCTAGCCAACTCTTTTCTCAGAAAATTAGTTCTCTCATTTCTGTGCTGCTAGAAGATAGTCAAGAGTATTTTCTAATACTTCTGGAGTTCCCAATTTGTCCACAGATGGCAGTCCTTGCCCAAATAGAGTCCCTTTGCCAGCAGGTGGTTTTGTGGCACATGTGGTGAGATAAGACATATTTTGTCTTGGTTCCTGGTCCTAGTCCAGCTATGTAGGTTTATAAAGTCTCATAAAAGCAGGTTTATAATTAATTCATGTTTCTAACTGTCTTTTTTCACCCCTGCAGAAACAGAGTGATGCTGCCTTGTATTGACTTCCCCATGTTGCTATTGTATTCCCATCAGCTTTCACAGAAATAGCCTTCTCAGAGCAGTATTAAGTAGTAGTGATTATCTGATAGTGTAATGTTGTATTTTGGGAATATCAACTCCCACAGTCTCATCAAAAGATGATGGGATTCATTATTCTAGGCAATGTGTGGAGTAAGGAATGGCAGGTATTGCAGGGATGAGGACACTGGGATAAGTGTTGAGCCTGTGCTTGCACGTCTCTCCAAAAAGCTGGAAGGGCAGATGTATTTTTGATTTTGCGGGGCATTATCTAATGGCTATGGAAAATATTGACATTACATTTATTTGTGCTGTGGCATTACCTACTGTATAAAAATGATGCTATAATTAATGTCTATAGTTTTTATTTTATCATCATCACCATTTGTCTGACATCCAAGAAGCTGCAGCTCCATACTTAGTCCCCCTACCCCACATGTGCAGTAATTCCCAAAAGTGCTGTGGGAAGTCTGGATGAAAACTTGGTTGCCAATGCATGGCCAGCGACAGGTAGCAGAAAACAGCTTGACTACCCAGGAAGAGTAATTTATTTAAATGGATTAATTAGTCTGCCTTTTTAAATAAAGAGGGCTTTTGGTGCCCATTGATATTTCCATTTTTGTTGCACCAGGCCTGGCCTCCAGCTGCAGCTCCAGAAAGACTTGTGTCTGCTACAGCTCCTTCCAGGGTCTGGCAGGCTTTTGCAGAATTCTGGGGCACCCTAAAATGGCACAGGACATCTCTGTTTTACACCTGAATTGTCCCCTGAGGCTGCTAAGCAGTTAATTGTGCAAACTGAAATTAAAACCCAAGGCCCTAATTATGCTGCGGAGTCATTTAAGCATTCAGAGTTGGGTTCCCTCGTGCTCTGTGTCGGAACAGGAGAGGAAGGGTTGGTGGGCACCACCACCACCACCACCACCACCACCACCTCCACCACCTCCTCCTCCTCCTCCACCTCCTCCTCCTCCACCTCCTCCTCCTCCTCCCTCTATTAATCAGCATGTTCTGCACTTGGAGGGTACTGCCCTCCAACCCAGATTCCAGAGGAATGGAATTCTTTGGGAGGAAAATACAATGCAAAAATAGGAATTTGCACTGTTGAGCTTTTATGTTGGTGGCACAAAGGCTCCAGCACATCAGACACCGTTATTGCTATTTCTGTCCTGTTCCTGGTGAGGCCAAATGTGGATATTCTGGGAGTTTCCAGGTGAGGTTCCTGATGGAATATGTGGGAAGGTGTTGCCTTTTTCCCCCCATCTTTCTTCCTGCCTTTTTTCTTCTTTCTTAAGCTAGCAGGGATGAAAAGAGTACACAGCCTTTACTCAAAAAATGGACTTCAAGAGGTGTTTCACAGGCAAACAATGACAAATGAACACATAGAGAGACCTACAAGAAAAAAGACATTCCTTAAATTGATAAAAAACTGTAAAAAATGCAGCCTTTTGAGAAAAAAGTTAATATCCTTTGTATCAGGTAGCACATTTTCACACACAAAAAAACTGTGTTTAATGTGTAAAAATGAACAGTCTCCCCTGTTGGGATTCTGCAGTCACAATGACTGGTTGAGCACAGGTAACATGAGGGCAGATTTCTGCCTGATTCCCACCTCTAATCCTTGTTTCTCACCAATCCCTAAAGCTATCTGCTTATGCTCTGACTTCAGTACCAGTACCCAAAGGTTTATTTTCAAATCGCACATTTTGCCCATTTTTAATCCATATACAAGTCAAAAATGCTGAAATTAGGAAACAAAATACAAAAGATTAATTAGAAAAATGTTAAAATAAGGTATTATTAAAATTTTGGTATGAAGATAGGTTTTCCACATATTTTTTTTCATTTCTGCTCCTTTCTAAAAAGCCTTGGCTTTGATGATTGGACACTTTCTACTGAAAAACATTTCTTAGAAGATTTCTTAACAGATTTGTTTGTGTTAAGGACACTATTCAAAGACAAACAATCAGTATTGAACATTTCATTCAAATAATATGAATGTCTGGTATTAGCCTGACATAGTAATTTGCTTTGGGAAATATGGTAGGTTTTTTATCATACCCATTCATTCTACATGGAATAAAAAATAAATTTAACCGACTGAAAAAAATCTGTAAATACACTTTCACTGATTTGAAATGACCACATGAATTGACCCAAAAATGTAAGTAAAACAGCATTCATGGTAGAGTGGTGAGTGGTGTGGGCTTAAAAACACTGAAACCAAGTCTGAAGTAAGGTGTCTCCCTAGCATAGCATCACTATTGGCCAACACAGAGAGAAGATTCCCCCAACCTCAGAAAATTATGCTGCTATTTCAGCATTATTACAAGATGTGTGATCTCCAAGCTTTTTCCAGAAATCTTATGTGGGGGGTAGGTGCTCTTGAATGCAGGTCCTATCCTTACAGAGATTCACCTTCTGGGTCCCCTCTGTGTGCAGCCCTTCAGGTGGTGTCAGAACTTGACCCAAAACAGGGTGGTGAGGTGCTCCAGCCCCATGAACATCCGGAGACATGTTGCACCCTGTCCCACATCAGCTGTCCCTTAGAAAAAAGACAGCACATGGATGGAAAACCCCTCGAGACCTAGAAACAGAGACAAACTCAAATTAAAACCTTGGATCTGAATATGGGAAGACCCAAAAAAGAGCAGCATGCCAATTTCTTGCAGGAATTGTACTTGCCTCTACTTGCTACTCCCATTTTTTGCTTTTTACTGGGAAGATTGGAAATCTCCGCTGGCTGAGCTGATGGAAGCCCAGCACCTCACTGCACAGTGATAACAGCAAAACTGTGATAGCGAAGATGAGCCTGAAAATTACTTTCCTTTTTTGGCCAGGGAGGAAGAGTTATTTTTTAATTCTACACAGAATGTTGGCATGATATAAGAGTGTTTGGAGGATGAAGGTGCCAGGAGGGGGAAGAAGAGAGGAAAGGAAGGAGGGAGGTATAAATAAACTTAATTAATGATGTCCACAATTTCTCTAGTGCCTTAATGAAGCTGCTGATATAATTGACTTGAAGTCTGCCCCTTTTTTCTCATTTGAGCCACCTATTTCAAAATACCTATTTCTATGTCATTCCTTGCTTACAAAGAACATAAATTATCACTAGACAACTTCACTTTTATTGAGCAGTAAATATTACTTCATACTGAAAGTCTTCACTATATTTAATGGAGGTTATGCCTATCAACTAAAGACATAGATGCAATATTTCACTTTAGTCAATGAAGTTCTGAGTGTATATAGGCATTTAAAGTCAATAACTGTAATAAATATTTTAAATGGCAATAATAAGTAGTAGTGTTCAAACATGTTCATGTAAGAGATGACATAAAAAAAAGAATTTCTTTTTCCCTAGCATTCACATAAGAAGCCCATGTCTTTGATTATGATCAAAATTTTGGAAATCTAATAGAGACTATCAATGTTGGAGTTATTAGGCCTTAATTAACCTAAATCTTTCCCTTTGTCCATATTACTGAAGTTTACAATTCCTTATTCTAATATTTTTTTTACTTTCCTAGTCACCACACTTCACCATTGCACTGTCTGATGCCTTCTAGCTCTGTCTAACCATTCTTCAATATTTATCCATTATTCTGCAGCATTTTGTGTGCTGGGCGGGAAAAAGTAGTATGCAAAATTCAAATGTATGTGTAGGGAAGGACAGTGAAGAGCACTGATGTCTGCTTCCAGGGCCACTGGTTTTTGGAATCTATCCTTGACAGCAGATTGTTGATTTTGAGTCATGAGTTGGTTAAAGGTGTCAATATCAGTGTGGTGTTTCTTGTATTTTTAGCAATTATGGTTTAATCTGAATGGGGAATGCACATAGTTACAGATCTGGTCAGTACCTCTCCTTGGGGAATTATCAGTTCTCTTTGAAGAGGCCATAGTCCCATAAGATATATTTTGGCGGCAATCCTAATGTTCCATGGACTGTGGACTCTAAGTTAAATATTTCCATGCAGGAAAGAAATCACTGAGATTTTACATGACTTTTGGGATGTGTCAGGTCAGAGACAGAAAAACAAAGAGAAGTAGGTGAGCTGGGACATGCGCTGTTTCTCCTGCGGTGCTACTGTTGTTTTCACAAAGTGCAAAACCTGGGCACTGTTATTTGCATATTGCTCTTTTAATCTCTGTCTCCTGAAACTTTCTCTGGGATGGTTTCAAGGAGCCAAGAACAATCCCCAGGTTTTCTGCAGAACCAGAGTGGCTTCCCAAGGGCTTAGACCCTCGCAGCCCGGAGGACCTTGTAGGGCCACCTCACTGCCAAGCTCTTTGTTCTCCTCTCAGCTCTGGAACAGTCCTGTTCATCTTCTCTCTCCAGCACTTCCAATGCAGCTTTTTGCTGTCAGGCTTTCCAGTCTTTTCCTTTGTCAATTGTCTCATTTGGGGAATGTCAGAAGCTGGTGGTTTGTCAGGTTTTCACAGTTTTCTAGTGGTTTCTCAGAAATGTGAGAGCTGTATGTAGATTTTTGCAGGTCAGTCTGGCCTTGTCACAAGTATTGGTTTAAGATTAAGCACTTAAGATTCGAAAATGCTCTCTGGTCAAAAGAAAGGACAAAATTCAGAGGATTTTCAAACAGTCAGCAGGTTTTATTAGTAAATTGCACACTTGGCATGTTTGTTCCTGACCTAATATATAGACAGTGGGCTTTGTACAAAGGGGCAGGGTGAAGGGAAAAGAGAAATTAGAGGGGTTAATGAAAAAGGGAGAAATGAATTAAAGAAAAAAAGAGAAAGACAAGAAAAAAGAGAGCAAAAGGGAAGCAGGCTGCAGGTCAAATTATTGCTTGCCTCTGAATGCAACAGTCTGTTTAGATGAAAAGAAGAATTGGATTTTTTTTCCATTCTACTTACTTGTGAAATGGGTCTTAACCTTTGGGTGGATTTTACACAGAGCTCCTTTAAAAAGGAGCTTTATGTTTATTCATGAAGGTCCCAAGGTTCTTACTAAAGAAATCCTTTTCCACCCCCATACACCAGTGCCTTTTGTATTACCTGCTGTAGAAAAGGGATACTTGTCTTTGAATTCTTCTATTTCTAAAAATTTTAATACATAGGTTTCAGTTTATACTGGCCTTTTTAGAAAGTTGTCTGATTCAATTCTGAAACCTTAGTTTTCTCATATTGCATCTCCAGTAGAGAAATATTCTTTTCTAGGAAATTAACCTTTACTGTCGCTTTTCTGACTGAATCATCAGCAATTATTTTGTCCCTGCAGAGTGTTTTCATGCCTCTCCAGAGATTTATTAATCTTAGATGAACACAGTTACAGAAAGAGCTTTATTTTTACTTTCTGAAAAATAATTCAGGCATGCATCACCTAGGAATGAGTTAATGAGCCTCCAGGAGCTGGTACATGAGCTGCTTATTGTCTGCGGGGGTAGGTAGGGCAGCAAGAGCCCCATGACAGTGAAGGAAGACTTTGCAACCTGACATTGTTCTGTGGATCCCCTTTTGGTAATTGGGAAGGAACTGTTTTCGAATATGTTCTGCAGGCAGCTAAAAAACCGTGTGTAATTCTTCCTTTTGGCACTTGTGTCACTGTGACTTAGTGCTTTCCTGAAGTTAAGCATCTGTGAGCCCTGTTTTGTGAGTCCTCAGGGAGCAACTACTCTGTGATGGCAGGGGAGGATGTAGTCATAATCCCTTTTTTCAGATGAGGTTATAATTCCCATTCTGGTTGGAGGCCCAGCTAGATAGAGGCTTATGAAATTTGTGGAATAATTACCAAGACATATATTCTATAGCTAGGAGACAGTAATTCTGGATCATAAAGCTCAAAGAGCATTTAATCCAGCTGTGTTAGACAAGAATGGGATTTACTGGCATAAAATTAGCAATCCCCTTTTTTCTCAACCTCCAATTCAGTGCAGAGAAAAAAGAGGAAAATAAAGGAAAATGACTGATGAGCCCTGGTAAATCTTAGTGTGAGGTTTAAGATGTAATCCTGCTTTATCTCCAGTCTCACTGCCAGAGGTTACCAACCTTCCAATAAAGGAATCTGCACCTTTAGCAAGGCAGTTTCTAGACAGGTTTCAGTATTTTTTCAGAAGCCAGTACCAGATATGAGGATACCAAGCTCTTTACAGAAGCAACTTTTCTGCTGACTTTGTCTTGAAGCAACTTCCACCAAGAGGGCTGGGCAGGGAGCTGGGACAATTTAGTGGTAACCTGAACAAGTCCCTGTCCAAGCTGTGTGTGTGTCATGAGGCTGTGTCTTGCTTTTTGCTTGCACACCCACAGGCTTTGCCACCATGAAGAAGCAGAACAGAATAAAAAAGGGGTAGAAAAGGAAAACCAAAGTTAAACATCTAGCAAAAGTTTCAGGTCTAATTGCAGTCTTGACAGAAGCTCAGGGAGACTTGTTTGAGCTATCCCTAATTGTGATCTCTTTGACCTTTCAGATTGGAAAAAGAAAATTAAAGGCAGTTTGTCTTCACAAAGAGAAAAATTTGGCCCCTTTATGAAATTCTGTTCAAGTGAGTAACTGATGTCAGCACATCTGGAAACAGCCATCACACACAATGAGGACACACCCAGAGCGTTATCCATGACAGAATAATGAGATATAACTCATAATGATTCCATGCAATTTGCTTTTCCTGGTTTTACTGCAGTTTCTCCGGTGAAGAGAGCTTGGAACAATTTTTTGTTTTAGTTTTTTTTTTTTGTTTCTAACTTCTTCAAAAATATTAACAATAACTTTCCTCCTTCATTCTTCCCAGAAGCAAGTGCTGTATATTTGGACACTCTAAGGAATCTAGGTCCCACCTAATTTTCAGTGAGACTCAGTCACGTGAACGTCCAAACAAGTAATGAAATAGGATTTAGGGCCCTGCTTCCATACCCACTTATGGAATGATTTAACCTGACCACTTCATTCTTCAGTACTATAATTATTATCTGCTGAAGTTCTGTAATCCTGGTATAAATATATATAATATTATTCAAATAAATTTTTAAGGTATTGCCAGAAGTATAGCTAGCTGCATTTCAAGAGCTTGGCCCAAAACTGGGCAATTTTAGTAATTTTCAAAGGGCTCAATCAGGACTCAAATGATATTTTCTGGTTTTGCTACTTGTAAGAAAGATAATTTTGGGAAACTCATGGGTACTGAACGTTTGAGGCCTGTATGGTAGATTTTGGACATTTTGCCTTTTGTGACAATAATATATATAACTTCAAAACCTAACAAGGAAGTTAGATTGAATACAGCTGTACTGATGATCTAGTGGCATAGTCCTTTAGCTGAGGTAATTAAACTTTGATGTTAGAGCTTCTATATGGAAATATAGATCTGGAAAAGCAAAATAACTTACCTGAAAATGATGATGATAGCCTAAAGACAAGGTATATTTTATGCCAGACTTTTCAGAAATTTGGTCATGTAATTTTTACACAATTTTCTTTCTCTTCCAACCGACATGTTGAGGCATCCGTTTAAACATAATGCCTGACCCCCAAGCGCACACTGCCATGAATAAGGTTAAACCATGGACCCACAGGTTGATAACTTCTTCCTGTTTTAAACTTGTTTTCCTGGTGCAGTCAGATTTCTGTCCATGCTGGGTACCATGAGCCTGAATTTGATACACACAAGAAATAACCAAAATTTGTGATATCCAGATCATGAGGTGATATTAAGACAAAATTTTCAGATTACAGTTGGCTATTTTCCCCATAGAATTTAAATGGAAATGGTTTTTACCTTAAAAATATTGGGATTTTTGTGGAGTAACTGTCAAGATGGTCACCATGACTCAGCGACCTTACTTAGTGACAAGAGGAAACAATAGTAAACCCCAGTAATTACATTCAAAGGCCTGTTTGCTCAAGATTTCCTTAATTGCCATTCAATGTTTTAATGAGAATTGTAAAGTGTAAACAATACAATAAAGTGAGAAATTAAGAGGAATCATATTGTCTTTTACCAGTGGCCTCTGGGAATTCCCTTTCTGTTTGCAAAGCACTTATTTTCCTTTTTTTTTTTTTTTTGGGTTTTTTTTTGTGTCACTTAATAGGTACAATGTCAGCTTTTGTGTGTGGCAATGCTGTGATGCAGGTCTGTGTTACCAGGAGATGACAAATGCTGGGTAAGAGAGGAATGTGAGCTGACAGATCACCAGGGTTTCCACTGTGCCCATTCTGCCTAGGCACTCTTGGCTCATCTGCAATGTGTTGCCTAGAAGAACACCAGGCGAATTTGTTCCTGAAGTATCATGGAGGAACAGCATGAAATAAAGAAACTAGGAAAACCACTAGTTTAAATGTTTAACGCAATGTATTTTATACACTCCTGTTATTTCCTTGATCTTTATTCTGCCTGGCTCTTCATGTATTTTTAAAAGCTTTTAACAAGCTGCATAGAGGACTGGCTGTATCTGCCCACTGCTGACATAAATAGCATGCCTGGGAGTGACAAACTACAAACTTTCTTTAAAAGCCTTGTAAATGGATGTGTGGCAGAAGCAAGAGTTACTATTAAGCAGTTTTTTCTGACAAGTGATCCTTTTTATGCAAGTTTAGTCTCAGTGTTAAAGGGAACCTTTTACAGCCTCTTGTGCAGTATCATCTCTACACACTCCTTCAGGGTTGTCGTGGTTTTAAACCAATAACTAAGAAAATTACTTATTTCTTGCTGTGAGATATGGATTAGAACAAGAGCAAAACAGGCATAAAACTTAAAAGGGAAAAAAAAAGAAAGTTTATTGACAAACTACAATAAGAACACCAGAATAAACTTCCAGAAAAACCTTTTCATCCCCTGTCTACCCACTATTCCCTTGTTCACAAGACAAAAGAGACAAAACCTTTGGAACTTTGATGGTTAAAACAGTCCCAATTCTTGTACAGTCTTTTCACCAGTCTTTTTAGAGAAACAGAAGTTTCTTCCTGTTAATTTATGGAGTTTCTCTCAAGAAAAACTATTTTTGTTATAGTTTTCCATTGCTCTAATGTTAGCTGCCCAGAGCTGCTGTTATTAGAGCCCACTCCTCCCATTTTTCACATCACTCTTAAGTGTATATGGGCCATGAGTCTAGGGATGGGATTTTTAAGGATAAGTTATTCAAAGGCAAAAAGTCTTCTTCATCTGTTTCCGTGAGCTTCACCAGAAAACAGTTTTCTCATTGCCTCTCAAGGCTTCAAATCTTCCAGCACTTCACTGTACCATAATTACTCTACTTTTTACTCAAAATTTACACTTTGAACACTCTATTCCTCCCTATATACTGTCATGAATTAAAGGAGTGTTTTCAAGACCTTATTGTCCATTTCCATAGTTTTAACAGAAAGATATTTCAGCTTAATTAAAGCATCTTCTTAATTCTCTACCTTTTCTGAAGCTTCTTTTCTTTCCTGTCACTAGTAGTTTATAAAGTCTCTTTTCATGTTGATCACTCTCTTTTTCTCTCTCTGGATAAAAAGATTAATCCGCAAGTCTCATCTGGGAAATGAAAGAGTTAAAATCTTGCCCAGGCTGTTGTAGGTAGTTCTGTGGCCCCGGCCGGTGCAGGAGCTGGAGCCGTCTGCGATGGAAAGTTCCTCATGGCTGCTCTGGAGAGTGTAGTCGCCGCGCCCAGCCCGCTGCAGGCCCAGAGCCCCTCTCCTTCTTCACTCAGCAGTCTCCAGTGAATCCAGCCACAGCAAAAAACCTGCAGCCGAGCCAGAGATCGGCTCGGCCCGGCCCGGCCGGAGCCCGGAGAAAACCCCCTCCACAGGGCCCGCATCCCCCGGCCGGGAGACGCTGGGCCCAGCCCAGTCCCCGCCCGGCCGCATGGCCTGGGCAGGGAACGGGAGGCATGGAGCTCTGCCACCCTTCCCAGCCAGGAAACAAAGAGAGCCAAGAGAGCTCTGGTTTTACACTTTAAGGTAGGGTTCACAAGTTGATCCCACTTTTCAATGGCCTAAACTGCTGTCAATTCTCAGCAATGACCGATAATTGGTCAGGAGAAAAGACGCCAGGCAGATCCCAGCAACTTAAACTTTCTTAAAGGTAAAGTAACTCCATGACAAGGGTGTTATTTCTCAGACTACTCATCCTAGCAGAGGTAATAGTTTCAGTCTAAGAGCCTTTTGAGACTGAAATATCTCCGGTAGGTTGCTTAGTGCTGCCACTGTCCAGCATGTCCAGCATAGGATGTTATTATGGCTCATCTTTGCATACCCACCTTCCCTCTGCTGTGCAGCAGCTGCACGTGGTATGAAACATGTGCACAATGTGCCAGGCACTTCCCTTTTTCTGCCCTAAAAGAAAAGCTGAACACATATCTGGCATGTTTTTAAATGGCTGCAATACGTCCTGCCCCAAATGCTTGCAAAAATAGACTGGAAGGATCTTTAAGCATGAAGATAATATTGCAGTGTATGTACTGAGTTAAAGATCCTCTTAATGGATTTTATTCTCTATTTATTTTTAAAAGATCTCTGCCTTTTGATGTGTTGTATCTGCATCTTTTCATTTGCTGCATGTCCCTATGCATGGAGAGAAGGCATTAAAGACCACAGATACAGCAAGGGAATGCTCATTTAAGTAAGAGCTGGGAATGTTTGTACTTTGTAGAAACAGAATTAAAAGGGCTGAGCAGCTTTGACCCAAATAGTGAAGGGTGCCTGGAACTAACTACCCTCCCCTGGAAATCTGCCTTTTGGGAACTGGGCCTGTATGACAAAGTGGAAGAATCCCATGACAGCATAGAAAAAACAGTTAAATTATCTAGTAAATTGATAAAGGGTTTGCTGAGAGTGCCTGTAAATGAGGAGAAACTGATAATGAAAGTGGTAGGGGGATAGGGAGCTGAGTGCTATTGGGTTGGGAAGTTCTCTTTCAGAGGGGGACATCGAAGAGGCTCTTAATTTCCTATTTGCTAAATATTTCTGGGATAGCTCTTCTGGGTGGCTCCAAACAGCAAGGAAACAGCAGATGTACAAAATAAACATGGTCTGTCTTGTTAGAAATTACATTTGGAAATGCCTTCCCCCCATACCACCTTGGTGTTTTAAAGTTTGATTTGTAGCTGTGAAGTTAGTCAAGATTACAGGTGGATCACATATTTACAGATCAGCATTCTTTTAATCTGACAAAATCCATATTTCTCTGGTCAGTTAAGGAGTGATGATTGTAAGACTGTGCTTCATATTAAATTGAAATAAATAGAAATAGAAATAGAAATAAAGGTTCCCTGTGGTTATTGTGGTTATTTTCTCCATGTGAGGGAAGCTTTGACAGAGCCAGGGCGGGGAAGGACCACCAAGTTCCAAACTCACTATGGGTATTTTCACTTTAGTTTATCACAACAGAAGCTGAAAACAGCCTCAGCTCAGGTGCTGGTTGAGGAGCAGCCCAGAGTTAACTCAGCTGGAGGATGGACAGCATCTTCCAGGAGGGTGGGATTGGCCTTGGGGTCACTGGCAGCCACGGGGCCTCCATGTAGGACCTTCCTGTGCCTGGGAGCCTCTCTGAGCCCAGAATCCTGCCTGCAGGAATTTAAGGATGTGAAACAAATATGCCTGGCAGCTCATTTATTTATCTATTCATCATGAGCAGGGCAGTTGAGGGACACAATAAGGTTTTGAGTGCTGGGGCCAAGTGCTGTGCTTTTCCCACCTGGGGCTGTTGGGTAGACTGTGGGAACAGAGCCTAGGGCTGACAACAGCAGGGTGAAGAAAGTGCCCCTGGGTGCAGGATAAAGGAAATTATGATCCCCACAGTGGTGTCTACTGGAGAAAAACGAGTTGTGTATGTAGGAGCTGGCACTACAGAGAGAGACAAATTATAAGAAACTAAATTGTGAGAATAACAGTAGTGTACTAAAAGGAGAAACATCCACTGTCTCTCTTTCTTCTTATAACCTGGAGAATTGTGTCTGAAAGGGAACTTGCATTAATGCTTGACAGTAGAAATGTTCAATTTATGAGATGAATCTGTCAGATTTACATTTGTTTACTGTAAATGGGAAAACAATGTGAAGGGGATATAATGTGATGCAAACATCTGAGAAAGGAAAAATACAGGGGAATATAACTTCACTCTTGACAGAAAACATACAGTAATGGCTAAATGATTGCCACATAAGTGCACCAGATTGGGGCCCAGCAGGTGCCACTCAGTCCTGGCCTCTGCTGCAGAGATCTGCAGTCACCCACTTTGGGCCAAGCCTTACAACAACAACACCCACTTTGGCATCTGACTGCCCTGGAACCAATACCCTCATGAAACTTGGCACCTCCTTCCTGTGTGCCTTACCTCCCAAGAAATTGAAGACAACTCTGGGAGAGCCGCTCCAGCTGCAGAATTCCAAACCCTTGGGTGGGAGCTCTTCCATGAGGCCCTTTCCAGGCATTACTGAGCTCAAGGGACTCTGCTGCCAGTCAGAGCTTCCTACCACTGTTTAAGGAATAAAAAATTGTGTGATGATGCTGTGATCATGTAAACATGCAATAATATCCAATACTAAGGATATTGTCAACCCTCTTTCTAATTAGTACCCTAATTAGTTTTCTACTTGCCACCTTCATCAGACTTACCTCACTAAGCAAATCAGCAATGAAATATCTTTAACGTTTCAAGTGTCTGTGTCAATTTCAATTCCAAGGAAAAAATCCTTGTGGCATTTCAACAGTTAAATGCTCTGACTTGCTACAAATTCCTTCATTTTATTTGCTGCATGGCTGGGTTGATAAAGATAACATGTCTTGTTATCTTTATGCTTCAGTATAAAGATAACATGTCTTGTTATCTTTATGCTTCAGTATCAAATAAACAGGGTACTTCAGACCTTTTAGTAACTGCTGTCACCAACACACACCTGTTACTGCAGATGAGACGTAGCAATGCTGCTTCACAGGAGAAGTTCCCCTGCAGGCTGCTGGAGAGTTTGCTGATCTGTGAATCAAGGGGACCCTTGGACCCTTTTCCCCAGGCACAAGATGAGCTGGCCACCAGTACTGTGGTTTCTACCCATATGAGCTGAGTGGCTGTCTTAAAAATCATGGATTTGAGAAGCCAAGTCAGATGGAGCAAAATCGTTCCTAAGGTGTTATTGCATTTCAGTATTGCATATTGAATAAACGGAAGTGTCCAGCTTAGATGACCTCCCTCAAGCACATTGTCTAGCAAAATCCTATGCTACATGGAAGAAACAGGTTAAAAATAATACCATGATGATGCCAGGCTGAGTCCTTTAAAAACTTAGTGATTAGAGCAATAGAGAGAGGAGGAAGATTTCAATAAATAGAAACACAGGCTGTTAAATAAGCAATGAGACTGGCCCTTGCCAAAGAAAATATATAGCCAGTAGGAACAAAAAAGAAGATAAGGAATATAACTGATGCCCTTTGACTGCAATCTCTCTCAGAGCTTCACCACTCTCCATGACAAGGTGAACACAAACTGTACCTGGCATGGCCTGTGCTACCCATGATTGCTCAGGTTTCCCAAAATTCCTGTTGGAAAAACCACCTGAGTAGACCACAGGGAGAACTGCAGCTCTCCCATAGGTGTCATGTCTTCTGATCATCAAGGTCCTCGTCCCCCCTGTGTGCTCTGGATGCTTTATGGAACCTTAGTGCCAACTTGGACTTTGAAACCAGACTCAAAAGACCGAGAGTACTTTGTGCAGCTTAGTGGTATTCCCAAATTCCTCCCAAAACCCGGAATTTTCTCACCACAAAGCATATAAATGCATTAAATAAAAAAACACGTACAAACATAAAAATAAAAACATGTATGTTAGAGGCAGAAAGTTTTTTGTGATATAAATTTCTATATTGCCGTCTTAATATGATGAGGAGTATAAAATAACTAATCACAAGCTGCAGATGCAGCATACTCATGGTTATAACACAGAACTGCAAAGATAAATGTAATAGTTTTAAAATGAGATCATGAAATGTAATAATAGGTTTTCAAAACATAGGAACAATGCTGTAATGTAAATTAAATTAGTATAATTCAACAGTTACATGAACCTGAAAGTGAACTTGAAAGTAGAGAATATTTTAAACATCCCTAAATCTTAGGAAGAATGATTTTTCAGGAGCAGCTTTAAGTATTTTTTTTTTAACATGAATAGTACTATATAAAATCCGAGTAAAGAAAATCAGCCAATCATAAGAGGTCTCTTGAAATGAAAGGTGATGAAAAACTCTGGAAATAATCTTGACCCAAAATGCAAGCCTTTGAGAAGCAAACAAATTATCAACTTCCTGGACTGATAAAGAAAGGACAAAAAAAGATAAATTTTTTTAAGTAAAAGAGTTCCCAGAAGTTTTGTTTTCAGTTCACCAGCTGCACACTACTCACCAAGGTATTTTGTTTTAAAATACTTAGGGATTTTTATCTCCCTTCTGCAAAAACAAATTTCTCTTTGAAGCATTCAAGCTTGCAGAAACAGCTCTAATTTGTTATACCTGTTTATACTGTGTTGTACTAATGACTAGAGAAATACAGAAAATAACTTCATAATGGGACATAAGTTATTGCAAGATCATCTACATGTGAAATTTTCTTGAAGGAACAGGGTCTCTGTGAGATATTTTATATAGATTTAATAGAAAGCATACTGTGAAGATTAGTTATCTTTTTTTTTTTTTTGCCATCCTTGTTTAAGAAAGGCTAAAAAATTAAAATCCGTGGGTTGTTGACCATAACGCCACAGTTGTTGTAAAGGCCATCCCACCTCTTAGTCACAAAATCCAGATACAATCTTTTGACTCTTGCCATTGCTCTTGCCTAGGGCACTTCTTGGTAAGCATGAGAATAGTTTATGCGTTCCCAATGAAACATCTCCCTAACGTGTAACAGTTTTCTTAAAGGAGGTCATAAATATTAGGATTTAGAGAAATTAAAAGCAAATATATCAAAGTAGTCTTTCTTTCAGAAAGAGATCTTTCTGATTAGAAGACCTCTATGATTAGAAGAAATAATGAATTATTAAAGAGAGCCTCTGAAAGCAAAGGCCTGGAGTGTACCCTGGGGACACAAAAGGCCTTTAATCTGACCTGAAAGCCACAGCTCAGCGTTTTGTCGTTGTGAGACTCCTTATCTGAGGATAAGTAGATGTTCTGACAGCGCTCGTGTGAGTTTTGCTTGTCAGGAGCCACATGTGCAGCCTCCTCTGGTTTGTTTGCTTGCTCTGAGAGAAGACAGCTGATTAGGAACTCTGTCAACCCAATGTAGTCTAACTTTCTAGTCTTGGAAAAATATGTTCTTTCAAGGCACTAACAGATGGACACCTAACATTATTAGTTACTTTGGGAAAATTATATTCCAGGCTTAAAAACAATTTAAGGAGGTAAACAGGGCATATAGGCCTGTTTTTAGAGTTTTTTTCCTAATTGGAAAGTACCCTCAGCAAAATGTTCACACATCAGTGTGAGTGAAGAGCAGAATATCATATACAATAAATTGGAACCACAAGCAAAAGGACATCACTGCTCTTCTTTTCCTGAAGTTTCTCCCTCTCAGAATGAGTGCATGCTTTCATTCTCCTCCATGCAGCAAAGGATGGTGCTCCCTGTAAGAGGCCAAGTGAGGATTGTCACCCTGGGAGTGTTCATTAAAATAATGCAAGCACACATTTGTCTCAACCAAACACCTCTCATTTGAAAACTGGCAAGGAAAGGAGAGATCCCACAGCTCTTTAGCTGCCTAACAAATCAGAGTACAAAGGCACAGCTCTAATACCACAAACTCAGAGTGAGCTTGGGAGCAGATGCTGCAGCACAAGATAATTTTCCACAGCTTGGCATGAGGATGTTACATTATTACTGAAAAACTGAAAACACTGAAGTGCTGCAAGATAAGAGAACCATATAAGATACAAGGCTTTGATTAGTATTTAGCATGGTAGGAATAGCATGGTAAATGCCTTCTAGCTTCCCCTTGCACATCAAGCTAGTGTTTAAAATTATTTAATTGTCACCTGTATGCCGTGCAGCGACCACCTCCCTTTTTTCTTTTGTTCATTAATACCTACAGCGTTTTACAGTGTCACCACATTGCTACAGCCAGGATGTCTGCTTGCCTTGCTTTGAAGACATTCTGCAGTAACCAGAGCTAGGTACTTTTGATGCATAACCACCTTTTGATGCATTTCCACCCTCAAAAAGTGGGGAAAAAACCCCTATTTCTGATGAAACATCAGTGAGTCAAACCTGAATGATGAGTGTTACTCTGCCTCTCCACCCCAGATGGACTGTGCCAGAGTAGCCTGATCCAGCAGCTGCTTTTCCTCTGTCCTTGACTCTTCCTGACGAGGGCAGGAGCTATGAATAGTGAGCTGCTGAGGACAGAGGTTTGCTCTGTGCTGAGGTAAGGAGCCTTTTGCAGGATGCCCTCCTATTGAGTCATCTGCCTTGCAGCAAAATAAGCTGACAGAGCAGGCAGGACACAGGTTGCACAACTTAACCAAAGCAATAGTGGCAGCTTGACATTTTCAGCCTCCTAAAGCAAAGTTCATCAGATCAGACATATGAATTTCAGGGATGGTTTCTCATAAGACACACCTTCTCTTTGCTGTTTCTTTCCTTTAGAATAATTATTGTTTATAAGTTCCACAACTGAAATAAGGCTCATAGATTTAAAAGAAATCTTTTAGGCATTGATGCTCAGCCTGTTTCCTTATGATGCTTCGCCTGATACAACTTTACGATGTTGGTGGCTCCCCTCAGCTCAGCTCCCTCTGTCCATCAGTCAGAGAAGAAAGGAGGCTGTGCCTGAGCGTCCCCTCTCAGAAGCTCATGAAAATCAAGGGTTTCCTTTTCTACACATTTCAGTGGGCTGTCAGAGGCTCTCAGAGCCTCTGTTTAATGAAAGCCACTAGCATTTATATGTACCAAGAAATGGCTGTGCCTTGCAAGCTTATTGCAGTTCTAGCGTATCAAGTGTCAGAAGAAGCAATATCACCCCTAACAGTGTTTCCCTTAGTTCAGTATTCTGACCTAATACAGATTTTTCTCTAGAATGTCTGTTTTACAGAGAAATGTACTTTAATGGAGAATAAAATATCTTGTGGATAGAAAGCCAAATATGCCTTAAGAAGCACAAACTCTTATTCATTATGCTCATGTTGTCTGCTGAACAGCTTGATGCACAACTACATCTCACTAGGTGCCGATTCCTGTCTGTAAAATGGAAACATTTATATGTTCCTCCCCTGCAGAATGTTCAGAGATAACACTATAGGAACAGTAGGCTTTGCTTACATGCAGCAGATAACCCTTGTTATCTTCTTAATGTTGTTTATCATGAGCAGGGTTAAATAAAAAGCATGTTTTCCTTAACCACATACTTCCCTCCCAAAGCTTCTCAACTTATTGTCACTTCTTGATCAGAACTTCCCAATCATTTCCTTAAGGGGCTGGGGGTTGATTCCCCAATGGCAATGGTTCATGTTTACATTTAAACCTTTGCATTATCTCTGACTGGCACCCTTCAAAGAGCCTCTTCTCTGTCTATTATATAGTGAGCATGGTGGTGCTTGTTCAAAGGCTGCACTTGATGATCTTGGAGGTCTTTTCCTACCTCAGTGATTCTATGATCATATTTGGTGCTGTTGACCCATCTTAGGCAGTTAAGGAGCCCCAGAGGAAAGACAGACAAGCCTTCTGCTTATGCTCTGAGGAACTGAAGCAAATTGGAGAGATCAAAAAAAGTGAAAAAAAAAATGGTCATCAGCAAGGCAGAACCACATAGGGGCTTTTTCCTGATGGATTTTTATCTCAGCAACTCATATTAAGTGTATCAGTAAGCTGAAACAACTTCATGGCACAGAATTTCCTTAAACAGTGGCCAAACTTGACAACATTATTATTATTATTATTATTATTATTATTATTATTATTATTATTATTATTATCATTGTTGTTATTGTTACATATTTTTAATTTTTTTTATTCTTTTTTTAAAATTTTGTCATGAACCTCAGTAAAAGCAAAATACAGGAGGCCAAGGACTACAACTGATTGTTTTCTCCAATCAGTACCTGGCCAAAGACTTCTGGCTTTGTGTACACAAGAGCTGCAAACCTGTGCACCTCATTGTCCTGATGATTAATGCTTTCTCCCTCTGCCTGCAGTCCCTGAGGTGCTTGGTGTCAGCAGAATAAACCAATACTTCACCAGATAAATCACTGTTTTCTTTAGAGGGGAGCAGTGGTTTGTACCTATTCCTTCTCTGGCCAGTTCAGCACAGAGAGCAATTTTCCACGCCCTGTTTCTGATCAGTCCAGCGTGGTGATAACTGGAAGCAATCAATAACTGCAGTGTCACCACACCATGGGGATCATGTTTGCTGCTTTGGGTCAGCTGCTCAAGTCTCTTATCACCTCTTATCAGAGAATCTGTAAAAGCAAGGTACTAATGGTCACTGGCCAGAACCAAAAGTGACCTACCAGCTGAGTAAATGGCACTCAGCAAAATGATGGATTTTAAATTTTGAATTTTTACGCACTCGCCTGTTGTCATTGCTTAGAAATTTGCATATTAATTAAGTGAATATCTTTGCAATTCATACATCAAAAAAACACTCCTAAGCCAGAGCTTTTGACAAATGGTTTCTGCATTTTCACTGAAGCATTTGATGTCATTCAACAGAACCTTGTAACCATTTTTCATTTTCCTACACAAGTGACAAAAATTCTTTTCCCCATCTGGCTTTCAATGCTTTGCTTTTTAATTTTCTTCCTTTTCCATCTCTATTTTCTACACTTAAAAAAGGGAGAACGTTAAGGGAAAGGAGGAAGAAATGCACTAATGTAAAATATTTGGTGGGTCATTCTTGGCAAAAGTATGTAATAAATTATTCATTTGTTGTATATGACTTTAGAAAAAAAATTGTTAGGAGAAGTTATGAGAACCCAAAACAGCAAAAACTCTGAGACCATTGACAAAAAAACTTAAAAAAAGGGAGAAAATTCATACTGCAGTTTGTTGTGACCAAGCATCCTCCAGATAAGGGAAAGGGGCAAAAGAACATGATAGAAGTGAGCAGAAGCATGCATGTGAGAGGCTCGGTCCATCTTTTTATTTGGGTTATTTTCTTTTCCACTCTTTTTTTTAATGTGGTATTTCAGTGAAAAAGCTTTTTTAAGTGGTGTAGATGACTTGCATTTGTTTTAACACATGACAATTTATAACTTCTTTCTATTCCTTGTAGATATATTGCTCCTCCATATTTTTCTTATATCAGTGGTTATTCAGAATAAAGGAAAACAAGATAGTGTTGAGATATATTTAAAGCAAAATGAAGGATTTCTTTTCAATGAAAAGCCACTTCTGTATTTTAAAGAGCAAACATCTGTCTGTGTAATGACTTGGAAATTCTGTGACAAGTTCAGGAAGGTTTTTTTCCAGCTAATTTATGGCCCAACCTAAACTCATCAGAACTGATGGGAGCCTTTGTACTGACATTAATGTGCTCTGAGTCAGGACCTTGGGCTCAAGATTACATCTCAGTTGTACTAACACCATGCAATGCTTAATTAAATTAAGACACTCATATTTGCAGTGAGCCACCTACAAGATCCCAGCACAGTAATGAGGGTCTTGATACCAAAAAAGAATCAATGATTTCAGCTCCAGCTTTCTCAAATGAGCTCTTTTAGAGTTATCCCAAATCCAGAAAGTATTTTGTTCCTTAAAGTGCTAAGTGCTGCTTCAGTCTAGTGTTCAGACATACTAAAACTAATTAATTCTTGAGGTTTCTTGTTTTTATCCAGCATTTGTTTTTATATTTAAAAGGGTTTAGAGAGGTAGAAGAAATGCTTCTTTCAATCTCTGTTATCTATGTTATACCAATCAACATTTGATTAGTAAAATCATCAAGTCTAATAGGAAAGAAAACAATCTCACCACAATGAGTGACACTAATTTCAGTGACTGAATTTCAATATTCCCTGTATGTTTCTGTAAAACTTGCCTTTCCTAAGAATTCAGGCATTCACCAAAATAGTGTTCTAGAAACTTGTGGTTAGTAAAGAGGTCATGGACCACTCAATAAGTAGAATAAGTAGAATTCTTCTCTCTGAACAGACCTCTATCTGCCAGACAGCAAAGAGATTCATCTGGAGAATCCTAAGCTGACAGAGAAACTCCCAGGGTTGTTTCTTAAAAAGCATTTATGCTGTTCATCGTCATTACAGCATATTCAACCCTACATATTCAAACACTATAATATATCCTCTTCCTGCTGGCTTCCTTTCCTTATCTCCACTTAACTTATTTTTTAAATTCTAAAAAATTCCATTGTTTCTACTGGAAAATGTTCCTGGTAGTATAAATCATGGTCACTGCTTATATAAGCATGCTTTCCTATTTGCATATTCATAACAAGACTGAGAAGTAAGGAGCCATTAAACCCAAAGCTAAATGAAAATATTTCAAATTTATAGGCAAAATATTTTTCAGATCCCTAATAGTATGCAGTCCTTAGCAAGCAATGTTGGTAAATTAGAAATTTGCATTAACAGCCTTGCTAATAACTTAATTTCCCACTCTCTACCCAGGAGCTCTGAATCCATAAAGGGAGTTAATTACCTCTTGACTGAAAACAGTGGTTTTGAAAAGGAACTTTGGACTAGTCAACATTTTCCTGGTTTTGTTTATCAGTAATTGTCAGGGATAGAGCTTAAGGAGCAAGCACACAATACTGCTAAAATTCCCACAGAAAAAAAAAGCATCTGGGTTTTTTTTTAAGTTCAGTCTGTCAAGGAGAAATTCAAGCTGGAAGCCACAAAATGTTATTCACTAAAAACCAAAACAAAAGTAAAATCACACAAAAACCACAAAAAACCAAACAGAAAACAAAAAAACAAAACAAAACACAGTTTACAACTGTGACACATAAGTGGGTTGAACACTACTTAAAGTACAATTATATTCTGAGAGGTGGCTCTGGGAAAAGTCATGATCTGACTGAAGAGTTCTGCTATTGAGACTGATTTGAATCCAGTCTTGTTTTAGACCAAAATTATACGTAACTTTTGCATCACTTTAAATATCTTTCTCTTCCTACTGTATAATTCAAGCAACTTACTCAGTGTTTTAAAAGAAATGCATTTATATAAAAAAATAAATAAATGAGGGAACCTAAATAAGTAGTGTCAGCTGAAGCCCTAATATCTTCCTGCTGTTTTATGTACCCTCACACACATAAGTATTTATAAATATATATAATATATATATTATAGTTTATAAATTGTGATAACTGAAGTGGTACAAGGGCCCACATATAAACTCTTCATCTTTTAGCATATTATCAGCAGAAATCTGAGCCTCATTCTCAGTTACAGACAGGTCTTTCTGCATAACCAAAGCCAACTGAGAGCACAGGCACTGCCAGCAGTGTGGGCAAGAACCTGTAGATTTCATGGGGTGTGAGCCAGCAGAGAAATCCAGCTCACACTTGTCCTCCAGCAGAGCAGCAAAGCCATGCACATGTTAAAATTGAGAACACAGGCCCTGCACTAAACTGGGGAGAGTCACCCACACTTTGGAGGACAGTCTCAGAGTCGTACAGTTTTTATGATGTGAATTAATTAGTATATCTGGCAAATACTGTCCAGTAAGAAGAGCAGTTTGTTAGGTCATTTCTGCCCCATTGGAGCCCCCCCTACATTTTAGCCCTACATGTCTATGATTTATGATGGAAAAATAAAGTGTCCTTGCTGGCTAAAAGACAAGACTAAACAGAATTCCAAGAAGGAATGAATGATGTGAGGAAGTGCACCTGCTGTGCTAAAGTGACAAAGAGTTAGAAACTATACAGCTATAAATTAAAATCTGTAAAGCTACAGATAAATATAAAAAGGGAAAAAGGTATGTGTCATCCCAATCCTCTGGTCCTTTTGTGATGCTCTTGGGACATCATGTCAGGAAGTCTCCTGGAGTGGCAGCTGGTGCCCAGGGAAGTGGTCTGAGGGCAATCCAAGAACTTCATTGGGTTAAACTTTCTATATTTGCATAATTTCAATATTAGATGGAATTTTAAAAGCCTAATCTCCCACTCCTTTAACATCATCTTTGAAACAGACTCTCCACAATAAGCTTCAGACTGCTTTGGATGGGGTGAACTGGCATCCCTGAATCAATGTGTTCAATATATCCCAAATATAAAAATCCATTTGTAACAGATCATAAAAAAGCAAAACAAACAAACAAACAAACAAACAAAAAAATTAAAAAAACCCAAAAAACCCTGATACCTCTGAATGCAAATAACACTAAAGAGTGAAGTTTTCATACTGCTGAATGTATTAAACACAATTACAAAGCTCTCACTAGCAGAAACAAAGTAAGTACAACTATTGGAATTCTTTTTTGTCTTGCTTAAACCTTACATGTGCAGGCCTCTCCACCTCCTTTTTAACCAACAACTCAACACTGATGTGTTGGCTTCAGCTTAATTTGGATATAACAGATCCATCTGAGGAGTAGCTAAGGCAACCAACTAATTGCATGTGCTGAGAAACTGAATTAAATTTTACTTCCCAAAGATTCTTGAGTGTTTTAGTATCTTGAGCTATCAGACAGGTACAAAAATGCTTTGTAAATAGTACACATCTCTCATTGTAGTCATTTAGTGCATTTGTAGGTTGGCATTGTCATTTTTAATGACAATGACATAACAACTGAGGACTGTTTCATTGCAATTTCTATCTAAAGTGTTGCAAAGGCTGTTTAAAGTCAGGAATGGAATGTGTCTAAGCATGATTTCTCAAAAGTCAAATAAATGAAGAGACATTCAGCCAAGTCAATTGAACCCTACTGTACATAAACTGTTTTATTTTTATGAGAAGGCAATTTAAATCTGTCATATGTGTGGTGTGAAATGTTCTCCAATAAGATGTCGGTAGGCCTCACCTTGTGTCCAAAGTCTGGAAAGAACAATTAGCATTAGACAACTAGCACCTAAAGGGTTTGACTCATCACACAGGGCCTTTGGGTAACTGTTACTGAAGTAACCCTGAGGCAAAGCACTTCCAAAACAAATAGAGGTGATGCTACCTCTGAGGCCTGCAGAATCCCCTTCCCTGGTCACAGTGGTGCTGGCAAAGGTGTCCTTTTTGTGCAGTTACAGCCCTGCCTAGGAAGGTTCCTTTGATGGGACAATTTGGGGAGGTTTCCCTGGCCATATAGACCCAGGGAAGGGAAGATTCCCCAAAGAGAATCGCCAGAGAGCTCCAGGCTTTCCAGTTTTGAACTGGCCAGCCACAGCAGTCAACAGCCATCCTGTTCTTCCATCTCTCATCCTCATTGTTCTAGCTCCTCTTCTTCACATCCTCTTCCTTACATGTCTCTGACACGCCCATATTTCATCCTTGGATTTCATCTTTACACATTACCCTTTTTAGGAGAAAAATAAGACACCTCATTGATTAAAGAATTTTAGAGATGTGATTTCTTGAGAGCTTTCTTACCTCATATCTAGACATCTGTGGGACTGTGGGACTGGGGTGCTTTATGCCTACACTGTGCAGATATGGCCAGATATGACCCCTGGGATACAGGGGCAATGCAAGTGCTGGCCCTGTGGACTATAAATCAATGGTGATACACTTGATCAATGCACTCCAGAGAGCTATTCCAGCTTGTTCAGCTTGTAGTCCCATCTTGAAATAAGCTTATGCCAGCAAAAAGTGAAGTGTTACCCAATATTTCACTTGTTGCACATCCAACCCTCCCACTTTGCTTCTTCCCACTTTCCCCATGAAGGGAGGGATCACAGCTGAATTTCCAAATTTCCAAGTGAAAGGAAGGCCACCTTGCAGATGGCATCTTCTGTAATAGCAGTAACTGTGAGTAGGCTGAAGCCTATCTAACAGCATGGCAGAGCACAGCTACACAAATTGTTGTACTGGCCCATCCCATTTATATCCAGGTACACCACCTTTTCCTAGATTCTTCTGTAGACAAAGCCTACTTCCCTTTTTCCTGTTTATATGTAGATTTACCTGTTTGGTTGCCCAGAAAAGTGAGACAATCTGAATGCAAAAAGAAAAGTTGGTATAATCATGGGTTTACTGAGTCTTCCAAGCTAAGCACCACACAGTCCATTCTCGGTTCTTACACCCATCCACACAGATCCATTATATCTGCTGGCAAATGTCCTAAGCACTCAGGTTCTGTAAGCTTCTCCACGAATTTCTCTGCTCATCTCTGCAGCATTCTCATCTTGTCCCATGATACTGTGTATCAGATTCAGGCACCAAGGTTCATCCACGTATGGCAGCAGCAGCCACCGAGTCAAACACTTCAGTGCTGGAGGAAGAAATGCTGCCTAGTCAGCTGGCATCTTTTCAAAAGAGGGAGAATTTGATGTTCTCAGTGTTGAACCTTTTTGCCTGCTCTGCCTACTGGGTTAGAAGCTTCTTACCCAAATTCATCCAAATAACAGAATTTGTCAGTTCAGCACTGGTCTGGATGAAGCTACCCTGTGACAAATAAGGCTGGGGACTTAAAATACTGCTGGAACTGCAGTGGCTTAGTGTAGCAGGAGCAGGCTGTGGTACAATGGGAAGGAATGTGTTTCCCTGTCCAGGTGAGTGACAGGACTGATCTATGCCCCTCCTGAGCCACACCTGCCTTCACTCTTGCCTGCTCAGAAACACACAGACAATAGTCACATACCTTTGTAATCCGCATTGTGCTGGAACATTCCTCTCCCCTTCATCTTCCCTTTCTGTTATTTCCTTTTTTTCTTTCTCTTCCTCTTTTTTCTTTTTCTTTCCTTTTGTCATTTTCATGCTGTGCTTGTGACTGCTTGAATAGGCTGTGTGCAGGCTATTTTGTGTACATACTACATCATTCCATACAATGACAACAGTGTAATTATAGTGTTCAACAGGCAACATTGGCTGAGCAGACAAGGCTCTAACAACAGCCTGAGAGCTGTGAGTTTACCCACTCCCTCTGCTCAACCACCATATCTGGGTCCATTCCCAAGAGAAAAAATGTCTTATCAGTCATGTTCACCCTTTTCCAAAGGCAAACAATCAGCACCTTCTGTGACCTAAATCAGACATTTAACCCAACTCAAGAATTTACCGACGTAAACAAAAATTATTTCAGCACTATTCCAACAGTAACAAAACAAATTTGTTCATCAGCATTGTCCTTTCAAAAGCCACACCTGAGCTATATTGACATTTAGATGCTTGTGCAGGTGTTGCACCATATACTTTTATATTACTCTTGCCTCCACTTTTAATTGGGACTGTATATATATTAATGTCCTTGAAGGGTATAAAGGTCCCAGCCCCTCTGATGCTCTCAAGGAGTTAACAGATCTCATTAACAGTTGCTGCAGTGCTCTATTATCTTATCTAACAGAGGACTTTATGGCTATATTTAATTTAATTGAAGACTGTCCTAGAAAAGGACTAATGACACTTTTCATTTTAAATATACCAGTTCACATTCAGAAAAAAAAATTGCAAAGAAAGAAGACAGGAAGAAAGTTGACTGGAATGGAAAATTACTTCTGGCAATTAAAAACCTGTAGCATTTTGCCAACATGTATCTAGTCGCTGATATGATCACTCAATTTTTTTCATTTAGCCTTTTTGAAACTAATGGTGAAAGTCATGCTCACTTCCACTGGATAAGTATTATTTCCTTCAGTAATTCCCACAAAAATGATATTAATTCCCCATGGAAGCAACATGTTTACAGTGTATTAAAAAATATGACTTCTAGATGAAAAGGCTTTACATTGCCCTGAACCTGTGAGAAAATATGTCCTCTTCAGGGGAAAAAACACAGCAGAATTTCCACACTTTTCAGTGGTATGAAGTAATATTGCCATGTCATTACCAGACTTCAAAACAGGTTGTTTGACAGTATCATGGAGAAATTCAGGAGGTCTGTGGCCAGCCTCCTGCTCAGGGTCAGCAGACCTCAGGGCAAATTTTGACAGGATAAAGGATGAGGAAAAGATTAATCTAACCCATGGGGTAGAAGCTGAATCAGCCCTGCAAAGGAGTATTGTGTTAATGTGGCTCAACTGCTCCTGATTCAGATCTGGGTGAGGCATCTCATCCTTTCTCTCCCTCATTTTCTAATTCCATCAGCTGGGAAGAAGAGCTCCAGGGACGTGCTGATAGAGCCACAGCTCGGCACATCTGACTGCAATATCTCCTCCCAGTAACTAACCCCACACATCTGGGTAAAATGCGTTACTGGACCTTGGCTGGGAAAGCTGGGACTAGTTGGTCTTCACAGGTTTGGACACTTTTTATAGCTCTTATAGACAGACATCTGCAAGTCTTCTAGGCCTTCTGGATACTCTGAAATTGTTGCTTTCGTCTTTTTTATTGCTCTCCCAGAGATAAGGGCCAGTTTCCCAGCATTTGTACACCTTGTGAACAACACATATTTGCGTCTCTCTGTAAAAGGCAGGTTTCGGTTCACAAAACTCATCAATCTTTGGAGAGCTGCATTAGCTGTGTCAGCAGAGTTTGTGCTGCAGGACCAGCTGCAAGGTCCTCCTGTTGTCACCTCATTTATGTGCCTCATGAATGCAGGTCCTGCCCCAGCAGGTGCTCTGCTATTCTCCTTTCACATATGGAGACACCTTCTTCCCCCCACAGTCCTTACATAGCGGGGAATGGATGAAACACAGTGAAAACTGTTTGGACACTTGGTGATTTCAAAACCTGCTGTCTTGAAGCTCATGCTGTGAAAATGTCACAAGCCTTAATCCTTCAGTCTCCAGCTTCCACAGCATTACAGCATAGGAAAGGAACCACCACTGTGCAAAGCCTGGCACAGGAGGGCCATGAGTTACCACTGGTGATCTCACTGTCCCCCTGTTCCTCCCTGGGCAGCCTTACCCAGCTCAACATGTCCCTCCTTCTTAATGTCACTGCTCAGGTACCAGCTGCCTTTTATTTCATTGTCTAAACAATTAATGTATCCAGTCAAGCACACAGAAGTCTCTTGACTCACTTTTGTGCTCAGTTGTGTCCAGCTTTAAAGCCTGTGCCTTCCACCTCTGAATTCTGTGCTCAAAATAGTTTGAGTTGTCTAGTTTTTGCTCTCCTTGTTGGCATTGATGTTTCATAGGGTGAAATCCATCTAACATTGCCTGGAAACAAAATTCTCACAGAATCACAGAATCATTGAAGTTAGAAAAGACCTCGCAGGTCTTTGAATCCAACCTGTGACTGATCCCCACCTTGTCACCCAGCCCAGAGCACTGAGTGCCACATCCAGCCTTTCCTTGGACAGCTGAAGGGATGGGGACTCCAAACCTGGGCAGCCCCTTGCAATGCCTGAGCACCCTTTCCATACAGAAATTCTTCCCCATGTCTAGCCTGAACTTCCCCTGGTGCAGCCTGAGACTCTGCCCTCTTATTCTGTCTCTGATTGCCTGGGAGAAATCCTCGGGTACTATTCCTAATCTCAGCTTTGTTGCTTCTCATCAAGCCCCCGGCCCACTTAGTCAGGTATATCCTTTCTGGCACTGCTGCTGCCTGATGCTTCCAAGGAAGACCAGGACATTCCCTGAAGGACATTCCCTTCCTCCCTGTCTTTGCAGCAATCATGTCTGTGCCCTGAGATAGAACACCCTAAGGAAAAAACTTAAATTGCTTTTAAAGTACTGTTAGACCTATTTATATATTTATCAAAAGTATATAAAAAATATAATAATATACCAAAAATATATTAAAAAAATATGTCATCATTTAACTAAAACAATTTTTCTATCTTTCCTGAAAAGGGCAAGTGGAAGCCAGAGAAACTTGTTTCCATTTTCAGTGTGGCATTGCTGGGTCGTGTTTTCACCTCCCCACAGAGGGTGGAGGTCACCACAGAATCTCACAAGAAACCGACCTGGCAGCAGGGACATGTGCAGCTTTCACAAATTCCTGACTGTAAACCCAAGCTTGTTCTCACATCAGGACTCAAGGTCTTCTCTGGAACCTTGAGAAACAAGTGTGAAAGATGCAACAATAGAATTATGGGGTATGGTCACAAAGCTCTGATTGTCAGCATGTTCCCATATTTGCACAGAGTTTTAATGCACTTCAGAAGCTGGAGATAAGCCTACAACTTGTGTGAAAATAGTAGTTTTTCTTTGTGGAGCTGTGGTTGTCATGATGCTAAAACATGATGCTTCAGTGTCAAACTAAATTTCTCAGGGTTTAGCTCACACAAAGGTGTACATCATCTTCTTGCTGAAGGCTTCCTAGACCCCAGGAAAAGAGAAGAGAGCTGGGATTGAGTGACATCCCTGTAGAAGCTATTTGGATCAGCTGTCTTTAAAAATCTTGATGTGATAATAACCCTGATAGTCAGAATTCTGATAGTCAGAATGCTTATCCAACTACATAAATATGAATGTGAGCCCTACATTCAGGCATAAATAGCTCTCTATTCCTGGACTTGTCTTCTGCATGTTGTCAGCTAGGAAATCAAATTATTCATTTATTTGTTTTGCAATACTGAAGGAAGGGAAGACATGGGATGGTGAAGATGAGAGTACAGACATTAATTTTCTAAATTCAGTCTTCCTGAAGAATAATGGACTTCAGCTGAAAACTCATCAAGAATTGAATTATTCCAACAGAACACAGGAATTTTTCTGTCTCTTTGTGGTGACCAAATCCTCGCTGTGCTTCAGCAGATGTTGGCTGTGAAGTTGTTATCTCGCAGAAAGTACCACAGGATAAGACTTCTGGCAATTAAAGCCCAATTCTCTGTCTCACCATGTTTGTGCTGGCAAGGCAGGGAGTGTTGTGTGTGAGTGGGTGGCAGGAAATGTGAAGGATGAGCTGTCAAGGAGTTCAGTGTGAGTAGGCTGCCTTCATGTCCCTGAATTTTGTCTGTCCACATAGCAGCTTTATTTGATGCTGCAGCATTATGCCAACCTTTGGCAACTGGCAGGGACCCCTCAAGGGAACAGGAGCAATGTGGGTATAATCAGATCACTTTATATTTTCTATTTCCAGCTTAGCCCATGCAGTGCGAGATTGCACTGTCATGTAGATGGTTTTTCTGGGGAATTATTTGCATCTTTTGGGGAATCTGTATGGGTGCTGCCATTCTCTGCACCTTCTATGGAATAGGGGAGGAAGACAGTCTGCTTTTAATTGTCTATGTGAAAACCTGTCCTCCAGAGAGGATACTAGAATACATACAAACGAGTCAACACATAGCAGGCTTTCCCTGTAGCTATCAGCAGCACAACCTCTCTGTGTACATTTCAAATAACAAACGCAAACCAGTAGATTAAACAATAAGGAAGCAAAGGTGGATAAATTTAAAGTCATATGAATTGCTCTATAAATGTCTGTTATCCTCAGCAAGGCTTATGTGTCACTGCAAAATGCCACACGGTGTAGCAGTGTTTGTTTGTTTCATTCTGCAAAGGCCAATTCTCAAGGCAAGACAAATGACAGGTGAGTAGATCCTGGTGGCCAAATATTTGCCAAAAGCAAAATCAATCTTTTTTCCTTCCCTCACTTTTTCTCTTTTCTTTTCTGCCACAGTTCACTTTAAAGCTAAGCAGAAGCTTGAAGTAATGTTCCTTAATTCCTGTGCCCCTGTTTCAGGCAGTGTAATGCTGCAAGAGGTCAGGCCCTCAGCTATTCTAGAAGCCCTTGTTGATTTATGTGGCCAATAACACAGTCCATAACAAATCCCCAAACACTTCTTTTGAACTATTATCAAAAGGTGAGTCATGGGATCCATCCTGTCCTCAATCTCCCCTCAGAGGGTGAATTTCTTCCTTGGAAGAAGCAGGCTTTATCCTTTCAGCATCTCCATCTGCTCTCTCAGGTAATGCAGGACCCCACTCCAGATGCCTGCAGGCCAAGCAGCATGCTGGAGTCTGCCTTTCACTGGCTCCATGACAAAGGATAATTCCAGAAGTCTTTCCCTACCCTCTTTTTAGTGCTGCCCAATTCCTTAATCACTTTCCAGAGAGCAGAACATGAATTTGGTTTGGACTGATGGTTCAGACTGAGCTCTGCTGCACGTGCAGTGGGAGGCTGAGAGAGAGCAGGCTCTAGGGTGACTGAGGTGACCAGCTGGGAACATGCCCAGGTCACTGGGCCCCAGCTGGAGCAGTGGCCAACAGCCAGTATCTTCACAGACCAAACTCTCTGGATTTGGTAAGACCAAAATATGTGAGACTTTGCCCTTTTACTGAGCCCTCAGATAATTCAATAATAAAGCAACTGCTGAAGTTACCAGAAAGTGGGGGGAAAACAAGAAAACAGAAAACTCATGTAGCTCTGTCTAATTCATGTGTTTCCTGGAAAGTGTGCTTAGCTTCCCTTCTTATAAAAGGCATCCAGTCCTATCTCACAGGTTTATCTTGGAGACATTTTATTTCTGTCATTCTAAGTTTCTTTTGAAAAAAAGGGCAGAGATGTGCTTGCCAAATGCAGATTACTTCAAGATAGTAGCAGAACATGCAACCCATTTATAGTGAAATGGCTTAATATTAATCTCATTATTAGTAGTGTAATTTGCTAAAAATGTATGATAGAAGAGACAGTTAAGTAGAGCAAACATCCAGGGCTTAGAAGTGAATCTGAGTTCTAAAATTACAAGAACCTAAGAATCTTGTAAACAGTAGTAGCCTTTCAAAGCTTTTGAAATTTAATTACAAGTATGCTAATAATCTCAAATCACCTGTAGACCCTGTGTGTGTGTATGAACGGAACATGGGTAGCAAATACATCTGTGGGGAGATCACCTCTCTTGTCACCTCTTTGGAAATATCTGATTTACCTAGATTGGATTATTAATTAATCCTCAGCAAGATGCCTCTGCTACAAATAGGTGAGAAAAAAAGAAAAAGAAAAAGAAAAAAGCCAACCAAAAAACCCAAAAAACAAAGCATCCTCTCTGGCTCCAATATTTGTGAAGCTATAAAGACTCATCTGGAATGAATGTTCTATATTCAGGTCTGGATGTTATATCTTGTTATCCCATCCAAATATACAACATTTGGGGAAAAAAAATAAAAATCGAAGTTTCACACAATATATACTGAAAAATGTCCACAAATGTTTTCCATTATGTAGCTCATATGAGAGGACATGTATCCCATACAGTAAAGGAAATTCAGTTCAGTATCAGAAGCTGCTAACCTTAATTAGTGAGTTAAGACCACACTAGCACAAAATCAAGATATATTTTTGTTGGTTTGTTGCATTCAGACTGTATAATGCCTTTTTTTCAGGATTTGGACACTGGCTGAGTTGTATTCTTGGTTTGCCACTTTGAAATAATTTTTATGCTTCCCATGTCATGATTTACAGAGAAGCTTTACTTTCTCCCAAACCTGTGCCACACAGTTCTATTTTTCTCCTCCATTCCTGCTCAAGAAGAACCGTCTCTGAGCTGGAGCAGCAAGCTTGTAGTATGTGTGGTAGGGTCTGAATGGACTTGGGAAGCAGCAATCCAGAATAAACTTTCATTGTGGTAGGCAGGACACACACAGTTCTGTGGGGGGAAGGAGTATTTATACATGGCAGAAAAGGTAGTGTTAATAGATTTGCCTACCTGCAGATGCTGAAAACCTGCTGAGTTTTGGGGTCTTTTACAAGCTATTTAATTGCTTTAGCAGTACTCTGTCCCATACTAAAATAATCTTTCTCAAGATTCTGGGTAATTGCCCTTCTCGGTTTTAATTCAGCAATTGCTTATTACTGCAGTAAAGCAAGAGGCTTGACTTTGTTTGACTTGGTGTATACCTCACTGCAAGGCCCCGTCCCTACCCCAGAAAAGCTGCAAAAGCAATCTTCTTTCTTTGGCACCAGTGGCACCTCACCCCAGCCCTGACAGGATAAGAAAAGTGGGATACTGCTTTATGACTTGCAATTGTTAAATTGCCTCAGCTTTGCAAAATTCTCTTTGCATCTGCATTCATGAACTCTTTAATCCATCCAAGAAGGAAAATCAGCTTAAAGAAATTGGGCTCTCAGCATAGGTAAAAAAGGGCTATGAATTGTCATGGTGCCCAGGTGCTGTGCAGTAACATAAATTTCTTTGGGTTTGTTTTGGATTATGTAACCAGCAGTTTAGAACTGTTTTAGCAGTATTGTGCTGGTGAAACTATTACAGGTCTCCATCTCCTGTGCTTTTAAACCTGTTTATGAGGTTTAATTGTATTTACACTGATAAATGCCACAGAACTCTCTTTCACCTAAAAGTTACCAGATAAGCCATGTCTCTGCCTAACACACACTGTGACTGGGGGGTGGTCATTGACCAGTTCTGAACAGCAAAGCCAACTTTATCCCCAGTTTTATTCTCTCACCAGCTTTGACATCTACCATCCCAGCAGTAAATCCTGAGTGCCCAGAAATAATTTAGAGAGGGTCCCAGACACTTTCCTCCTTGTTTAACATCACCATCTCAACTTCTTCAAGTCTCCTCTGGAAATTCTGTTCACCTTTTTTGAAGCCTCTCTGTGAGCTACTTTATTAATAATGCATAATTTAATTTTTCTATTACTGACTTAAAGAAATAAAATTTTAAACACTGCATTAATGTGTGATGTATGAGATGAAGGGTGCTTAGTAGAAATTCATTAAGACTCACCATTAATTTTCCACTCTTCCCTGCTGCCTCCATTTTGTATCTGTGGTCAGAAGTAATCCTGACCAAACTTTCTTTTACTGGATGTTGTCATTCCTGGAAGTGACAGGTACCATTGTCAGCAGTGGCAGCAGCTGTACAAGACGAGCAGAGGAAACCTTTTCATCCAGAGGTTTGTGTTTGGGCATAGCACAGAGCTGAGACCCACCCCATCCCTGATTCACAGCATACTTTGCTCTTTCTAGGACACCTCTTGCAGGATGTGCAGCCTCACAAAGCTGCCTGAGCACTTCATGCTTTTCACTTTGTGCTGTTAAATGAATTGGGATTCAATTGCAGCTACCACAGCTGCAATATCACACAGGCACAGCACTTGGAAATGGTTTGTATACCACAGTTTGAGAGCCCCTGACACAGAGCAAGACACAGTCAGAGGTGAAAGCTACCTCAGAGACTCTATTGATTCCTGGGTTTATTTTGCAGGAATTGGGCCTGGTAGCTATTGAAAACAATACAAAAAATTCTCTTCTGCAGGCACTACAGCAGGGTTTTCTGTGTGAGGAGCCTGCCAAATTGATGGCTGTATTAACCAAACTCTCTCTTTCATGGAGGAGTAACATTATGCACACGTAGATAGTAGGAGCTGTTCCTTCTCTTGCTAATGCACTGCATCTCACACCCAAAGGGCTTCATTTGCTGTGAGAGTAAATATTTTGCATGTATCCTAACTGCAGTCCTGAGTATTTTTACTGTTTGAGAAGCCTGGAAAAAGAGTTTTCTCTTTCCCTTAGTGTGATTTTTTGTTAGGTTTCATGGTGGTGCATCCCCCTCATGCTTGGTCTGCCCTATGATCTCAGAGTGACTAAAACATTCATAGCACAGCAGATTTTAAAGAGCATGTGCCTGGGTCTCTTTCCTGTAATTCCATGTGGTGTTGTATAATCCCTGAAAAACATCCTTTTTCTCCCTTCTGCCAAATGCATTTAAAGAAGAGTTTTTCAGCTCCTTATTCCATCAATATGAGAAGACATCTTCAATCTTCCATCTTAGTAAGAACTCAAACTTAATTACACACTCACCTCCTACTCTACCAGCAGAGGTGAAAAGAACTCTTTAAGATATCTGGATTTTTATTGAAATCAACAGCATGAGATAAAATCTCAGTTGGATCTTGAGTGTCCATTGGGCTACAAGGGCCTGGGGAGTACCTCATAGGTGTGTTGCTCCCCTACCAAATTCAAGCAAGTTCCCACCTTATATTTAATGTAGAAGATGAGGAAATTCATAAATTCAAAGCAAGACACAGAAGAAAGTACAGCATTTCCAGTGAAACTGAGATTGCCCTGATCTCATACTGTAACATGGCTTCATGCTCATAAAATCCAGCCCCGTTTTGCTTTAAGTTTTATGAACTTCATTCAGGTGGGAATTAATTCAATTTTCAGCCAGACAACATACC
Source organism: Pseudopodoces humilis (assembly GCF_049639895.1). Lineage (NCBI taxonomy): Eukaryota > Metazoa > Chordata > Aves > Passeriformes > Paridae > Pseudopodoces > Pseudopodoces humilis. The sequence goes on along the minus strand of NC_142204.1, from coordinate 11,566,540 downwards.
TCAATAGAAAGTGTGTGAGTGGGAGGTTATATATGTGCCAATGACATAGGTTTTCATATCTGTTTCAAGTAATATTTTAGCTAACAAGAACTGTAATAACAGCTTGAAAAACTAACTTCAGAATCAATTTTGTTCAACATAGCCTGGGTCCAATATCTGCAGCCCAAAGCTGATGGGAGTTTGTGTCTTTGATGCCACAGCCTGGAAACTGAAAGTGAATATTCTGAGTGCATCCACAGAGGGGTCCACTTCTCAGCACTCAGCTCTTCCTCAATGGCTGAAAATTCCACAAGGGAGATTGCACATTTTTGGCCAATTTATTTCTGATAGAGGACAAAATCTCACCATCAAAGATGATGAAGAAAACCCCAATTATGTTTACCAAGGAAATAACTAGTACAGAAATAAGGAAATGAAGGCTGTTGGAATTTTCCTAGCCTGGTGCTGGTAGTGGAAAGCTCCAAACAGGCTGGGTGTTTCCAGCTTATACCTCACCTCCCATAGCTGCTCTATCAGATTGTTCTTTCCTGATACTAATAATTAGATCAACAGTAGTTTAGGGCCTCATATTCTCTCCTCTCTCCCTCTCTCTCTCTGCCTATACATGATGATAAAGAGAGCAGTGGTGTTGCTGTACTTGCCAAACCCCAAAGTAAAAGGACTTCCTGGTGTGTTCCTGGGGTCCTGGGCAGTGCTGCTTTGTCCTGTTTTCCAGCAGTGCCCGTGGCCTGGGAGCCATGAAACCCCTGGATAGATGGCATGGAAGTGGCGTGTCTGGAGTGCCATGACAGCTGACATACGTGGGCATAGCTCAGCCTGTGAAACAGGCTGTGCTTATGCATATTCAGCTCCTGGTTAAATGTAAACTCATTATGTAAATGCGCAGGCTTCGCAGAGCATTTTCATTTGCTGGGCGTTTTCTTTGGTAGATCATAAATCACTGCCACATTAAAAATCAGTCAGTGTATAAACTATGTAAAATCCTTCATGCAATGAAATAATTTTCAAAATTATATTAATTGTGATTTGTGCAATTTTTCCACCAGGAAATCATATGTCTAATCACATGACTTAACAGACAAAAGAAGCAGTTGCAATAATAAGACATCATTCCTGTGCAAGAGCTGATTGGAAAATTAGAAGACAAGAGCTATGTAACCATTTAAAATGATTGAATTTTGAATTGCAGAAAAGCTATTTTTGACCGCTACAAAACAAGCTGGTTGGTTTTTGTCAGGTGGATTATCAAATTCTTTCCACATTTCATGTGTAAAGTGTATTAAAACTGTTGCATCCTGATTGAAAGGGAACTGTAGCTTCTTTTAATTATTGCAGGAAGAAATGTTGTCCTTCAGATATTTTTTTCTAAAACTACAAAAATTTAAATTTACTTTTAAGTTCCCTTTCACTGCAATTTTCTGCAAAATATTGGCTTTCAGCATCCTTAAGAAACCACACTGCGAAGCACACAGGAAATGCTGCTTTTTCTTGCTTATAAAAGATCTGTGACTGTTTTGGGGTCTTTTTTTAAGAGACTGGGACACAGAAGGTTTTCCCTGAGAAGTGAGAGGGGGAAGCCAGGAAGAGGTCCGTGACTGTGGCTCAGCTCTGGAGCAACCCTCTGCCCTCCTGGAGATGAGAACTCACTGTTTTCTTCATTCTTTCTCAACGTCTTGGGACACTTTGACTCAGACTAAGTCTCAGCTTAGTGTGGTTTCAGATGAAGAGCAAAAATAATATGTGATGGACAAAATGAAATGGTTTTGTGGCTGGGCCAATGGCTCAGGTTAAATGGGGGCTTTCCACACTTGAAAGTAATTTCAGATTCAAGTGTGAACACAAATGGAAAAGGTAATTTTTTGAAGCAATGCCCATTCAGGTGATCTTGTTCTGTAACAGGTGTGCACTTCAGTATTGATCAGTCCTCTTGATTATGCTATATTTTGTGTGGAAAGAATGAGGGCATCCAAAAAAGGTGCTGCTTAAGAAACAGCTACAGCACAAGGACTTCTTTGGTTGGAGTCCTGCTGCAAATGGGCACACTCAGCTTTCCTGGGGTCTTTTCTGGAGGGTTATTTGCTACTTTTTCCCCTGTTCTCAGCACACACCCAACACACAAGAGAGTTAATTGTCAGAGCCAGCCCTGGGAAGTTGCTAAGCAACATCACAGGGCCCCAGCATCAGCTCTGTGGTCAGGAACTTCTGCTGCCACAGGATGCCCCTGGTTTAGCAGATGATTCTGCAGTCCAACAGGGAAATGCTCAGAAAACCTAGCTTACCTCCTCAGATCCCACAGCCCAGTTGAGCTCACTTAACAAAAATAATTTAGTAATTTAATTTTTGTAATTTAACTCCAGCTTCTTAAAAATTATTCCCAGTATAGAATTCGTATAGTTAGGCCAGTTTATTCTGTTAACAGTCAATCCTTTCAGATGTTTAAACCAATCACTCCTGCTTGAGATGAGCTGATTGCCTTTATGACTTTAAAGTATTATTGAAGTAAGTGAACATATGTCTTGACATCCCATGAGACTGAAGCAGGCTGAACACCTATTCAGTCGCTGAAGTTATGCTTCCCAGAACTGAGCCTGAGATTTTCCAATATTATCACAGATTTTTTTCAGCCTGGCATCCTAATCAAAGCCAAGGCTATTGGGGAACATGCAACCTTTGGGTAAATCAACAAGTCTTAAAATCATTAAAAACACAAGGCCGTGTACTCTTGTCACCCCAGCCTGATTACAGATCAAGAATTCTGGGCTACATCATCTGCTCTTAATGGGGCGTATGCCCTGCAGAGTTTGCCCTCTGTGTGGAAGGTTCAAGTCCTGAATACCCTTGAGACAGCAGTAAAACTCCTAATCAGTAATGCAATCCATTGTTATATCTATTCTCAGAACAAGTAATTCTAGGGCTGCCAGAGGTAATAAAAACAATATTTTTGTGTGTTAGTGTCCTGCAGTGATTTTGAGGTTTGACTGAAGACAATGGCACTTAGTGGATTTGCTTTCTGTGTCAATTCTCTGTCATCAAGTAAAGTAAAAGTCACACTGGAGCTTCTCTCCCTTGCCAAGGGGTTTGTACTCTCTTGTTCTTTTTGACTCACTGTGCTCAAAAAAAATTGTAGGAACTTAATTATTAATTATTGGTCAAGTTTTGCTGAACTTGGACCCCTTAGAAGCTACTGGTGAAAAGATAAGATAAAAAAGCACTCCAAAGCTATGATTAAAGAAGCTTCTTTGCCTTAGGGAACCAGCCTTAGTAGCCCCTAAGTAACCCCAAAGAATCCATTCTTGTGCGTGTTTACAGGCTATCAAAAGTATATTGATTTCAGCCTGAGGAAGGTTCCTTGAATTAATAGGTTTTCATCCAAATATTAGAACCTTGTTAAAATGGTTTGTTACTCTTTCTTTTGTTTTAAGTAGTATTTTGCATAAACATTGATCATTCTCATTTTCTACATCGACTTATGACACCTTGTTATCAAGTTTAGCAATATCACCGTTTTAACACATTTGATTTTTTAATTTCTTTGAATTTTTGGATCCTTGAAAACTCTCATGGTCACTTGTAGGCATTGGAAGAGTGACTTTCTTTGACTGGCAATATAAATGCTTTATTTCATTGCCTTTTCTAGGTTTTTAGGAATATTTTATAGTGCTATAGCAATTTGTAGGACATAGATAGAAATGGCTACTCTAAAGTTATCCTTTTATTTTGTTTGGTTTTATAGTATTTATAATCAGCCGTATCCTGACACTATTCTTGGCTAAAGTCTGGACAACATTCTATAATGTTAAGCCAGAATTTTTTGTGTCTTTTGATTTTCCAGCATATCTGTACTGCCTTGGTCTGAAAGAGATTAAATATGTGTGCTGCTCTGGGAAGTGGAACCACACATTTGGAAAACAGTGAAAGTAAGAAGGGTAATAGCAAAATAAGCCTAGGGCCAATCACATTTTATTGATGATTATAGCTGAGTATAATAGTGACCAGCACACTGTACAGTGAGAAGTACACTGCGAGAGAAATTCCAGTTTTGTTTAGGTTAGTGGGAGTCTTATAATCAACTTCAGTGGAATCAGGATTTACATTTTATTATTTAGGCATTTAATATACTTACATCCTTATACTCCATAGAAGATTGATAGAAATCTGAGAAACTCTGTTCTTCTTGGTTTTGCTTTCCTTCTTTTTGTTCTTGGTGTTTTTTCAAATTCACTGTAAACTTCTCAGCTAGCATTCAGTTTCTTATCTGTATTAGGCAGACTCCATGCACTACTTTACTGTTTGCAGATTTTTTTTCTATTGAGCAGACAGCAATTATGTTGTTCTTTTTCTCTTTGGATGTGGAGTGTGAGCACCCCTGAGGTCATCCAAGATCCATGAAGGGGCAGCAATAGCACTGTGCCATGGCTGGCAGCTAAAAACTGTTCTGCATCAGCCTCTTTAATGCACAAGTGGTTCACCTTGGAGGACTGGTAATGACATGAAGAGTCTTCTCCACAAACATGCTGGAAGGGGCCCCAGAAGAGCATCTTGTTAAAATTTCCCTTTTATAAGTGGAAATTGCTTTGCCTCAAAGGTCAGCCCCTTTCCAAGTATCATTTATTCATGACTATGAAAGATGACTTATCTCTGAGGCTATAAAAATGTTTTGCCTCCTGACATACATTGCATTATAATATTTTGGGTTTAAAAAAAAACAAACCAAGAAAAATGAGATTATATGATACCATAAAATTACCAGCAAAAGTAATCCAATATTACCTAAGAACATGAACATTCCAGATTCCCAGATTAAGCTCCCTACCCCTCATGTCTAAAGCCCCAAATGGAACTGTGAAGAACACCATCAAGATGAAGACCATTGTAGTAATTTAGATTTACCAATTTGTGTTTCCCAGCCAATGCACCAAATAATGTGGTGTTTTTTAGGCACTAGCTAAAAATAACCAGAATACTTGCTCATCTCTTGCTGTGAGATAGGGATTAGGAGAAGGGCAAAACAGGCTCAAAACTTAAAAGAAAAAAAAGAAAATCTATTAACAGAACTACAAGAATAAGAAACCAGAATAAAACTTGCAGAAACCTTTTCTCCCCACCCCAGCTTTTTCTTTTCACAGCTGACAACGTAGAGATGTCTCTGGGATCAGAGAACCTGGGATGTTAAAGCAGTACCAACTATACAATGATCTTTTCATCAGTCTCTGTGGGAGAAGAGTTTTCTCTTGTCATTAACATGTGGAGAACTCATGGAGAGTTCTCCACAAGAAATGTTTTTTTTGTGGCTTTTCATTTCCATGTCTGGCAGCTGCCCGGAAAAAAACTCTGCCATCATGGTCTCCTCCCATTTTCACACCACTGAGAGGTGTGTTCATGGGCCATGAACTCAACAGGTATTATTTTAAGGATGAGTTATTCAAAGGCAATGGTTCTCTTCATCTGTTTCTATGATCATCTCTGGGAACAGAGGTTTTCTCCTTTTCTCCCTTGGGGCAAAGGGTCTTCATCAGCTCTCTCCCTCTCTCTTTCTCTCTCCCTCTCTCTCTCTCTCTCTCTCTCTCTCTCTCTCCAAGCTTCTAATGGGGTCACAGTTACTCCACCATCTACTTAGCTCATCTATGGATACCTTTGCTTAGATTCACAGTTTGAATACTTTGTTCCCCCAATATTCTTTCATGAATTAAAGGAGTCTTTTAAAACATTATTGTCCATCTCCATGGCCCTACCAAAAGAATATTTCAGCTTATTAAAACATCTCCACATTCTCTTTCCATCTGAGGCTGACTCCTTCCTTTACTGACCCTGATGTTTCACGTTGTCTCTTTACATGTTGATCACTCTCACTTGCCTCTCTCTGTAGAGGGAATTAAGTCTGCAGGTCTCATCTGGGTAGTGAAAAGGTTAAATCTTGCCCAGATATTGTAGATGCTCATGTGATCTCTGCTGGGGCAGTGGCTGGGGCTGTTTGTGATGGAGGATTTTTCAGTGGCTGTGCTAGGGGAGGGTGGCGAGCATCTCAGCAGCCATGCTAGCACTCAGAGGCAGCACGCTGTGGGCCGACAGCTTCCCCTCCCCTTACCTGGCAGTTTCTGGTGAAACCCAGCAGTGGCAGAATTTCAGCTGAGCCAGGGGCTGGCCTAGCCTGGCAGCGCCACTGTACAGGGTTCAGCAGGCTTCCCGAGGGGGCTCAGCCCGTCTGGAAAGGGGCTCCTGACACCCCACAGTCTCCATCCCCTGCTCGAGAGCTGCTGGGCTCTGGCCCAGCCCCCCTCCTTCCCAGGCTGCATAGGCCGCAGGGGAGCGGGCCAGCCACACCAGAGCTCTGTTACCTTTCAAGGCCGGAAAGAAAAAGGCGCAAAGTTCCTGGGTTTCGGGTTTGAAAACTGGTATTCACAAAGTGATCTCACTTTTCAGTGGTCCAAAATGCTGTCAATTCTCAGAAATGGCCAGCTATTGACCAGGTCTCAAGCAGAGAACAAAATCCCAGCAGCATCTCAGAGGAGTCACTTCCATGGATATTTCCCACTTTTTTCCTAAATGCCAAACCATCACAACCATTTTTACACATAAAATAACTGCAGATTGGTGGGCTTTCTTCACTGTGTGTGACAGGGAGATGACAACAACTTTCTGTTATTGAAGTTAATAAACAGAGAAATCATTGTCACCATGGTTCTGCTTTCACCAAACAATACTGAACATTAAACTAAGCAAAGAGAAGGTACAGGGTGAAATCCTGGTCCCCCTGAAACCACTGGATGTTGGAGCATGACTTGAACATCCCTATAAGGGAAGTTATTCAGGATCTTAGCAAAATCTGTTTGGTTTTTTTTTTCTCTTCTATGCACTGCAGGAAAGCATCCTGATGATCAGCACTTGTGGGTTTTAAGTATCCTTCACAGGCTCAGATGATCAACACTGCTGGAGTACTTAATATATCTTTTCTAGGTATGAACAGTCATTCTGCCATTGGGAGAATGTTGAAAGTACATGTAAAAACTAGGTCAATAAAGAAAAAAAAAAAAGAGGATTTATGGAAGATTAAATTGATCAAATCAGTTTTATAATACAATCATAAGTAAAAAAAAATTTTCTCAGGTCAGCACCTGAGTTGATCCTTGGTGGTTTTGTACAAATAGAAAGTCTCATATTTGTTCCTTAAAATTGAACTCAAACTTATTTGAATCTCCTGTTTTCTGAAAAGTGGCTATCAAGTTTTCAGTGAGTGTTTACTTAGTAAAAGTAAACCTGCTATTTAAAGTGTTGCAAAAGTGGTTTAACTGAAGTCTCATTTTCAGTTTGTTTAAATCAACAATGGCAGTCTTGTGTAGATGCACTTAAATCAATGTATAGCTGCCACTTAAAACTCCACCCTTTGAATTAAGCTAGATCAACATAAGCTAGTTGTAAATCAATTTAACTGAGTCCACACATGGATTTGCTTGTTGTTTAATGAAATTGGTTTAAAGAAAAAATCTAACTGAAACCACTGGCACTTACCTTTGCAGGCAAAACCTATATTATGTTAATTTATTTGGAACTAGAACTCCTTTGGCAAATGTATTGAATAGCCAGCAGAGCTCTGCAACTGAAATGTTGAACATCAACTTGAATTATTGGTCTTGTCATGGATTTAACTAATAATTATTTTTTTTTGCTTGAACCCATGTTTCCCCTCAGTGAGATTTAACCCATGCATTTGTCTTCCCAAATGGGTTGGGATTTTTTTATTGCAGAGTAAGCTGATTAACTTAATCCAAACAGGATTTTACCCTATGTTTTTGTGCTGTCAGTAGTTGCAGGGGCTCCTCACATCAGCAGTTATGTTCTTAATAAAATAGCCTGGCCTTTCAGTTTGATTTATGAATATAAGCAAGAAAAATTTGAAATTCAGTCAGAAAAATTTTCCATGTATTGTCTAGCCAGGATGTTCTGGTAGGGTTTCTTTTGTATCTCAGAAATTGATGCTTCCATGAATTCATGGCTTCTAACGACAGTGATCTTCAGTTTGTCCCACATTAAAAAACATTAGTTCTAATTAAAGCTCCCACTTTTTGTACTTCTGGAAACTGTGTAAAGAATATTCATCCTTGTAAATGTATCTATCCCTTAGTGAACTGATATTTGTTTTCCTACCCAGAATTCATGGTATTTCTTTTATAAGTGACTCATTTTGGTGAATACCTTCAAAAGGCAGCAGGAAAGAGAAAGTTCAGACTTGCACAACACCAATTCCTAATGTCTTACCTGAAAATCACAAATCTACAGCCGTGAGAAACATATACATAAAAAGCCAAATGGGTCTCTGTGGCTTTATCTAGACTTTTATTTCCCCCAAAATACGGCTGTTACTCTGATAAAAGTTATTGCTGCTCCCTGCAGACTTTCCCTGGCCAATAGGAAAAGACGATTCCAGCTACAGTCACACTTCTGTTAGTATTGTGCTCATCCCCATCACATGTCCTGCACAGCACTCAGAAATTCAGTAGGAGCCTGAGAAATGAGTAGTGATGTCGCCTTTCACACCCATTTGACCTGGAATAATGTATACATCTAACAGCATTAATTTTGTACATGCTCATTATTTCCTACCTGCACTGCAGGGCAATACCAGATTTCCAGTGCCAGAGCCTAATGAATATTTTCTGTGGTATGGAAGGAATTATTTGCCTGTAGTGGACTCTTCTTCATTTTTCCGAGTTTTGGCTTTCTGTAGGCACTCTGATGAGAACTTCAATAAAAACACAGTTATGGAAAGAAAACAGACTGAAGATATACTGAGGGCAAACCTCTCTGCCAGGCAAAGCCCTCTCAGGGTTGTTATTCCCAGCACAGTGTGAGCACACTGTTCTCAGTATAACACTACTCCAAACTTCCAAATATTTAGAGATTTTTAAGAGGGAAAATTTAAAAAGCCACCATGGACTTTCTGTGAGTGGTTAAAACCTGTACTGGGGTACAGTTATCTTCAATAAAATCTCCATATACTGAAGGAATGCAAGCAGGAGAATAAATAATCAGACTTGACATCTTTCATTACCAAACGTGGAAGTTCACAATGTCTTGTTTGTTGGCATCAGCATGGAGATTCAGACCACTATAACCTCTGGAGACAGCCCTCCCTTATTTTAATGTTTTTCTGCCTCTTTCTCACCGAGACTAACCCTTCCTCATCCCCTATCCCTTGTATTTTGTGCACATTTTTGTCCTATCAGTTCAGTCTGTCAAATCAAAATGTTGTCCTCTTTCCATCTTCTTTCCCTATCTTCTCACAGATCTTACCTTTCCTCTGACAGTGCTGAACATGTAAAATTTTCTTAAGAAAGGATGTGCTTTGTCGTTTGATACTTTCAAGCCTAATCAACAAGAGTGGAGGTTTAATTGGTGAAACAGAGCAGCCAAAAAGCTGCAAGTAACGCCCAAGTGTTAAAAAAAATTACTTGTAGGTAGAACTGCCTTGTTAAGGTTTAGGGCCAGACATGCTTCAATGATCTCAGCCCAGAGGGAGGCTGACAAAGCTTGGGAAGAAGGATGTCCACTGATAATGGACACAAAGAAGACAGAATTTATGGACCACTGGCAGAACTCCCAAGATAGGGAAGCTCCTGATGCCACCTTTTCTGTCAGTCTTGTGACTTCAAAAAGTCTCCAAAAATGATTTGATTCTCAAGCTACTGGTCCATGAGGCAATGGTAAATAATCAAGGAAATAATTTAATTTTCAGATAAAGTATGTCTTTTATTCAGATGGTGACCCACAAGGAATTCAGATGGTTGAGAGGCTTTACTGAGCAGCAGACTTAGGAACTCCTGCTCCAGAAATAAGCATGTTTCCATGGTTAATTTGACAACAAACTTTTTCTTGCCACATATGTGACTTTTGAGTATGTAAAAAGACATTTTTTTCAGCCTCAGATTTATAAGCCATTGGGTTGGCAAAATCTTTTATGAATTCCTTAACTGTGAATTTTGGCCAGACTTCATTTTTCATGCAAAGCATCAATGCTATTTCTGTTCCCCAAACCCATCTATTTTTACATGGGGGCTTTGTGTGTTACTCTCTGCATTGTCCTGGCTGCTGCACTCCCAGCCTTCATCCAGTTCCATTTTACAGGACACTGTCTTCCCAAAAGCTCCTGTCTCCCATGACCCTATTTCCAAGCTAGCAGCTTCTCAGTTCCTACTATTGTCTTTAGCCTCTACCTGGCACTTATCCCACTGCTTCCAGGCACACACATCTCTTCCTTGTCTTTTCCTTTGGTTTTCAGAGTACTCCTCCTCTTGCAAACTCAGCTCCCTCCTGGTACAGGTTCTCCTGCTGAATCCAGTCTGAGCTCCTCTCCCTGCTCCAGCCCTTGCTTTTTTATGCTACTGTTCCCCATCACTTTCAGCAAAAGCAAAGAATTCCTGTGTGATGGCAGTGTGAAATCATACACTGATAGTTTTTTTAGTGATAAACAAGGTTTGTCCCATTCTCTTTGAAGAACTTAAATTCTAGCATATTTGGGGAAACCTTTTAAATTGTTTCAGAAAGACAACAAGAAAGTACCTTCCCCTCCCCCACCATGTTCCCAAATGCTGCCTGATTCCCAGGAACTCAGCTAGAACTTTACAATTAGGCAATTTTAAAACTTGTCAGAACTGCAGACAATACGAGGCCAGACAATGCAGCATAGGCATAACACATTAGAGTGAGTGTTCCAGTTATAAAATAAGATGTGCATAGTAGGGAAAGGAGTGAACAAGGGCACAGGGGGAAATGAAGCGCTCAAATTCCTTCCTCAGCCTCAGTGGTTCTTAAACAATTTTGTGGAGCTGCACTCTCCAAGTGGGTTTGAATTTGTCTCACTCTCTAGGGTGGAAAGCTGCTCCTTCTATCCTATTCCTTCCCCAGACGCACGCCTTTTTTTCTATTCTGGGCTCAAGCTTATTTCTCTGTTTCCTGTAAAATAATACTCTTCATGCAGGTGTGATCTCTGCAGCTCTTAAAATCCAGAGTCATGGTGACCTGATGTAATACAGTTCAGCAAATAAACAAAGCAAATGGGATTTGTCCGTAGATGTTTTCCTTCTAAAGCCCATTTTAATTCTTGTGTCTCTCTCTGGTCCTTCAGCTGCCTGACTGCTAGACAGTCCCAGGCGACACTTAACCACTTCCCTATTTCCTTTATTATGGCACTCTCAGGCACTGGAGGAAAAGGACTTTGCCAGTTCAAACTCCATAGTGTGTCTGACAAAATTGATATTTATATTTTTGAGCAAAGCCATCAGGGAGCCACGAAAACATCTCTTATTACAGCATACTCTGCCACCAGGACCCTTTCATGGGGTGACCTCCTTCCACAAAGAGCCTCAGGCTGATGCACTTCTTCATTAGCAAAGTGTTGTCGGGCCTTCGGAGCCCTGTGACTGTCCAGGGGTATCTGATCTAATTTCTTAATTTTAATTATTGGTACAGGAGTAAAGGCAGCAATTCAGAGCAGTGTTTAGCACTGGGGAAAGGACAATACATTCCACTTCACCTGTAATAATTTGGATTTCTTTGAGTGATAGACAGGGTGCTAACCAGAACTGCACAGGAGACCTCTACAAATATTATTACTTTATTTTTAATATTGTAGGAGAGTATATATGGAGAGGCAACAGAAAATGCAGAGGTATTTATACTGAATATTAATTTTCGTACTAAAAATTCTTTCTGCAGCAGCTCAGAGGCAGATGACACTCCCTGTTCACCTCGCTGGGAGAACTCAGGGTTTAAATAAGGCTTCTCTAACTAGTTAAAATTTCTTGGCAGTTTATTACCTTGGTCCTTAATTACATTAATTTCCCTGCAGAGATTCCTTTGACAGAGATTCTCCATCACATGACTGCTGGAAGATTTCCAACAATTCACATTTTTGGCCACTAATTTCAGACTCAAATATTGACCCGTTTTGGGACTGAAGCAACAATGACACTGAATTTCTGATTTGTAGAACCGGATATACATGTCCTGGGGTATAGTATAAACTATTAATTCATGCCTCATTGGATAACTGAAATGTCTGCTGTCTAGGGGAACTCTCAGAGTTTGTGCTTCAGCAGCAAATCAAAAGGAATAATGCGATGATGGCTTAATGCCTCTGAAGATAATGGAAGTGTCAGAGACTCTTTAGCTCATGATGTGAGAAGTTGGTGAGGAGTACAAGACCTGAATGCTGGAATTAAGCACAGGTTGAAATACTAAAGCTTGTAGATGGTGGAGGATAAGCCTCCTTATCTCCATGGAAGCCACATTGATTGTGTGCAGTGGTACAAAAAAGTTTCAATAGTTGTGGAAATTCTGAACAAATCCAATTAGACTTGGAGGCAGAATGAAGCTCAAAGGCATTTTCAGACTCATGGTGTCTGTATCAGTTTCTAACCAGCTATCTGCCAGCACTGTTGGAAAGAGACCCCAGTCTGAAGTCACAGCACAGCATCACTGCTCCACCCAGGGCTTTCTTCAGCCTCACTCTTCAAAAACAATTCCAAGCACCTCTTAAAAAAAAGAAGTTTAAGGAATCCTATGTGGATTCCTGTGACAGTAAATGTCCTCCAGGCTTCCCCTGATTTCAAATTCTTAACTGCCTTCTCATCTGATGATGAAAGTGCCTGTGCTGTGCTACCACAGCTCCTGGCAATTTCTGAATAAGTAATCCCTCCATGGCAGTGTGCTCCTAGCCAGCAGGTTCTTGTGTTCTGAGAATTGAAAAAATTTCTTTAATTTCCCCAGAAATCTTTGGATGATGTTAATAATTTACCGTGGCTTAATATAGAGGGCTACTGTTCTACCCAAAAGGGCTGTTTACTCAGGCCTTTCAACCATAATCAGAAGAGAAATGCCTGCTTTTCCATCTAATTCCCATAAATAATGCCTGTCCATAAAGGAGGAATTGAGCCTGACATGAATGTACTTTTTGAAATCATATTGCTATTAGCCAGAGCTTGCTACATATCTGGAAATAGAGCCTGCAATGCCAGATAGAACAGAGTAATTTGCTTTCATTTCTGAAGGACTCCTAAAATGTCTCTATTCTAATTTAACTTTTTACTAGGATATATCTGGTGGTTTATTTGTTATATAGGTTGGGGGAGTGCTTGTTTAGTTTTCACTGGCAAGTTCTTTTTCCTCTGTAAAATTCTGAAGTATGTCTCTAGCAGAAATGTAAAATCCCCAGTGTCTGCTCCTTGCACATGTTTCCATTCAGAGGGTTACAGATGCTCAGTCACAGGAAGCAGTCGTGGCAACACAAGAGACAGAGAAAAATAACAGGGCACTGCAAAGCAGAAGGAAAACTGCACATGTACAGAACCCAGAAAATGACAAAAGTACAGATAATCTACATAGACTGGATATATGAACTTCCAGGTACTTACTTACTTACTTACCTGTACATCTTGCAATGTACTTCCAGCACAGTTGTAGTTTTAGCTGATTTGTGACTTTGGGGTCAGATGTACCCAGAAAGGAATCAAAGCATTAAAGCAATCACAATAGCCATGTGTGTGATTTAAGATATAGTTATTAAAAAAGCCAATTAAAAAATAAAAACCCTGGAAAGGCCTATACATCATAAATGTGAGTGGAGATATCTTTCTTTCTTTCTTTCTTTCTTTCTTTCTTTCTTTCTTTCTTTCTTTCTTTCTTTCTTTCTTTCTTTCTTTCTTTCTTACTTTCTTTCTTTCTTTCTTTCTTTCTTTCTTTCTTTCTTTCTTTCTTTCTTTCTTTCTTTCTTTCTTTCTTTCTTTCTTTCTTTCTTTCTTTCTTTCTTCTTTCTTTCTTTCTTTCTTTCTTTCTTTCTTTCTTTCTTCTTTCTTTTCTTTCTTTCTTTCTTTCTTTCTTTCTTTCTTTCTTTCTTTCTTTCTTTCTCTTTCTCTTTCTTTTTTCCTTTCTTTTCTTCTCTTTCTTTCTTTCTTTCTTTCTTTCTTTCTTTCTTTTCTTTCTTTCTTTCTTTCTTTCTTTCTTTCTTTCTTTCTTCTTTCTTTCTTTCTTTCTCTCTTTCTCTTCTTTCTCTCTTTCTCTCTTTCTCTCTTTCTCTCTCTCTCTTTCTCTCTCTCTTTCTCTTTCTTTCTTTCTTTCTTTCTTTCTTTCTTTCTTTCTTTCTTTCTTTCTTTCTTTCTTTCTTTCTTTCTTTCTTTCTTTCTTTCTTTCTTTCTTTCTTTCTTTCTTTCTTTCTTTCTTTCTTTCTTTCTTTCTTTCTTTCTTTCTTTCTTTCTTTCTTTCTTCTCATTAATTGAGATGGAGGCAGGGCTGGGATACGGTGAGCAGATGTCATGTCCTGGTCAAGAGCTTTTCCAATACTCAGTACCTTCCCTGATCATTTTCTGTTTCTCCTAGGAGAGCAAGTACTTAGGAGGGACCTGGGAAATGGAAACTTAGAAAGTTTGTTGGGTTTTATCTGATGTCAAATTATTCCTATCTATTATTTCTTTAATCAGTTTGCCAAATGCAGCATATTGCTTGTAACAGAGGTTTAGGCTTGAACTGAGGCATTTAACATTGTGGGAGCTCTGTATCCTCACTAAGAGACTTTACATACAGAGATTATTTCCTTTTCCATCAGAAAGGCAGAGAGAAAAAACTGAATTTAAACAAGTCTATTCCCATGAATTTTGGATATTCCTATTAAAACTCCTGTCTTGTGCCATGTTGTTATACTGAAGGTCTGAGTGTTTTTGAGAAGATCTGACTACAAAACAGGGACAGGGAATCTCAGATTCTAGGTGAGAGGAAGTAGGAAAACAGGGGAAGGGACTGGGCCTGTGAGAAAGAGGGGACGGGCAGGAGCAGAACAGGAGCATCTGAGACTAAAATGAAGGCTAAAGGTAGCAAAGTAAAGAAAAAGAAGAGCTGCAGATGGGTGGAAATCACAGTACCCTATAGCTCAGTAGCCATTTTTATCTTTATTTCCTTTCAGCCCCCCCCCCCATCAGTGCATCACTCAGGTTATTCATGCATCAGCTGGTGCCATTCTGCAAGAGCAGCTTGCTTTGATCAACGTGGATTCATCTGCCCCTGTGGTCCCCGAGAAAGCAGACAGGGTGGTGCAGCAGGGTTTTCTGCAGGCACTCCTTTTCTAAAGTAAAGTGAGTGTTTTCCTGCAGGGAAACCATCTCTTTGGCGCACTTCAGAGTGGAGATAACAGTGCACTATCTGCAAACAAATTATCTCTATTGATCTGCCTGGTTAGGCGTGCATGCCGACATGTCATTAACTCCCTGCCATGGCTGGAGGAACCTGAAACCTGATAATATGGTTTAAATGCATTTGTCTTGCCACGATTTCATTCCCTCAAGAAGAACCCTGTGGAATTCACTTTTTCTGTCTTGCTGGACCATTCCACATCCCAACTTGCTATACTTGTTCCAGGAGATAATAAAGCATGTGCTTTGAGGGGAGAAGGTTTCTAGATGTGTTAGTCACAGCCACTGGTTAAGGTTTTATATATGAGTAGGAAACTGTAAAAACTAAAAGGAGCTTGGTGAGAAACAAACAAACAAACTAACTAACTAATGTACAAACATTAAAGTTTTTTTGTGGTTTCTGCAAAGGCTGCACTTTCTAACTGAGTTGGAATTGCAGCCGGGCTGCAAAGTGCATTGAGAAAAATAGTCTTTCCAGCTTAGCATATCTCCTGGAAAATCTGAGCTGTCTTCTGGCTTGTCTTGTGCCTAAATTTTTAAAAATAATTGTCTTAATACACTGTGTTCCCTAACAAAATTTCTTTTTTTAACACAGACTAACTGCGTTCTCTTTTTTTTTAATGGGAATTTGAAAAAATGTTCCAATCAGTTCTGGAGGTTTACAGTTCAGTGCTGGTTTAGAAGACAGTAACCCATCAAAATTATTTCTATTTTTATCAAACAGGGTAAAAACTCCCTCAGGCAGTGGGGAGAGGCACAGTTTGAGAGGCTGCTTTTATTTGCCCTCTCAGGAATTCTGGCAGATGCAGGATGACCTCTTTTGAAGTTCTAAAGTATGTTGTATTTAACAAGCCTATATTAAATTTTCAGCTGCATACAAAGATCTTGCCCTTAATCCATCATCAGTGCTCTCCTTTCCATGTCATTCTTCCCTAGTACTGGTGTTTATCAGCCTTTTGTGTTTTAGCAGATTTCTCAAGGCAGGCAATGTTGTCCTCTTGAGCCTGAAAAGAGAGAAAAAGATGGCACCATTCCCAAAGCCTTTCAGTCACTCGAGAGTTTGCACCTAAGAGTTACCTCTGCACCCTTCAGAGCTTTCAAAGGAGGGAAGGGCCATCAAGGCTTCCTGGTGCTGATTGCAGAAGGTTGTAGGACAGAAAACATCACAAAACCAGAAGAAACAAAGGGAAGGCTAAATGTGCAGCTCAGCAGTTCAGTTCCTTGGCCCAGTGTTGGGGAGGATGAAACAGGGAAACCTCATGAATGTGATTGTTTGGCAGAAGATTCTGAAAATATGAAGCCTAGAATCAAAGTAGAAATGAAAGCTTGCTTTGAGTCATAAGATGCTGAGTACTAGTTACTATATGACCAAAGAACAATAGCCTAGCCAGCTAAAGGAGAATCCCTGCTGATGAAACAATGTCCTACTGCAGATAGAAAGTCCAAAGGTCAAGAAGCAAGGGAAGAATTTGTAAAGCTTTTAGAGTTTGAAATGCAACACTCTATGTTAATGTAGTAATTCTTATAGGCTGTATGTAAAATCTTAAGTGGGTGTATCTCATAGTGATTGGTTACTGGGAATTAGAATATTCACTATAGGAAAGCACATAATGGATTGTAACAGGCACTTTACTCTCTTAGTCTTTCCCTCCCTTACCCTCTTAGTTTTTCCATGCTCTTACTCTCTGTTTTTCCCTGCTGTTACTCTCTTGTTTCTCCCTCCCTTACCCTCTTGTTTTTCCCTCTCTCCCTCTCTTACTCTTACCCTCTTGGTTTTACCCCTCTCTCCTAAGTCTCCCTGGTTCTCCCTGCTCTCCCTCTGTTGCTCTTGTTCCCTCCCTCCCCATCTTTAACCTCTCCTCTCCTGCTCTCCCCGCTCTCTCTCCCCTCCCCCGACCACGTGGACGCCGAGGCTGGCGGTGGACACGGGTCTCTCCCTCTCTTTACCCATGTAATAAACTGCTTATACCTGAACAGCTTGACCCTGGAGAAGTCTCTCACTGCGAGCGTTCTGTACTTCAATAGCCCAGGAAAGTGTGGGTGGCAAGAGTGGACAGAGTTTAAAGAGGGTGTTTGGAAGATCAGGGTAAGAGAAATACAGTTGCAGGTCAACTAGAAAGGATGCTCATGAGCCACAGACTTAGACATTGGAAGAATATTGCAGAATTTTCCAAACTTGTACTCCTCCACAGAGAAATAATTCTGGCTGTTGTTGAAGATCTTTGGTCTGACCCAGGACAGGTGATCTCACATTCCTGAGCAAGTAACCACACTAACCAGAGGAGACTGGGAGGGTTATTTTTGGCTTGGGTTCTTTTGTAGAATGGAAGGTCAGAGGCCAAAATGGGACACAAAGAAGAAGGGACTGAAGTTCTTCTTTGAGGTGTTTGGTTTTTCTTATCAAAACTTCAAACACCAAGTGTTCTTGGATTCTTTATACACAGCATGACTTCCCGTTTCATCTTGCCTTTTTTCCCTCTCTAATCTAAACTTACCTATCTACCTAGAGAGTCCTGGATCTCTTTAAACTAACTTCAAGTACCTGGCTGAAGAATCTATATCTGGATTGAGGTCACTTGGAGGGTGCCTTTGCAGTCAGTGAACCTCCAGTGGGTGATTCATTTCTGAGGTGGGCTGCACTGAATTAACTATGTGGGAAACCTAACCTGACCTTGTTTCTAATTTAAGCACATCAGCTAAGTGTCTAACTTGTCAGAGCCTCAAGTCAGGCAGGAACAGAATTTACTACCCTTGTACCTTCTATCCTTTCAGAGATTTATTATACACATTTGTCCTGAAAGTTATCAGCTCTTTCCAATTTCTAATCCATAGAAACCATGGCACAGCTGTTGTGACATAGGTATAAAATAAAAATCTATGACTGTCATGGGGTGGCTTTACCTTTAAGATAGCTTTGAGAGCTAAGGAAAGTTGAAGCTGCTGGTGGCTGATGGGAGTCTTTCCTCCTCACGAATTATCAGTCATTTCTAAGAATTGACAGCAGTTTTGACCATGAAAAAGTTAAGTCAACCTGTGAACACCACCTTAAGATGTAAAGTCAGAGCACTCTTGTTCTCTTTGTTTCCTGGCTGTGAAAGGTAACCGAGCTCCGGCTGGCTTCCCGTCCCCTGCCCAGGCCGTGTGGCCCGGGCAGGGGCTGGGCTGGGCCCAGCAGCTCCCAGCCGGGAGATGGGGCCTGCAGGGCTTGCCCCGGGCTCCGGCCGGGCCAGGCCGGTCCCTGGCTCGGCTGCAGGTTTTTTTTGCTGTGACTGAATTCACCAGAGACTGCCAAATAAAGAAAGGGAAAAAAAGCTCTGGACCTGCGGCAGGCTGAGACAGTGACCACACTCTCCAGAGCAGCCATGAAGAATCTTCCATCGCAGACAGCTCCAGCTGCTGCTCCGGCAGAGATCACAGAACCATCTACAAAGCCTGGGCAAGATTTTAACCTTTTCATTACCCAGATGAGACTTGCAGATTAATCCTTTTATCCAGAGAGAGAAAAAGAGAGTAATCAACATGTAAAGAGACTTTATAAACTATCAGAGACAGTAAAGAAAAGAATTAATCTTCAGAAGAGGTAGAGAATAAGGAGATGCGTTATAAGCTGAAATATTTTTCTGTTAAAGCTATGGAGATGGACAATAAGGTCTTGAAAAAACTCCTTTAATTCATGACAGACTATTTAGGGAGGAATAGAGTGTTCAAAGTGTGGATTTTGAGTAAAAAGTAGAGTAATTGTGATACAGTGAAGTGCTGGAAGAGAGTGAAGCGAAAATTTGAAGCCTTGGGGGGCAATGAGAAAAACTGTTTTCTGGTGAAGCTCACAGAGACAGATGAAGAAGACTTTTGCCTTTGAATAACTCATCCTTAAAATGACATCCCTAGACTCATGGCCCATACACACCTCAGAGTGATGTGAAATGGGAGGAGTGAACTGATGACAAGAGTTCTGGGTAACTGGCATCAGAAAAATAGAAAGCTATAATATAAATAGTTTTCTTGTGAGAAACTCCATAGATTAGCAGAAGGAGACTTCTGCTTCTCTACAAAAACTGATAAAAAGACTCTCGCAAGAATTGGGACTGTTTTAACCACCAAAGTTCCAAAGTTTTTGTCTCTGTTGTCATGTGAACAAGGGAATGGTGGGTAGTAGGGGATAGAAAGGGTTTTCTGGAAGTTTATTCTGGTGTTCTTGTTCTTGTAGTTTGTTAATAAACTTTCTTTATTCCTTTTTAAGTTTTAAGCCTGTTTTGCTCTTGCTCTAATCCATATCTCACAGCAAGAAATAAGTAATTTTTTAGTTACTGTTTTAAAACCACGACAATGACAAATAAAAATAAAGCTTTTTTTAGGAATCCTCCTATTTCCAGATACTTTTCATATACAAAGAACATTATCAGGGTTAAAACAGAACAAGTTTAATTGGCAGAATGGAGATAATTAATTCCCTTTAAAATCCACAATTTTGCACTCTACAGCCAACAATGCAGGACCTGCCACAACATGTGGCCAATCTTCATTTTCCAAGTAGGGGAAGAAGGAACCATCAGGATTTTATTTGCCAAACTATTGTTATATCGGTTTCTATTGGAATTCTTGTCTGATTTAGTAATTGAGCTAATTTTGCACACAATAAAATATTGTCATGATGACTTCATTTTGCATTTTCCTAGAGAAAAGAAAAAGCAGATGCATAAATGAGGTTTTCTATAAGAAATCTAATGAAATGGGACTCTTAAAAATGAGCACTTAACAATTCTTATTTGTAATACAGAGTACCATCTGGTTACCTCAGCTTTCCTTCTTGAAGCATGCAAGAACTTACAAAATTATTCCACCACAGGCAGCAAAACTCTACAAAACATTGCTATGATTTTTAATTTTCTCCTCAAGAATTTCTTTAGATGAGCAAGAGCAGTTCTGAGTCTTCAGTTTTGGCAGCATCCACACAAACAGTGTGAGAGTTAAATGTCGTCTCTCAAGATTTTGCAGTTCAGCTTTTATTTGATGAAGGGATGATTCACACATACTTCATGGTTTCAGGGGGGGTTTATCCAAAACGGCTTTTTCTGAGTGAGGTTTTCATGCTTCCTTTGTCTGGAAGGTTAAAGTATCATTTCACAGATGAGAAGATTCCTGTCTGAGCATCCTCAAATGTACACACTGAGGCTCATCCCTATTTCTTTACCAGTTATTGTTCCTTTCCCTTGAGATGGTCACAAAAAACCAACCAGCACAGGTCTTCCTACAAATACTGGTGGTCGCATGTTTATATTTTAGAATATAAAATATATATTTTATATATATAAAATATAAAGGATTTCAACTTTCTTTTTTTCTTTTGTATCAAAGACGAATTGGATTATCATTTATCATGGTGTCATGCTCCTTATAAAAGACAATGTGGTAATAACAGAATATTTTCACATTCCTATTTTACGTAGTACTTCTCTTTCTAAGTCATATAAAGAGAAGGGAAGGTATTCAAAAAAATTTCAGGGGTTTTTAAAAAAAAAAAATTTTTAAATTAAAAATTTTTTTAATTCCCCTTTTTAACCAACTTTTCCTTTTTAAGCCCCAAAAAAGGGTAAATTTACATTTTCTTCAATTTATCCATCTACCCTTATCTTTTACTTTAATTATCTTTTCAATTTTCTTTCAATTTTCTTATCTTTTAAATTTAATTTATCTTATCCTTATCTTTAATTTTAATTTACTTTAATTATCTTTTTAAATTTATTTGCTTTAATTATCTTTACTTTCATTTTCTTAATTCCTGTGATCCTTTTACTTTCTTTCCTTTCATTTTCCTTTCCTTATCATTCATTTAATTTCATTACTGTCCTTATCTTTATATTTACTTTCACTTCCCTTTAATTTCCTTTAATTACTTTAATTTCCTTTCCCTTTATTCATTTCCTTTCCTTTACTTTCATCTTCAATTTACCATTTCATTTTTCACTTTCCTTTCATTTACTTTCCTTTCTATTTAATTGCATTTACTTTCATTTCATTTTCCTTTCCCTTTCATTTAATTTTTAAATTTACACCTTTCATTTAAGTTAATTTAAATTTAAAGTTAATTTAATTATCTTTAATTTATTTAGCTCGTTCCTTTTAATTTAATTTTCCTTTATCTTATCTTTTCCTTTCCTGCATTATCTTTCCTATCTGTAATTTTCCTTGACTTTAATTTAAGTTAATTTACTTTCCTCTTTCCTTAATTTACTTTAAATTTCAGTTAATTTAATTTAATTTAATTCAGTGTCAAATTTTCATTTACCGTTACTGTACTTCTTCTTCTCCTTTCATTTAATTTAATTCACATTTTATAATTTCTTTACATTTCATTTCCATTCACTTTCCATTTCAATTTAAGTTACATTTTACTTATTTCATTTCCTTTCCTTTATTTCATTTTATGTCAATTTACTTTCAATTCATTTCCTTTACTTATCTTTAAGTTAAATTTGCCTTCCATTTACTTTAATTTCATTTAATTTAATTTACTTTACTTTACATTAAATTTAAAAATTTTCTGTTAACTTTATTTAATTTTCGTTACTTTCCTTTTATTTTCCTATAATTTCAATGTACTTTAATTCCTTTAATTTACTTATCTTTAATCAATTTACTTTTCTTTAATTTACTTTAACTTTCCGTGAATTTCAATATAATTTAAATTTCATTAATTTACTTTTAATGTACTTATCTTTCATTTCATTTACATTTTCCTATCTTTCAATTATCTTTCATTTTTAATCTTTCCTTTCCTTTCATTTAATCCTAACTTAATTTAATTTATTTAATTTAAATTCAATTTTTTTTAAAAAGGGGGCGGGGGGAAAAAATTTCAAAAAAAGGGAAAGGTTTTTTTAAAATTTTTTTTTAAAAAAAAATTTTTTTAATCCAATTTTCAAAAAAAATTTAAAAAAAATTCCCATAAAAAAAAAAAAGGGGGGAAAATTTTTTTTAAAAAAAAAAAAAAAAAAAAAAAAAAAAAATTTTTAAAAAAAAAGGGGGGGGAAAATCAAAAATCAGGAAAATTTTTTTAAAAATTTTCCAAATTTTCCAATTTTTTTTAAAAATTTTTTTAAAAAAACAAAAAAAAATTTTTTTAAAAAAAAAAAAAAAAAAAAAAAATTAAAAAAAAAAAAAAAAAAAAAAAAAAAAAAAATTTTTTTTAAAAAAAAAAAAAAAAATTTAAAAGGGGGAAAGGAAAAATTTTTTTTTAAAAAAAAAATCAAAAAATTTTTCCCAAAAAAATTTTTTTAACCCTTTTTTTAAAAATTTTTTAAAAAAGGGAAATTTTTTAAAATTTTTAAAAATTTTTTAAAAAAGGGGAAAAAAATTTTTTAACAAAAAAAAAAATTTTTTTTTTAAAAACCCCAAAAAAATTTTTTTTTAAAAAAAAAAAAAAAAAAAAAAAAAAAAGGGAAAAATTTTTTTTAAACCCCTTTTTTCAATTTTTTTTCCCAAAATTTTTTTCCCTTTTTTCCCAATTTCCCAAAAAAAAAAAAAAGGGGAAAAAAAAAAAAAAAAAGGGGAAAAAAAAAAAAAAAAGGGGTTTTAAAAAAAAAAAAAAAGGGAAAAAAAAAAAATTTAATTCCGGGGGGTTTTTTTTTTTCCCAATTTTTTTTACCTTTTTTTAAAAATTTTTTAATTTTTTTAAAATTTTTTAAAAATTTTTTTTAATTTTTAATTTTTCCAATTTTTTTCCCAATTTTTTTAAAAAAAAAAAAAAATTTTAAAAATTTTAAAAAACCCCAAAAATTTTAAAAAAAAAAAAAAAAAAAATTTTTTAAAAAATTTTTTTTAAAATTTTATTTTTTTAAACATTTTTTTCCCAAAAATTTTTTTTTCCCCTTTTTTTTCCCCCTTTTTCAAATTTTTTAAAAAACCAATTATTTTTTTTCCAAAAAAAAAAAAAAAAAAAAACAAAAAAAATTTTTTAAAAAAAAAAATTTTTTTTAAAATTTTGGGGGAAAAAAAAAAAAAGGGAAGGGAAGGGGAAGGGGAAGGTGCGGGGAAGGGAAGGTGCGGGGAAGGGAAGTTGGCGGGGAGGAAGGGGAAAAGGGAAGGAAGGGAAGGGGAAAGGGAAGGAGAAGGGAAGGGAAGGGAAGGGTGCGGGAAGGGGGAAAGGGGAAGGGAAGGGAAGGGAAGGGAAGGTGGAAGGGAAGGGAAACGGGAAGGGAAGGGAAGGGGAAGGGAAGGGAAGGGAAGGAGGGGAAAGGGGAAAGGGAAGGGAAGGGAAGGGGAATAAGGGGAAGGAGGTTGCGGGAAGGGGGGAAGGGAAGGTGCGGGAAGGGAAGGGAAGGGAAGGTGCGGGAATGGGAAGGTTGCGCGGGAAGGAAAGGGGTTGCGGGAAGGGAAGGGGATAGGAAGGGGAAGGGGTGGGAAGGGAAGGGGGAAGGGGGGGGGAAGGAAGGGAAGGGAAAGTGGGCGGAAAGGGAAAAGTGGGAAGGGGTAAAATAAAATAGGGGGAAGGGAAGAAAGGGAAGGGAAGGGAATAAAAAAGGGAAGGAAGGGGAAGGGGAAAAAGGGGGAAAGGGAAGGGCGGAAGGGAGGAAAGGGGGAAAGGGAAGGGAAGGGAAGGGATGGAAGGGAAGGGAAGGGGAAGGATGCGGGAAACGGGAAGGAGGGAAGGGAATGGAAATGGGAAGGGAAGGGAAGGAAGGGGAAAAGGGGAAGGGGGAAAGGGGAAAGGGAAGGGAAGGAAATGGGAAGGTGCGGAGGAAAGGTGCGGGAAGGGAAGGGAAGGGTAAGGGAAGGGGAAAGGGGAAGGGAAGGGAAGGGGAAGGAAGGGAAGGGAAAAAGGGGAAAGGAAGGGAAGGGGAAGTATGGGGAAAGGGAAAAGAAAGGGGAAGGAAGGGAAAGGGAAGGGAAGGAAGGGAAGGGCGGGGAAGGGAAGGTGTGCGGGAAAGGGGGGAAGGGAAGGGTAGGGAAGGTGGGGGAAGGGAAGGGAAGGGAAGGGAATGGTGAAAGGGGGAAAGGGAAGGGAAGGGAAGGGAAGAGGAAAGGGGTAAGGGGGAAGGAAGGGGAAGGGAGGGAAGGGGAAGGGGAAGGGAAAAGGGAATGAAGGGAAAGGGGGAAGGGAAAGGGAAGGGAAGGGAAGGGAAGGAAGGGAAAGGGGGAAGGAAGGGGGGAAGAAGGGCTGGGAAGGGAAGGTGCGGGGAAGGATGGGAGGGGAAAGGGAAGGGGAGGAAGGGAAGGGGGGTGAAGGGGGTTAGGTGCGGGAAGGGAAGGGAAGGGGAAGGGAAGGGAAAGGGGTGGAAGGGGTGGGAGGGGAATAAGGGAAGGGAAGGAAAGGAAGGGGGGAAGGGAAGGGAGGAAGGGAAGGATAAAAAAAGGGAGGGAAGGGAAAGGGAAAGGAGGAGGGTAAAAAGGGAAGGGAATGGGAGGGGAAGGAAAAGGGAGAAGGGGGAGGGAGGGACAAGGGGAAGGGAGGGGAAGGGAAGGGAAGGGGAAAAAGGGAAGGGAAGGGAAGGGAAGGGGGGGGAAGGGGAGAAGGGAAGGGAAATAGGGAAAGGGAAAAGAAGGCGGGAAGGGAAGGGAAGGAAGGGAAGGGAATAGGGAAGGGAAGGGGAAGGGAAAGGGGAAGGGAAGGGGCAAGGGGAAAGGAAGGGAAGGGAAGGGGAGGAAAGGGAAGGAAGGGAAGGGAAGGGGGGGAAGGGAAGGGGAAAGGGAAGGGAAGGGAAGGGAAGGGAAGGAAAAGGGGAAGGGGAAAAGGGAAGGGGGGGAAAAGGGAAGGGGGGAAGGGAAGGGGGGGAAGGGAAGGGAAGGAAGGAAAGGAAGGGGGAAGGGGAAAAGGGAAGGGAAGGGGGAAAGGGGGGGGAAGGGAGGAAGGGAAGGGGAAGGTGCGGGAAGGGGAAGGGGGGGAAGGAAGGACCGGGAAGGCGGGGCAAGGGAAAGGAGGGGAAGGGAGGACGGGAAGGGAAGGGAAGGAAGGAAGGGGAAAGGGGGGGAAGGGAAGGGGAAAGGGAAAGGAAAAGGGGAAGGAAGGGAAGGGGAAGGACAGTGGGTGAAGGGGGGAAGGGGGGAGGGAAAGGGGGAAGGGATAAGGGAAGGGAGGGAAGGGAGGGAAGGGGAAGGAAGGGAAGGGAAGGGGAAGGGAAGGGAAGGGACAGGGAAGGGAAGGGAAGGGAAGGGGAAAGTGGGGGGGAAGGGAAGGGAAGGGAAGGAAGGGAAGGGAAGGGAAGGGGAAGGGAAGGGCGGGGGGAAGGGAAGGAATAAGGGAAGGGGAAGGGAAGGGAAGGGAAGGGAAGGGAAGGGAAGGGAAGGGAGGGAAGGGAAGGTGGAAGGGAAAGGGAAGGTGCGGAAGGGAGGGAAGGGAAGGGAAGGAAGGGAAGGAAGGGGAAGGGCAAGGAAGGGAGGGAAGGAAGGGAAAGGGAAGGGGAAGGGAAGGGAAGGGAAGGGAAGGGAAGGAAGGGAAGGGAAGGGAAGGGAAAGGGAAGGGGGAGGGAAGGGAAGGGAGAAGGGGGGATAAGGGAAGGAAAGGGAAGGGAAGGGAAGGGAAGGGAGGGAGGGGAAGGGCAAGGAAGGGAAGGGAAGGGAAGGGCAGGGAACGGGAAGGGAAGGGAAGGGAAGGGAAGGGAAAGGGAAGGGAAGGGAAGGGAGAGGGAAGGGAAGGGAAGGGGGAAGGGAAGGTGGGGAAGGAAGGGAAGGGAAGGTGCGGGAAGGGAAAGGGGGAAGGGAAGGTGCGGGAAGGGGGGGGAAGGGAAAGGTGCGGGAAGGGAAGGGAAGGGAAGGGAAGGGAAGGGTGGGGGAAGGGAAGGGAAGGGATGGGAAGGGAAGGGAAGGTGCATGGGAAGGGAAGGGAAGGTGCGGGAAGGGAAGGGAAGGGAAGGGAAGGGAAGGTGCGGGAAGGGAAGGGAAAGGGAAGGGAAGGTGGGGGGGAAGGGAAGGGAAGGGAAGGGAAAGGGAAGGGAAGGGAAGGGAAGGGAAGGGAAGGGAAGGGGGGAAAGGGAAGGGAAGGTGGGGGGAAGGGAAGGGAAGGGAAGGGAAGGGAAAGGAAGGGAAGGGAAGGGAAGGGAAGGGAACGGGAGGAAGGGAAGGGAAGGGAAGGGGAAGGGGGGGAAAGGGGAAGGGGGGGAAGGAAGGGAAGGAAAGGGGGAAAGGGAAGGGAAGGAAAAGGAAAGGGGGAAGGGAAGGAAGGAAGGGAAGGGAAGGGAAAGGGGGGACAGGAAGGGAAGGGAAGGGGAAGGGGAAGGGAAGGGGGAAGGGAAGGGAAGGAAGGGAAGGGGGGAAGGAAGGGAAGGGGAAGGGAAGGGAAGGGGGAAGGGAAGGGGAAGGGAAGGGAAAGGGAAGGGAAAAAAGGGAAGGGAAAGGGAAGGGAAGGGAAGGGAAAGGGAAGGGGGGGAAGGGAAGGGAAGAAGGAAGGGAAAGGGAAGGGAAGGGAAAGGGAAGGGAAGGGGAAGGGGGGGGCAGGGAAGGGAAAGGGGAAAGGGGAAAGGGGAAAAAGGGGGGAAGGG